>NC_024799.2:20540722-21140722 GCF_000309985.2 Brassica rapa | reverse complement strand
CAAGAACACAACAACACAAGAAACAAAGAGATCTATGTACTAGTAACCAAGTATCTAAATTCTATCAGCTCTTATCATAAGAACTGGAGACGACATAAAAAAAAAATAGAACAGAGACTAACCTGAGGTCCTTTGCCTTATAGATCGGAATGCAAGTGTGAAGTGTCCTTTGCATTCTCATATCGTTCTCCTCCTTGATCATAATACAATCCCCCACTCACCACATGTCATTATAAAGAAAAAGTTTTAGAAAATAGATGACTAAAATCACTTGAGTTTATATGATAAGGACATTAAGAAACAACAGGCCGAACATACTTCTGATTTCAATATCAAGACCGAACAGAGCGAAAACAGAGTATAAAAACAAACATCAATTTCTTGTTCACGCAGACATCGCAAAAGATGAGAACAAACAACAATATTCTTGTTCACGCAAACATCAAAATCTTTGGATTGTTACAAACACTTGTGTTTAACTCATGATGAGAACAAACAACAATATTCGTCTTGGCCTGTGTCTTGAACCCAATCCCGACCCGAAGCAGCAGTTCACACGGGCCTGGCCCGCGGACAGGTTCTTCTTTTGCCATCTCTACACGTAGACTTCTTGTCAATCAAAAACTAAAGTTTTTATTAATTATTGGATTAATAAAATGAATGTACATGAATTTATGTGAAAATTAGTTTTATTTTAATCACAGTAAGTTAATTAGGAATTGTAGTCAGGAATCTTAATCACACGGTAGGTCACTTGGAGAAAAGAGTACCAAAACAAGCCAACTATGTATGTAGATGGAATCGTCGTCAAAAAGGTCAGAGTGTTGTTTCCGACATAAACTCAATCTCACCGAACACACAAAATGGCATATGTAGTTTAATTGGTTAATAAAGAAAAGTTGGTACGTACATCATATTTTTAGGTTAAAACTTCGAAGTTTTAAAGTTTTAACCTATCAATTTTATTGGGCTATCCACCATGTCAACTACCTTATGTTGTTTTCTTATTTCTGTTTCTGTCATTACATGAAATTAAGAAAGCGTCAGTTTCTCACTACTAATTTGGGTTGTGACCAAAACCTCACAAACTTTCATTAAACATTATCAAATTTATTGTTTCTGACAAGACTCAAGTCTCACACACATTATTACATTAAGGGCTTACATTATAAGATCACAGCTTCATAAAACAAATTCACACATAGTACCAGTAATACTAAGTTACAACTTTAAAGTCATCGATCTGAATGTTTTGGATCTCAAGTTTTTTAAAATCGCTTCTGTTTCTGCTGACATAAAACTTGCCATATTTATAGCCTTTGTATCTTGGAGGGTTTTCAGGACTCAGAAGCTCTTCTAATGGTTTCACTTCCACATCATGTGAAGGCAACAAGAAGAACGGTATTGAGTATCTTTCCCTTGTTGAGTTCACCACCACTCTGTTCTGGATCTCAAGTTTTTTAAAATCGCTTCTGTTTCTGCTGACATAAAACTTGCCATATTTATAGCCTTTGTATCTTGGAGGGTTTTCAGGACTCAGAAGCTCTTCTAATGGTTTCACTTCCACATCATGTGAAGGCAACAAGAAGAACGGTATTGAGTATCTTTCCCTTGTTGAGTTCACCACCACTCTATGTTCTGCACTCCAATACTTATCATTTGTCCATACCTAATAGTATATATAGTCATTACAATTCGATATTTAAATTTATATATATTTTAAAATGCGATATAATATGAAGAATTGTACCTCCATACAATTGCCAATATTGATGACAAGAGCATTGGGAACGGGTCTAATAGGAAACCAAACACCGTCCGATCTGCGACTAATTTGTAGCCCTCCAACGTCGTCTTGAGCCAATAGACTTATAACATCTGCGTCTTTGTGGTGGCCTACACCTAGAGCTAGGTCAGGCCGTGGACATGGTGGATAACGATTTATCCTGAAAAAACTCATTTGTTCTTTGAAGTAATCATGAAAACGCTCTTTTGGTAAGCCTAAGCTTAATGAGATGAGTTCTAAGAGTCTGAACGCTAGTTTTTCAGCGTGGCCTGCATATTCCTGACATGCCTCCCTAGAATCAAATTAGACAAACAAAAAAAGAGAAAAGAGATTAGCTTACACCGTTGAAAAAGAAGTTTTTTTCACCAAATTCTTGTTTGATATGTCCTACGTGTAAGTTGTAACTTATCACATATGCAGCGTTGGAAGATAGCGAGTTCACGTGCCTTCAATAGAGTTGTGGAAAAGCGATGAAGTTTCTGATCATATTGGGATTTCAAGTTTGTATTTTTTGAAGTTTGTATTTTTACTCGAAAATAGAGAATAATAAATCAAGAATAAGAAAGAAACCAAAGTAACTTTGTCACAAAATTAAAAGAAAATTATAATGTGTATATATGTTAGACTGATCCTATAATTTGATAAATAAATTTTAGTACAAAGTTCATCATTTAAAGAAAAATTTCATGTTTAAGGTCAACTATTAGAAATAAAAATAAAAAATATATATAATATCTTAACCGGATTACGTTTGTGTTATCTCTCATAATCACAACTTTATGTATTTAAAATAACTTACCTGTAATCAGAAGGAAACTGAGGCCACTTGTTGTAAACAACTCTTAAACCTTCATCTTCAGGATCTGTGGAAGAAGGCATAACCATTGGATCTTTGAAATAAATATCAAACACTTCTTTCCAATCTCTAACGTTCTTCGTGTGTTCTCCATCATGATACCCTGCTGGATTCACCTCGTCTCTCTTTACTTTGATCTTCTCTTCCATAGGCAAATCGAAAAATATCTTCACCGTCTCCTCCACGCGCTTCCTTGTGTCGCAAGGCACACCATGATTGATCACCTGGAAAAATCCCCATGTTTCACATGCATCACCAATCTCCGAGATCACGTTTTGGATATCTTCAGGGTCGTTGAGACGTGAGAGATCGATCACGGGTATTTCTTCGGGTTGGTTAGGGATGGAGTTGGAATCTGCTCTATGCTCTGGTGCTTGGATGAAAGTTTGATCAAGATCCTCCATTTGTTAATAGTAAAGAAGTTTTGGGCAAGTCAAGAGAGTTGCTATGTTTTGCCTATTTGGATGGAATGTAGCTAACTATATACCACTTTAGTTTATTGTTATAATAGTAACTTGAAATTCTATATAAATCAATTTTGTTTGTATGCGTATGTATTAATGATAGAAGATACTGAAAAAGTACAAGTCTACTACCTATCTTTCTTTGACCAACTCAGTTACGAGACTTTTTCTCGTTGAATTAATATTAAAACTTGTATTAAGCCGGTCAGAGGATATATAGAATCATATTAAGTAATTGATTAGGGTAAAACTAAATTAGTGATTAGAAAGCTGGACTAAATAAATCACAGTATGGTAGACTAGTTGTTTTGAGGCAGTTTTCCCGCTAATACGGATCCGGTTACGAAACCCCATGTGGCCACCCGGGCTTTTCCTGCTAATTTTTGGGGTGGAAATTACGTAGCTGTTGCGGGTCTCGTAGGATTAGTCGGTTGACTTTGGTCGCCGGATCTCCACAAATATCAAAAAAAAAAAAAAGCTGGACTAAATAATTATTTCTTATCGTTGAACACTAGTTTAATAAGATTTTCTTCCCACATATGCTGACTTACTCAGTTACTTGTCGTTATATACAAGGAAAGATATCAATTAAGCAATAATTTGTTTGTTAAACTGATGATATTCTGAAGCTATCTGAGAACAGTTGGAACATTAAAAGTTGGAAATATATAATAGTTGCCAACAAAGACCAGAATTAAAATCAACTACCTGTTATCTAAGTTGACAATTCAAAGATGGTTTTTAGGTAATATTGATGGATTGCTTTGAAAAGTAAACGAAAACGAACTTTGAGATCAAAACACAAGTGAAACGAAAAGGTATATAAATTATAAAATAAACAAACAAATCTTGTGATGAATTTAGACTATATACATATAGTTATGGATTATCATATGTTTCAATTTAAGAAAAATGACAATAACTAGATTAACCATAACTCTTTATATATTACAACAAAATTCTATAAATTAATACTCGATAAATTAATAAACTTAATAAATTAATAAATTTCACAAGTTCTAAATAAGGTCATGTAAAATATGATACAATTCGGAAAGATAATAAGATAATAAATTTTTAAAAATATTATGTAAATATATTGTCCCAATGTAAATATAAATAATATATTGATATTTTGAGTCTATTTTGATCTTTTCTTAACACATCAAAATATTTGATGTTATTTGATTACCAAATAATCGAAAAAGAATTATATAAAATTTTTATCTATAAAATTTAATCAATACATATACCGCAAAATCAAAGTATTTTTTTTTATTTATACATTAAACACATACATCAAAATACAAAAATCTAAAAATTATTTTTTTGTACATATTTCTATGAATTAAAAAAATATTGTAATCTCAACATTATTAATTTATAGAGTTTGTATTGTAGTTAGTTTTGTCTCTAACTAACTATGTGAAATTTCATTCATTCAGTAACATTTTCTTTCACGTTTAAGCGTGAATAATTGCGAAAACAACATTCACGAAGTGGCCTTTGATACCATGTTAAATTCAGAGTTATCATAAACTTATAAATTAAAATAAATCGGAAATAAATAGATTAACTTTAACTCCTTATATATTATTTAGTTAATTTTTTTCAATTACCTATATGAGACTTTCACATTTTCTTTACATAACTTGTAAAATGTATCTGCTTACAAATTACAACGGTCAAAATCACAAATGTGTTTTTTATCATAAATTTTGTTAAATGGAAAATTGTTGACCAAATTGAAAATATTACACATGGTTGGTTGGTTTAGAAGCAAGGGAACATTGGTGGTGGTGATGGTGATGCATATTTAAATCCAATGTTTGCTGAGAGGATGAAATCTCCACCATAATTTTTTTTGGTTATGCATTTATAACATGTTATTTCAATTCCTGTGTTAACGGTGATGGTTCTTCGACTTATTCTTCTGGTTGAATTTACGTATATATCTAGTTGGGAAAGTGGAGTTGGAGCATTATTTGGTTTGTAGATAAGTGTTGGAGCAGGATTTGAACCAAGCACTGGTGACCGATCTGATGTTGATGGTGTTTCAGTGGTCTCACAGTTTCCCTTCAAAATCATTGTATCGTATGTCAAGGATCAGCAAATACGGCCAAGAGAGGGCATCTGCCTGAAACAGACTAGCAAAATGGTTGCTGCTGCCGTCGAATTTTTACATCAATTCCAGTTTTGAAAGGTTTTTTTGGAACAACTCTGCAAAATCTATTAGAATTAACTTGAAACAAAACGACAATAATCAAACCTATTTCAGGGGACAAATACTTGGCTATGTCTGCATGGTTCATATCAATTTTCCACCATAACCATTATGTGTGGCCGTGGGCCATCAAATGCCGGCGCGGAGCACACACATTTGTAAGAACACACGTTTGGAGCAACCCAATAAGCTAATGTGTTGAAGGGATCGAAGTACGTTGCTTTTCAAGCTTGAAGGGCTATAACTATAAGCCCTCTTAAATCAGTTATCAAATTTGAGGTTTAAATTGAATTAATAATCCATATGGCACAAAGATCACCGTTTTCCGATAAAAGCCAAAAGTTGGCGTCTGGTAAGAACCAAAGCTTCTTCGTCATGAGAACTAGGTCTGGGCATTTCAAGTATCGGTTTGGTTCAAATATTTCAGCTATTAGGTAGTTCAGGTAGGGAATTAGAGAATCCATTTACTATTTGACTTATTTCAGTTCAGATAGTTCCGGGTTCGGTTCGGCTAATAAAACTAGGAACCGAAAATACATGGAAAAAACTCAGTTCACATTTGGTTTCGGTTCCGGTTCAGTTATTTGGGATGGTTCGGATAATTCGGGTAAAATATCAGATACTTCGGGTAAAATATCAGATATTTTGGGTAAAATATCGAATAATTAGGATGATTCGGGTATTTTATAATAATTTATTTTTAAAAAAATATTTTAGTATACTTTTTAATAGATTTTTAAATTATAAATATATATATTTAATTATTTTATACATATATATAATTAATATTTTAGTATATCCGGATACCCGTTCGGTCTTTGGCTCCGGTTAGATTCAGTTATCTCGGATATAGAAATAAGAACCGTTTGAGTATTTGAGAATTTTGGTCTGGTTTCAGTTTTGGGTATTTCGATTTGACTCCGGTTTGGTTCGGTTTGGTTCTTCGGTTCCGTTTTTTTTGGCCGAGGCCTAATGAGAACGGTAACAGAATGTGTAATGACAAATATAATAAGAAGAAGAGGAGAAGGAAACAGCCATAATAAGGCTTCTCCATTGTCATTCGAGTCATGGTGATGAAAAAACTTTGAAATGACTCGATGATTTCAATAGATACTTGATGTGGACAAAAAGACTATGATGAAAGAAAAGCAAACAGAAACCACCTATTTTTTCTTTTCTACTTTTCACAATACGAAAATTATATAGACTAATGATTTAAAGATTTTTAAAATTCCTTGACAATGCCTTTAGAAGTTTTGTTTGTGTTACTACCACTAGCCATGGACGTTCAGATACCCATTCGGATTCATATCGGGTGTTTTGGGTTTTAGGGGTTTTGGATGGAGAGGTATAGAACCCGTTCGAGTTATTTTATACTTTGGATCGGGTTCGGATTTTTAAGGTTCGGGTTCGAGTTATTTTGGGTATAACCGAACTGTATAACAAATAAAAAAATTCTATGTATCCTTGATTTGACTTTGTGAGACCATAAACAATATTGTTGAAGTTAGAAGATTGAACAGCTTAATATAAGATTTATTATCTTTTTCTGATTTGTTATTACGTTGAGGAACACGAGTCTATATTCTTTTTCTTCGTATAATTTATATTTGTATTATCTTGAATAGAAAATGGTAAAGAATCTATCTATTCATATATCAAAAGCAGAGAGACATCAAAATCAAATAGAAATCATACCTGAATAATCATGAATGTTTGAGCTTATGCTTGTGTAAATAGCACAGAGAAAACAAATCGCAAATCCTACTTGTAATCAAACATAAATCAAAATCGCAAAGTATAGTGATTCATACATGTTATCGGTCATAAAATGAGTATAAATATGTACTGAACATATACGTTGAAGAAAGAGAAGACGGAAAAATGAATGGGAATGGAAGATGTAAGTTTAGGGTTAATATAAATAAATATATATATATATATATTAGGATACTTCGGGTAATTGGTTCAGGTATCGGATATAACCAATCGGGTACGGGTATCCGGACTAGTGTAATCCTAAACTTGTTCGGGTTTTATTAACTTCGGTTTGGTTTTCAGTTCAGATTTTTCGGACCGGTTCAGGTTCGGGTTTCGATTAATATGCCCACACCTAACTACCACATTCAAATTTTAAACGACCGATACTTTTACACACTGGAAAAAAAGGTAAGAAACTTTTTTCGTGTTGTGAACATGTTTCTTCTTGTTGGCGTTTGTGTTTTGCACTTTTAAAAACGCTAAAACAAATACAAATATTTTGTCCTATAATTGCTGATACTATGGACTGTTTCTTTTGTAATCATGATGGGAACTGTTTCTTATAAAAAGATGGGATAAAGTAAACTAACAAAATAAAACGTCAAAATCCGTTTAGATATACGAATTGCTGGAAAAAATTGTTAAGACAAAGTCTTTATTAGTAGTATAGCACTAAAAGAAAATTTTCAAGGATATCAAAAAAATGATTTCATCTAGTACACTATATCTGTTTCTATAATTCCTTTTAAGAATTATCAAGTAATATACTTGTGATGACATAAACATAAGAATTGTTCAATTTGTCAACACCTTGTTATTTAGTTCTACTATATAACTGTTTTGTAAAGGCAAATATATTTTCATCACAACCTCCCAATAACTTGAAAATAATGGAGAGCAAAACCAACAAATACTTAGCCCTGATTCTTGTTACATTCTTGATCAGTCTTTACTACCATCCCATCTCCGCCACACCACAACATGGCCATGCCCATTTCGTGCTGGTTCATGGGGCCGGTCACGGAGCTTGGTGTTGGTATAAACTCATACCAATGTTGAAATCTCAAGGACACAACGTAACTGCAGTTGACTTGGCTGCATCCGGGATCGATCTAAGTCGGGCTGAAACTATCTTGTCGATCAACGAGTATATTAAGCCACTGATGGACCTAATGAATAGTCTAAACGTGGATGAGAAGGTGATTCTGGTGGCACATAGTTTTGGTGGGCTTGCTATTTCCAAGGCCATGGAGTTATTCCATGATAAGGTTCATATGGCTATTTTCGTTACTGCCCTAATGCCTGGCCCAACCTTCAATTTCACGTTTCTTTCTAAAGGGGTATGCTACTAATTACATATTTTTCACTTCTAGAGTAACATTGATCGTAGTTTCAAAAAGTTTCAGAATAACACTTTTGAACTCTTTGTAAGTTGGTGAGGTGGCAAGCTCCATTACTAGACATGAAGTTTATATTTGGAGATGGGCCTAATAAACCTCCTACTCTTTCCATTGGAGGTCCACTTTTCCTTTCTTTAAATATGTATGACCTTAGTCCAAGAGAGGTAAAAACATACACAAAATTTATCACATAACTGGAAATAATTTTTTCATTTTCATTTTTCTCTACTTATATATAACCACTTTTGGACCCGCACAATGTATGATTTGAAGGACGTTGAATTGGCGGGTGCATTGGTTCGGCCACAGCGCTTATTCAGCAACGAAGATATAGACACAAGTCTTGTGCTCACGCCCGAGAGATACGGATCGGTAAATCGGATCTTTGTAGTGTCCGAGAAAGACAAAACATTGATGAAAGAGTTCCAACTCTGGATGATCAAGAACAATCCTCCTAATCATGTGGAGCATATCCAGGATTCTGATCATATGGTCATGATTTCCAGGCCGTTGGATCTCGGTGACCGTCTTTTATCTTTGGCTAAGAAGTTCGCTTGAAAATATTTGACATTTGATTCAACATTTTGTTGCGAGTTCTTATGGTTATCAGTTCTACTATTCTTGTGTGAGTATTTATATTTTGTATGTGATCATCACTCTGTATTTGGTTTGACTTTTTTTGTGCACGTGGTTTGACTTTTCAACATTTGCAACTTCAGCTAAATTATTTCATAAAACTAATCAAAGTAAGTCGAACACTTTAATTAGCCTGCCATTATGGAATAGGGATCATGAGAAGGCTAAAATCTAATGAATCGAAATTTATTACTTACAAAACACTCGCTATTTTCCCTGAAAAACTAGTCATATAAAAAAGAAATTAATATGTAAATTTAAATTGGAAGAAATTGACTTAACAAATCTATTAAATAAGCTTGAACATGGATACATATTTCATCTGTGATCTAATTCGTGTCAAGAACACGCTCCCTATTCAAATCCAGTCGTTCTAAAGTTTTGAGACATTTTTAAGAAACAAATTAACTTAATTCACGCACCTAACTATCGATTCGCAGCATTGTTTCTCCATAGAAAGTGATTCTTCTTTCTCTGTAAAACTTTGATTATTTGGAAAAAACTGTCAATAATAGATAACGAATATAGCCAGTTTTGAAAGTTGTAACTGCAGTTTTTTAAGTGTGCTTATAAGATTGGAATGATCTTAAAGACAGTTAAAGCGATTTAATAGTAAAAAAGTTTTATAAACATTGACGATTTGATTCATCTGTAACTCTTCAAGATTCTTATATACACAAACCAACAACTTCCAAAACGCCACATGGCACGAGAGCTACTAACTTTAACGAGGCCAAAACCCAAAAAAAAAGAGCTCATCACATGAATCCAACAAGAGGAATAGGAACGTCGGCGTAACTGTTCCGGCGACTATCATGAACTGCCGGAAGCGACGGTGGTGGCTTACGGAAAGCTTTTTCTACTGATTCAGCCACAGTGGCGACAAAAACGACGCCAATCTTCACTAATTCGATGCAGATCTCTAGCTTTTGAGACACCATATTGTGTTTGATTTGTAGGAGAAATCTAAAAGTGGATGTTCTTCTTCGTCTGGTTTGTGTATTGCGCTTTTGAGGTATATGTTTCTTCTCTCTATGTTTGCCGCGTCTGCTGAACTTTTGCCTTTGTGACTTGTGAGGTCTTACTTGCAAAAGCCGAGCTATATTTATACACATTCACGTCGAGCCATACAATTATTCTTATGGATTATGACAAATATAATATTTGATTTATAATATGCCACGTGGCGTTTGGTTCGCTAGCATTTCTTTCTGGGAAGATGCTTTGTTGTGCTTTGGTTTATCCGAAGAGCCAAATACTCTTTGGGGGCATATCTTTACTTACATATGTGTAAGTAAGTACATGCCTAACGCATAGGGACGTATATATTATTATATACACGAATTTGTTGATTTGTATAATTATTGTAGATAGGCTTACAAGCATGCAACGAAAGGCTGTAACTTGTACGTACAATTGAAAAAGGAATATATATCCAATTCGATCACGAAATTTATTTCCATTATATAATAACGAAAACCAGGATATCCATCAATGATAATTAGCTAAACTAATTCCCTAATCTAAAATTAGAGATCCTCTAAATTCATGAAGTTGGCAAATTAAATGACTTATTGTAGTAGTTTTTTTTTGGGGTATGCATGATTACTGTATAGTTTAAGATTCATAAAAAGAATGTTAAAAAAAGATTCATAAAAAGAGATCTTCTACATGTAACAGGGTAACATCTTCATGTATATGATCAACGTGAAAATTTATGGTAGTTATAATTTTATTTAAGATACAATTCACATATGTATATCTAATGATACTGGGTTGGTTGATATGGATCAGGATGAAAATTCGGCACCAATAGGAGGGAAGGACACGGGGACATCAAGACAATTTGATAGTTGTTTTTCATTGAAATTTCAATAAATATTCTGTCCAACTTGCGTGGATATATAATACTTACAAAACTTCATGTCCCCTTTGCAGTGTAAGGCTGACTAAGATTTTGATTAATATAGACATACATATACATTCGACCAAAAAAAAAAGACATACACATATACATCAGTAACATCACATGATGTAAGTTGATACTTTATTATGAGGAATCAAATTGTTATCAATACAAAAGATCAAAAAGTGTTGATCAAAAAGTGCATATGACAGTTGTTTATTGCATAAAGTGAAATCTAGATGCCATTAAATTTGCGATATTTGCAAATAACAACATGGCTTGTTGCTAAAACAATATGAGTGTCCTATTATTCAGATCTAATCTACAACCAAACTAAATCAAACCTACCCAAATTAATTATTGAATAAACAACAATATAAAGTGCAAACTAATGAAGACGAACAGTTTGTTTCTGTGTCCAAACTTTCATAAATATAGCTAAAACAATCACTAACTAAGCCTTCGGAAAGCAAAATCACCCGGAAACTAGAGAGTTTAAATAACAAATCAAATATCGGGTTGATTAAGGAATTCAACTTAATTCGTGGGACTGAAATGAAATTCATTACAATAGTCGATGGGACGTAGCACCAAACCCATAAGATGCACAACTGTGAAATATTATTACTCAAAATTGCTGGGACTTGCAAGGAGCATCTAAACTAATGTTTCTTAAAAAACTTCAAGCTTATTAAACAAAGCACCAAAATTATCTAACCATATGTTCTAAGAGCCCATGAGAGGGATGCCACGTGTTTTTGTAGTTGTTGTCTCGTTGAAGTCCCTCCAGCCTTTATCTAATTTCAAAATAAAATGTGATGTTTTCTCTAACCATTGGTGATTTTTAAAATGTTTATTACCTAAGAAAAGTAGAAACATTTAAAAGGTAACCAATAGACAGCATAGAGAATCTCATTTACAGATACTAATACCTACAAAGTGATGACTACATCAATAATATAGTGGAAACTTAATGTTTTCATTATGTTTGTTTACTTGTTTCTTTGGTGAATCTGAGAGTCAGATTATTCATGTATAATAAATAACAATACTCAATTTGTTCTAAAGTTTCCAAAAGACAGATGAACTGAAATTTGGATGTATGTTTCATGAAATCGAATTAAGAATATATCAATATATTGTGAGACTAACATGCTATTTAATCAAACAAAACACGCTACTTAAGAAATTAGCACATACATGAATGTAAAGTTCATACTATACATACTAATTTAGGTAAACTCATATTTATTTAGCTAACTAATTAAATCAAAATAAAATGAAATATTTTAATGAAAGACACGCATAAGGAAGAGAACCTTGACTTTACAATGTTTGATTAGCAACTTGGATATGAGATCATGCGGAATGCGTTTTATATTTGCATGCAACATGGAGTTGGATTTTACATTGCAATACTCTAAAGTCTCTTATATACAATAAGTAATATGGATTACGCAAACGTAAGAAAATCTTGTAATGTATGGCGACCTTTAACGACCACATCTTCCTCTCTGATTATTCTTCTATTCCACAATCTTATCCACTTTTCCCCTAATATATTTAAAAATGCTCTTAGAAATTTAAACTAATGAAGATCATAAAATAGAAACCGATGACGATCGTGTGTACTTTTAGTTTTTTTGTTCTGTTCCACTCAGTGCCGGTCCTGACAATATATGGGTCAGAAGCTAAAACTTTTTTTGGGCCTATTAAATTTTTTAAAAAAGTAAAAGAAAACAAGCAAGTAATAGTGGAAAATGAGTCTTCGAACTTTGTATCTCTTACAAATTAGAAAGGATACAGAACCAAAACAGCTGAAGAACTATATGATAAAATTGTGGCCGAAACTTTAATTATAATATTGAGGCTGGAAGCACATACTTCCACTTCTACTTCAAACCAATTAGAACAATTATACTTATATCATTATATGAATACAAGTATGTAAATACAAACAATACATTTCAAATGCAAATATGCAATTTAGAAACAATAGGTAGTGATCAATATTCAGGACCACCAAAGACTTCATTTTTTCTCTGAAATATAACCAGTTAAATAATGATCGGTACTAAATCTTTTTTTGTTTTTTTTTTGTTTTGTAGCACAACTGTAACAGACATACAGAAAATACATTTTGTAATTTCCAACCCTTTTTTTTTGCTGTTGTTCAAAAAAATCCATATTGATAAGGAATTCCAGACTAGTCATACTTATTTATACAATCTGTATTAACAGATGTTGCAGTGGAAAAATAACAATAATAAGCTGCAACCAGTGCCGACTCTAAGGGGGTGCTGGGAGTGCAAATGCACAGGGTTCACCTTGTATGTTAAAATTTCTTTATTACTTTAAAGTTCTAAATTTTTTTAAATTGATATATTGAAGGTCTAAACTCTAAAATTACTCAATAGTCTAGAGGAAAAAGAGCACATGGCCCTTTATTTTTCTAAGCCAGGCCTGGCTGCAACACCGACATCTCATTATTGTCACGAATCGTAAGTAAACCGATCACCGAACGAATATTGCCACAGTTACTTGTGGTTATAGCTCTATCTTCTTTCTGTGTGCCAATTATAAACCTGGAGAGGCTTATCAAGGTCTCAAAAATAACCATCTGTCACTTCAAACCCTCTTTCCTCTTCAAGATGTCATTAGTCTTTTAAAGTGTCAATGTTTGTACCGGGACTGTTAAGAGAAGTTCAGATTTCTCTACCAACAAAAAGTACGCTTAGATTATGCACAATGCCACGGTATTATTCAACACACACCTTTTTACTTTTTTACAATCCACATCACCATATTATATATTTTTTATTCCACATAATCATTGACACTTATTTAATTTTTATGTTATATAATATATTTTTTTATAAATTCAACATTCTACCATTTTACTAACAAAAATAAATATTTTCAGTTTTCAATTTTTAAAGTTTAATCATGAATTTTAATTTAATAAATTTGTGTTTATTTATATAAATAATAATTTATAAGTAAATAATATTAATATTATAATAAAATTATATGTTTCCAAATTAAATAAATCAAGTCTCTATTTATAGAACATTAAAATGATGAATTTTGATATTAAAAATATCTCCTACAAAGTAAGTCACTTGAAACAAAAAGGATGAATAAAATCTAAGTTATCAAAACAACCAATTAAAACTCAACAGTTATGTAATTTTTATTTGTTTGATTAAAAAAATGGAATCTCCTACCTTCACTTTCTTTCTGAGAGTGTGAAGCACATCTATGAAAATTGATTGGTTCAAGTCTTCTATGTAGATCCCGCATGCATTTTATTCAACTAGTTGAATATATTCAACTGGAATTAATCCACATACTTTTTTACCTTATTTCAACACTCTCGTTGTAAGCTTTCAACGGTTAGAAAATTTATTCAACTACTTCGATGTAAATAATCTTAGAAAGAACAGAAACAGAAACATAAGTTGCATGAAAAACGGAAAAATGATCAATTTCAACCTCAACAATTTCAGTCGCGCCAAATACAATCCGAACAAATGGTCAGTACCAAATACGACATTAACTCAATTATTATTAAAAAAAACTACCTAAACTTATTAAAACATGCATAAATCTACATTGACTCTAACAGAAGTTAGTCAACCGTTAACAAGATAAAACGATGTTGTTTTGATATACGGGAAAAATGTCAATTTTGACCCCAACAATTTCAGTCGTGCCAAATACGACCCAGACAAATGGTCAGTGCCAATTACGACGTCAACTCAATTATAATAAAAAAAACTATCTGAACTTCTTAAAACTTGTTTAAATATACATTAACTCTAAAAGAAGTTAGTCAACCGTTAAGAAGATAAGATGATGTCGTTTTGATATATATGTTTAAAAAATATGTTCATTCCGGGACTCAAACCCATGCCGTGATACCTTTTTAAAAGAGCACACTAACAACTAAACTAAAGTAACTTTTTTGAAATATTATTACAAATTTATATAGACTAATATTCTTCTTTATCTTATCCAATTTAAAACTTTGATGATTGTTTATATATAATTTAGTTATCGTTTAACACATTTAATATTATGAACAAGATATCTCAATGAAAGAAAGGTAAAACGCCTCTATAACATTTTTGAACAAAAGATCACAAATATATAATACTAACTTTGAAAAAAAATTCCACTTAAGTTTAAAATTTTAAAATAATTTATATAAGCAAATTCTATAAATAGCTTTAAATTTTAAGTATATTTAATATAATATAATTATAAATATTTTATTATTTACATTTTAGTAATATATAAGTTTATTAAAGATATGATAAGTAAAAACATGTTAATGTATTTATATAAAAAAAAAGTACCACCGAAGTTTTAAATTGGATAAGATGAAGAAGAATGATAGTTTATATAATTTCAAATTTGTAATAATATTTCAAAAAGTTAGTTTAGTTTAGTTGTTAGTGTACCCTTTCAAAAGAGTATTAAAGCATGGGTTTGAGTCCTGAAATGAACATATATTAAAAAAAAAATATAAATCAAAACGACGTCGTTTTATCTTATTAAAAGCTGACTAACTTTTGTTAGAGTCAATGTATATAATTTAGACACCTTTCAAAAAGTTCAGATAGTTTCTTAAAATTATAATTGAGTTGATATCGTAATTGGTACTGAATATTTGTTCGGATCGTATTTGGCACGACTAAAATTGTTGAGGTAAACTGACTCTCCCCGTGAAAACATGTACTTACATCAACGCAAATTCAGAAAACCAGATAAAAAATGATTTGAACCTACAAAGCCAAGTCGTAGGAACAAGAAAAGAAAATGCATAGACAAAAAAAGGGTTAAGAGAAGGTAGAATGCAAACTAAACGTTCAAAACTAAAAGACAAGTAAAGAATTGCATGAGATATAAATACAACCCATGCGGACAACATCACCTTGATCAGCTTGATCACTTGTTGTATGTGCTAATGAATTTGCCAACAACTATTGAGTTTAGAAACACCAATTTTATCATCCCAGTACACTCTGCTATGAACTTAAGAGACATGACTATAAAGAGTTAGAATGTTACAATTACATCTGGCAGACATGAACCCAAGGTGTCCTGTATAGTTGAATATGAACATTAATAGCTATCTATCTCTACGAAGACAATAACAAAAGCCAGACCAAAACTTCCATGAAACTACTCTACTCCTTCTGGCCTCTGCAGTCTGCTCTATGCCGAAATTATGAAAGTATAGTAGTTCCGAGTCCAATTGTCAACCCGGACTAATTGTTACTAACCGATCAAAATTAAACACTAACCAAAAATTAAACCAGTTTGAATTAAAGCGTATCATGATCTCGAAGTTTAATTTTTGGACAAAAAAAAAATCTCGAAGTTTAATATATGGAAGCCGTTGGGGGAGTATATATTTGTAATTAACAACGCAATATTTGAATTTAGGATGGGCCCTCATCCCCCTCTTTAGTCGTTGAATATTTTTGAAAAAAGGGAAAAAATACGTTGCTTATTTACAAAACTACCCTCAGTAGCTTAAATTATTACGTTAGAAAGCCCTAGCCAAAAAAAATTCAAATTTGAACTCCGCCACGAAGATGCAATCTCAGCCGTCCGTTTCATCATCTGCCTCTTTTACATCACCCATCTCTCTCTCCATCGTCCTCCTCCTTTCCTGCTGAAATCATGCGAATCTAGAGAGAGAAAGTCCGAGTCTGAGTGAGTGAGAGAGAGAGAGAGAGAGATAATTATAACAGAACTCGTCAGTAGCTAGATAAATTTTGAATTTTTTTCGCTGCTCAATTTTCATTAACACAGGCAAGTAAAGTTTCAATCTTTCAGCTTCATCTCTGCTTCCAAAGCCTCTAACTTTCATCAATCCTCATTGTAGGTTTCGTGAAATCACTTAAGTAACGATGTTAAGGGACGCTAAGCTTTCCCGTAGAGACTCAGGCAAGCACGAGGAGATCGAGAACGTCCCCGAGAATCTCCAAGCTTCGTTCTTGTCTCAAGCCAGCAACGACTCCTCTTCCTCCTCCTCCTCCTCCTTCTCTCTACCACGAGCTCCTTTAAACACCATCCACGATCCGTTGAAGGAGTCCCGGAGTAGTAAGATGGATCGAACTCCGTCTAAGCCCAAACCCAAGAACCCAGATCCGGCATTGCCTTTACGGACGCCTGATAACAACAAGCACCGGTTTGGTTGGGGGGAGAAGCGTGGCTTTATGGCTAACACGACTCCTAAGACCGGTAGAGTTGTTGGGAGAGCTAACTCGGAGACCGGTTCGGCTCAGAATACGCCTACGAAGAGCGTGTCTAAGCCTCCTCCGGGGTCTTGTTACAGAGGGAAGCTTGATGGGGCGGGGAGAGCTGGTGGGTATGCGTCGTTGTACAAAGGGTTGTCTAGCTCTGATAGGCAAGTTTCTGGTGTTGTTAATACCGTTGAAGTTCCTCACTTTGACCTTAAGGAGGATCCTTCTTTCTGGATGGATCACAATGTGCAGGTACCGATTCTTTTCTATTGGGGTCCTTTACTGCCATCTATGCATCTTGGTTCATTAGCTGGAACAAAGTTGCTTCGTTTAACAAAATTGTTTTTGATGATGAGTTTATTGAATGTGTTGTAGATTCTTATCCGTGTGCGACCGCTTAATAGCATGGAGAAGAGTATAAATGGGTACAGTAGGTGCTTAAAGCAGGAAAGCTCTCAATGTGTAGCGTGGACTGGACAACCTGAAACACGGTTTTTATTTGATCATGTGGCTTGTGAGACGATTGACCAGGTAAGACTCAGGCCGAAAGTAGACAAATTTGGTTTCCTTTTCTTCGTTGAAATCATTTTTGATTTGTAGGAAAACCTTTTCCGGGTTGCTGGTCTGCCCATGGTGGAAAATTGCTTGTCTGGCTACAACAGCTGTATATTTGCATATGGCCAGGTAAATACTTTATTCTATCATCCCAGAGATGACTTATGAGAATCCTTACAAGGTTTAAGTTCTTAGAATAGGACTGAGTGGATACAGTTTCCTTCTTTGTATTATTTTGCATTTCCTAACTTGTAATATGTTGTTGGGATTGTGTAGACAGGAAGTGGAAAGACATATACAATGCTCGGGGAAGTCGGTGATTTAGAATTTAAACCAAGTCCCAACAGAGGAATGATGCCACGGATTTTTGAATTTTTGTTTGCAAGAATACAAGCTGTAAGAATTTTATGAAATTGCTTTATCGATGTCTTATTAACTTTGCTAATCACATCTTACATTTTTGTTCTTGTTGGCAGGAGGAAGAGAGCAGAAGAGACGAGAGTCTTAAATACAATTGCAAATGCTCTTTTCTTGAGATTTACAATGAACAGATCACAGACCTTCTTGAACCGTCTTCAACAAATTTGCAGGTAAGCTTAAATTATTTTTGGTGGTGAAAGTACACAGATACGCAAGGCTTAGTTTTTTAATGTGTTCTCTCTTTTTTTAGCTTCGAGAGGACATTAAGAGCGGTGTCTATGTGGAAAATCTCACCGAGTTTGAAGTAGAGAGTGTTCAAGACATCTTAGGGCTTATCACACAGGCTAGTTTTGTTGTCTCCCATGCATTTTTGTTTTATGTTTATTGTTTCTAATTATCTTTGGTACAATAGGGTTCTTTGAATCGAAAAGTTGGAGCCACAAATATGAACAGAGAGAGCAGCAGATCACATAGTGTATTTACATGCGTGATCGAGAGCAGATGGGAAAAAGACTCGACAACTAATATGCGTTTTGCAAGACTGAACCTGGTTGACCTTGCTGGATCAGAGAGGTAACTATGTTGCTTTTGCTTGGTATTTCCTTAGAGACCTCTTCTTACATTCTATATTCTGTAACAGGCAAAAAACTTCTGGCGCTGAGGGTGACCGCCTAAAAGAAGCTGCTAATATCAATAAATCATTGTCCACACTAGGGTAACCAAGGAACAGTGAAATCCCCTTGCATACATCGTTTCATCAATTACTTGTTATGCTGAATCTTTCTATTTTATTAAATCTTGATTGCAGTCATGTCATTATGGTTCTTGTGGATGTTGCAAATGGTAAACCAAGGCATATTCCATATCGTGATTCAAGGCTGACATTTCTTCTTCAGGTTAAATTTGAATTCATTGCCGGTTTTTGTTTAAGTTGCAGTCTATCCTTTCATGGCATTATAGCTGTAATCATTTCATTTACAGGACTCATTGGGCGGCAATTCAAAAACGATGATCATTGCTAATGCTAGTCCTTCCGTCAGGTAATCTTTTAACACTAACTTGATCTAGTAATACATAAACTCGTATAGTCAGAACTTTAACTTATTGCTTCTATGGATTATCACTGTGGCAGTTGTGCAGCAGAGACGCTAAACACACTTAAATTTGCTCAGAGAGCAAAGCTAATCCAGAATAATGTAAGTTTGCACTGTTATCCATATTGTAATTGATGAGGGTATGAATCATGTATAACCTTTGGGTAAATATTGTTTCAAATTCTTTAGGCTGTGGTCAACGAAGATTTCAATGGGGATGTCCTGGAATTACGCCGTCAAATCCGACTTCTAAAGGTGTAACATTTTGAACTATCACTAGGTGCTCTTTATGTGTAGCTGTATATAAGCTGAGACAATTTGCTGTTTGTGTGTGTGGAACAGGAAGAGCTTTCCCTCCTCAAGCGCCAGAACATCTCGAGGGCATTGTCATTTGGAACAGCAACAGCCAACATTACAGAATTCCAAGTCGATTCTCCATCGAATGAATTGCAGAAGACAGGACATCAACATGCTAGTAACTCACTTGTGTATGAATCTGGAGGCTGTGTAAGGATGTCTAGAAAGCAGGTATACTGACTTTCAGAAATTTTAATGATTCATATGCCTTTGCCTTGCGATTCTTCTAAACCTCTGTATATATCAGTTGAAATCTTTGGAGATAACACTTGCTGGCTCATTGAGAAGAGAACATGTGGCTGATGCTTCAATTAAGAATCTTGAAGCTGAGATTGAGCACTTAAACCGTTTGGTAATTCCTTTTCACCTACACTGCTCCATCCCCACTTATGTTTTAGAGTCTGAATCTGCTACAAGCCAATTTATCTTTTAGGTTCGGCAAAGAGAGGAAGATACTAGGAGCACAAAAATGATGCTCAGGTTTCGAGAAGACAAGATACAGAGGCTGGAATCACTACTTGGCAACCATATATCTGCAGATTCTTATTTGTTGGAAGAGAAGAATGTGCTGTCAGAAGAGATTCAGTTGCTTCAAGCTAAAATTGACAAAAATCCTGAATTGACACGCTTTGCCCTGGAAAACATAAGGCTTCTGGATCAGCTTAGAAGGTGATATATGTTTAGCAAGTATCCAAACCTAAAATAAAAGAGAAAAATGTGTGTGTGTGTGTGTGTTTTCTTAAGCTTTGTTGTTATGGTACTCGCAGATTTCAAGAGTTCTATGAGGAAGGTGAGAGAGAAATTTTACAAGGAGAAGTCTCGAATCTGAGAAACCAGGTAACACTAGTTAGCACCGTATCTATCCTGGTATGTAATCATTCTTCTTTTCGTTTGCAATGCAATACTTAGCCCTATCTATTGATGTTGCAGCTTGTCCAGTTTCTTGATGAAAACGCTGACCGGCAAAAACATCCTGATGATGTAACAGAGCCACAGGTAACACCTACTTTCATCTTTAATCTTTACATATGTTTAATTAAGATCCGGAGTGAATATGCTTCTTTGGTTGCGTGTCATTAGGCTTGTTGTACTTTCTATTTTATTCCAAAAGTATTTTGGCTTTTCTATGGCGCAGGATGCACTACGCATTAGCAAAGAAAATTATTCACTACAAGAGGAGGTTCATTCACTTTCTTGCTCAGAAGTCATTCTCCTGTTTTCTTTCTGTTCTACCAACTTAATCACAATTTTTTTTATTCTTTTCCATCGCAGCTAAAAAAGACCTCTAACGAGCTTGACAAATGCCGAACTAACCTTGGTTCTTGCCTGGAAGAGAATGCAAAGCTTAGTAGGTTAGTATATCTGATTGACAATTCTTTTTTGTTTCCTTGCATCTGGCCAAAGGACTTCTCATTTTCAACATAGCCGTTATAAGTCTTCTCGCCCATCTTCTGCAGGGAAATCCATGATCTTCAGGCTATGGTCAGCGATATCAGAGCTTCCACACCTGATGAACATAGCTCGAACAAACAAAAGGTCTGCACAATAAGAACAGTGTGGTTTACTAATATGCACAACCATCTGTGACGTTGTTACTTAACAGTTTCATATTGCCAAAAAATTGCAGGCCCTGCTGGAAACTCAAAATGTTGATCGGCCCGAAACACTTGCTGGTCAGCAGGTCAACCATGTCGAAGAAATCATCAAACTGCAGCTTGATTTGGATGTACTGAAAATTATACTCGATGAGGAAAGAACACTACGTGTTGATACAGAGGCGCAAGCAGTTCGCTTGAAACTTAATATGGGAGAGTTGAAGGACCAACTACTTATGATGAGCAAGCAGCAAGAAAATGTAATCAGTGAGCTGCGCGAGACAAAGTCTGTAGTTGAAGCTCTCGAGTCGCAAAACAATACATTGATCCAAGAAGCTGTAGAGTTGAGGAGAACAAAGGAGAAGTATACTGAACTTTTACAAAAGCAAGAGCTTGACATCCCAGTAACGAAGTCCAAACAGTGCAATGAGTTCAAAGATAATCCGGCAGAGGACAATGCAATTAATGCCAAGTTCAGGAAAATGCAAGCATCTCTTGAAAAAGCTAAGAGGTTGAACATGTTATTCAAGAATGATATAGCTTCTAAGGCATGTGGAGATGAAGAAACGGACGAAGTTCAAAGACAAGCCGAAGCTGAAACTGCTGAGGTGATTGTCTATCTGCAGAACGAGCTCGAAGTTCTTCAGAGGGAGGTTGATGATTTCCAGTCAAAAGAAAGCGTGACTGAACAGCAAGTAAAGCTTTTGGAAACTCAGATGGAGGAACTGCAGGATAACTTGCGAGATATGACCATGGATAATGAGCAGTTGCAAGAAAATCTCAGAAGCAAAGAAATGGAGCTACAGATAATTTCAAACGAGATGGAACTTCTCACATCTGAGCTTGAAGAAATTCTGCTGAGTGGGAATGAAGGCCTTACAGATGCATGTTACCAGGCTGATTTAATTTCGGGTTCCTTTCCAGATAAAAGGATATGGATATCTGAACAGGTTGGGGAGCTAATAAGAACAATTTCTGAGAGGGAATCAATGATCGAAGATCTTGAAAGCTGTTTAGAGGATGCCAATAAAAAGCAGTGTGATATAGAGTCCATGTTGAAGTCTCTTAGAGGGGCAGCATTAGTGATGAGTGAAGCGCATCAGAGAGAGTACGAGGAAAAGGAGACACATACTCTCCTCTTGAAGTCGCAGTTGTGCGAGAAAACAGAGGCCGTATCAAGGCTTCTAGAGAAGCTGAAGATGGCTGAAAGTTGGATTTATGAAGCATCAAATTGTGCAACAGCTTCTCTAGTAATCGTCAACCGATATTCTGAGGTAATCGAGTCCCATACTTTTGAGTTGAAGCAAAAGGATGTCCAGCTTGAGGAATTTGCTGGAACCATTCTTTCTCTGAAGAAACAAGTACAAGATATGGAAGCAACCTGTGAAGAATTCAGAAGAAAGCTTCTGGACGAAGAAAAGAATGCTTCTGCTATGGAACGAAAGCTTGAGGAAATTGAGGAGACTAGCATTTCAGCCATGAAAGAGAAGCTTTCTGAGCTCAAGGGTGGCGTGTCTGGGCTAAGATCATGCATAAGCATGTGTCAAGAACACGAGAAATACACTCAGGCAGAGAATTCACTCGGGTCTCCAGCCCACTGTAGTGAAGGACAGGTGAGCTGCAATTTTTCATATTTTAACGAACATGGCTTATTATTATGTATTGTATTGTTCTTAGTCCTTTGCTCGAATTCTTTTTCATACAGGAAGTTGGGACGAATGTAGTTGTCTCGTCTTGCATTGAGAAGACTCCAAACAAGAATCATGTGCAGTCCATGAGAGTTAGCAGTCAGGTGTCTAGTGAGAGAAGTAAAGTGATTATACTGCTAAAGCAAGAAATGGAATCTGCTCTTGTAAGCTTGAAAGAGACTCAAATTGAGATGGCCAGGCTCCAGGAGGAGAAGGAAGAGCTAAAGGCGTCTGAGAAAAGAAGCTTAAGCAACTTGCACGATCTTACTGCACAGTTTTCCAACCTTGAGACTGTGATGATTAGCATGAAAGAACAGTATGAGAACAAAATGGAAGCCACAGATCATAAACTTAAGGTAAGTAACACACTCAGATGCTATGATTTTTCTCTCTTCTTTTTTTCTAACGTTCCCAAGCTATTTTACAGACTTTGGAGCATGAATTTGCTAAGATGAAGCTAGAGGCTGGCCAGGGACATGTAGAAAACTTATGTGTTCTTCAGAAATTCGAGGAGGCTCAATGGACTATTAAAGAAGCAGATATCACGATCAATGAGCTCATAATAGCGAATGAAACGATGAAACTTGACCTGGAGAAACAGAAGAAAAGGGAAAGAAGCTTGGTTGGAGAGAGAAACGCCTTAGTTGACAAACTGCAGGAGCTGGAATCCATAAATGTCAAAGAAAATGAAAAGGTTGAGTACCTTGAGAAGCTATTCGAGTCAAGTCTGATGGGTGTAGGAGATCTTGTCGAAGAGCTGGAAACTGTTGTCAGAAAACTACAAGACGAATCATCTGAGGCCTTGACTGGCATGGCCAATGATTTATCTGATTTGAAGTCTTCGGTTTCAGAAACAAAGTCAGCTAGGTTGTTCCTCGAGGATATCTGGTCAGAAATAATCATGAAGGATTGTGCTGTCTCAGTTCTACATCTATGCCATATGGGGGTTTTGTTAGAAACAGTTACAGGGGTCAACGCCGAAAATGGTCTGCTTCAACGTGGGCTGTGTGAATCGAACTCTTCCATAGCCGGATTAAGAGATAACAATGTCAGGTTAAGAAGGGAGCTTGAGATGTTTACAACGCTCAAGGGTAAACTGCTAGCTGATATAAAGAATGGTTTTGAGAAAGTTTCAAGAAATGAAGAAGCAACTAATCTGCTCACTACAAAACTAAGCAATTTTGAGCAGAAAATTTCAGGTTTACAGTACCAGGAGGAGCTGATGTTGCAAAGATCTGACAGCATGGGGTCTCAGCTTGATATTTTGATGAAAGAAATAGATTTGAGCAATGGGAACCTTGCAGAAACTCTGTTGGAGCAAAAGCTGCATCTGAATCAGAAAAGTGATTTCTTTGACACTGAAGTTCAGCGTTATTTGATGGATCTCTGCACAAAGGATGTTGAGTCACTTGTTCTGGCGCTAACAGTAAAAGAATGTTCTTCTTGTCTCGCAATTCTGGATAAAGAGCTTCTTGATCATCAGGCCTTCGTTGAGGATCTCAAAGAGAAATTGTTTGTTTCCAAGGTGGAGAGTGAGCTCAAAGACCTCTGTCTGGTTGATAACAAATTGGAGACCGTTGCAGTGAAACAAAAGCTGACCGAAGCACAAAGACAGATCAAGGCTCTCTCGTCAGATCTTAAACACAGTGTGCAAAAAACCGTCGAAATGGATGAAGTAAACAAGGGTTTTGGAGAAAGGGTCTTCTTCTTGGAATCTCGCGTTTCTGACCTACAGCAAGATTTAGAGATGAAAGATTTTGAACTTCAGAATCTCCAACATTCACAGTCGATTGCTGCAGGAGAACTGGGTATCAAAGAAAGGGATATACAAGTTTATGCTGATGCTGTCAGTGCGTTGAAGGATGAAAACAGCTCTCTTAAGCACACGTTTATACATTTTGGTGAAGATCAGTCTAAAGCATTAAATGTCAACAGCTTAAGCATTGCCAAATGTTCTGAAGGTAGCAGAACACTGGAGAAACTAACCAGGGATGGTCTGGTAATCTCTGATCAGATGTTCGAAGTGATATGTGAAAACGCCAATAAAGCTTCGGAATTCGCAGATGCTGTTCAATCTTTGCAGATTGATGTAGAAGACTTGCTGTCTGAAAATCTGAATCTCCAGGATGAGCTTTTGCGAAAGGATGATGTTCTGAAGGGGTTGTCTTTTGACCTCAGCCTACTACAAGAATCTGCTTCCAATTCCAGGGACAAGGAAGATGAAACAAAGGAAATCATGGTACATCTTGAAGCTTTGGAAAAGACACTAGCTTCTAGAACCTCTGAACTAGAAGAGGCTGTTTCTTTCGCCCAAATGCTTGAAGTTCAGCTGCAAGGGAGCAAAGAAATTATCTGCAACCTTGAAAAGGATACTGAAAAGGCAATGCAGTGCCGAGAGCAGCTGGCAGCAGAAAATAAAGAAATTAGAGCAGAAGCTGAAGATCTCTTGGCAGAGAAAAGCTCTCTAGAGGAGGAGCTGATCCAGACAAAAAAGGTATCTGAGAGCATGGAGATGGAGCTCTTTAATCTAAGAAATGCTCTCAGACAACTGAATGATAAAGTTGAGTCTACCCAGAGCAAATTAGATGAGACCATCGATGAGAGGGATAATCTACAAGATGAGGTTTTGTATGTGACAGAAGAACTTGGGAAAATGAAAGCTGAGGCTAAAGAATTGGAAGTTAGAATCATAGAAGCTCAAGAGGTAGGCGGTAATCTTAACAAAACATGTACATTTCTCAACCCTTTTTGCATTGCTTACTAAAACTTGTTTCTCATCTTTTTACAGATTGCTGAGTCAAGAAAGATGTATGCCGATCAGAGAGAAGAAGAAGTGAAGCTACTAGAGGGATCAGTTGAGCAGCTTGAGTATACTATCGATGCACTTGAAAATAAGGTAAGGATTAATCATTTTTTACTATTGAACAGCTTAGTTTAGTCGCTGTGTTTACTTTTCTGATGGAGGCGTGTTTTCAATAGGTTAACGTTATCAAAGATGAAGCTGAAAGACAGCGTCTGCAAAGGGAAGAGCTGGAGACAGAGCTTCACACCATACGCCAGCAGATGGAAAGTGTTAGAAATGCTGATGAGGAAATGAAGAGGTTAGAAAAACATTAAGCAACATAAACTGGTATATGTTTAAAACAACTCATTTCTTTATTTTTTTGTGGTCAAAGAATTTTAGATGAAAAGCATATGGATCTTCAAGAAGCTCAGAAGCATATAGAAGCGCTTGAGAGAAAGACGGCTAATCAAATGACTGAGGTAACATTATTGTGCTATTTTAACAGTGGTGGATTCTTAAAGTCAAGTCACAAAATTACTGTTGATAATGTGTATGTTTACTCTACAACAGATTACTCAACTCAGCGCGCATATCTCAGAATTAAATATGCATGCAGAGGCTCAGGCTAGAGAATACATGCATAAGGTAAAGATAGTTCCTTATAGATTGCTCTTTTTTCAAAAGACTGGCGTTACTTAGACCGTTCTATTCAAAACAGGTTAAGGAACTGGAGGCAATGGCTGAGCAAGTAAAACCAGAAATTCATGTTTCTCAAGCTGTGGACTCTTCATTGAGTAAAGGTTCAGGGAAGCCTCGGGGTTCTGGCTCTCCTTTTAGGTGCATAGGGTTGGGACTTGCCCAACAAATGAGGTCTGAGAAGGATGAGGAGCTTGCTGCTGCAAGGCAACGAGTTGAAGAGCTTGAAACTGTAGTTGCAACCAAGCAGAAAGAGGTAACTAGTTGAAAATGTGTTGTACTGATACATTTGGCATCCATATAGTATTTTTACCTCTTCTTTGTTGCTACCAGATTTTTTTATTGAACTCAAAACTCGCCAAGGTGGATAGCATGACCCATGATATTACTCGAGTTATGCTCGGACTCAAACAGAATTGTGCAGTAAGTAACCGTTTCTTCTCTGGTCTTGTACCTGAACTATATTCAGTCAATGATCTCTATATCTTCTTCTCTGTTTCTCTTCTCAGTCATTATTGGATAGTCAGCAAGTATCAAAGATAGCAGAGATGCTTCAACGTTATAGTTCAGATTCACGGGAAACGGTATTTTCTTTGGAAGAATGATTAATAAGTTGTTCATACTATAATCAAAAACCTGTTGTCTGAGTCTTTCCGTATATAGGATTTTGAAGTCTCTCAGCTCAAGCGGCAACTCAGTGAATATAATGAGGAAAAGCAAGGGTAAGCAAGTGAATTACTCTGTCAAGTTTTAAAGAGAGGAAGATGGTTTTTGGCTCCTTCCAGATGTTTTATCTTTACAATGGCTTGATGCAGATGGCTAGAGGAGATTGAAGGAAAACAGACAGATTTAGTTACGGCACAGATAGAACTGGAGGAACATAGACAGCATGAGCAACTGCTCAAGAAAGAAAACGAATTCCTGAAGGTTAGAAAATTAAAAACATTGGCGCACTATTATACCGTTTTAGTAGCACAGAAAGTGTCTAACTCTTCTGACTTTTCAACAGAAGGAGAATGTTAGTCATAAAAGAAAACTAATGGAACTTGAAGGAGAAGTGGAGAAGCTTTCATCCCAGCAAAAGCCCGAGTGGACTCGTGATGATGCTAGAATCAAGGCAAGAAGAAATCTCTAACTCCCTCAGTACTTGTCTGTGTATTTTTTAGTCACTTTTCTTTTTTCTAGTACTCACTACCCTTTTATATATCTCATCATATGCAACAGGAAGAAAACAATGTGTTGAAACTTCAGCTTGATGAGCTCAATCTGAAGTTACGAAGAGCGGATGTGAACATTTCTCGTGCTAAAGAAGAGCTTGCTTGGTACCGAGCATCTACAGGAAAGAACCAACATTCAAACTTTGAAAAGATGCATCATTTAAGTACCAAACTGAAGGAAAGCGAAGAGGAAAGAATGCAGCTGGGTAAGCAGCTATTATGTCTCTCCACCAGTATATTAAAGGTAAGAGAACATCATGGTTTCTCAGTGTAATCAGTTTTCTAATTCCAGTTATCTGAAACTTGTTAACCTATAATGCCTTCTAAACATCATCTTTGTGTGGGTTTAAAAATTTCCTCAGGCAGCAGGTGTAACAGGGGAAGATATCACAGACATAAACCCTGAAGTTGCTGAAGAGGCACTTGAACAGCTCAAGACAAGAGTTGGTTTACTTGAAAGTGAATTGGATCACTTTAGATTAAAGGTAAACATCTAGTTCGATTGAAGCTTCAATCCTGTAGCCTTTTGCAGATGTATTCATAAGAGAAGTTTGTAAAAAATCTTGATGCAGGGAAAAACAAAGAGCAGAAGAAGTAGAAATCCTGAGAGGGGGATGCCTTCAATGCCTTCGCCTAGAAGAAGATCATGGAGTCAGAGTCCAAGAAAGATGTCTCAGGTTCCTTTTTTCACTTCTGTAGACAGGTGAAAGAATGATATGTTTGTATGAGTAAAACTAGTGTTTGTAAGATTCATGTATGCTTAAAATGTAATTTGTAAATCATATTGAAAGGAATGGACAGCATTTTTCTCATCCCAAAACAATGCATTAACTTGATAAGATGAGATGATAACCCTGCTAAACCATACTGGCATGAATTAGTGAACCCAAAACCAGTTCAATACCATCTATTTTACTAAAAAATAATAATAACATGTGGAAAGACTTGGATTGTAAGGATGGTCAAAAGAGATATCCATATTTACACTTTCTATTTAGAAATTGAATAATCAAAATTTGACAGTATTGTATTGGATAACCAATATATAAACAAACTCAATTTATAAAAATATGAAATCATTAAAACATGCCAAGGCACTAATTGGATGGTTTAGATTATATAATCTTTGCTAGTGTAAGTAAAAGTTAAGGGGATGCAACTTAGGAAAAAAAAGCAATTAATTCGAACCATATTTTGAGTGATTAGAGAGAACTATACAGTATTGCAAACATTTATTTCCAAGAAAATTAATAAACTCTTTGCATAGTTAAACGTTTTTCTTGGGTTCATCCTAGTGTAGGTTCACCAATCAATAGGATTTAGTTATTTCAGAAAAGAAATAAAATAATAAGAGTTTGTCAAATTATATTATGATTTTATAATAAATAAAAATAAAAAGTAATTACGAGAATTTTTTTTGAATATTGTTAACGCTGTCAGCAAAAAAATAAACATAAACCCTAAATACTAAACTTTATACCATTGGATAAACTCTAAATTCTAAATCATAAACATCAAAAGCTAAATAAAAACTCTAAATCCTAAACACTAAACCCTGAACTTTTGGGCATGGTTTAGGATTTATCCAAAAGTTCAAGATTTAGGGTTTAGTGTTCTTAAGATTTTGGTTTAATATTTATGATTAAGGGTTTGTGTTTTTTGGTACTGTTTGGAAACATGGATAGCAATATAAATGAGCGTTGTTTGAAAACATAAATAACATTATAAAAAAGGAAAATGTTATTTTAGTAATTTCATTATTTATCTTTCCCTATTTCACTTTTTTAATAATTTTATTAATTATATTATCTTAAAAAATACATCACATCATTAATTATATTACCATAACAAATAGTGCAAAATATTATTTATTAGTTAATCAACATTAACTTTGTGCCAATTATAAAATTAAATATGTAAAATAACTTGATTTTACATATGGTTAAACGTTCGATTTAGTTTTTTTTCTAATTTTTTTTTAATTTCAATTGGTGAAAATTATGTATCCAAAAATATAATTCAAAGACATATTTTGTGAATAAAATAATAACTTAAATCAAAACAATAAGAATGTATTACATTTATTGTCATTAAATTTTTACTCCATACAATTATTTTATTAAATAAAAAACACTTTCTTTCACTTAATTTAGCCAAACTCATAGAAAAAAAAATACTTTTTATTAGTTTATAAAATTAGTTAGGCATGAAAATTAACTATCCATTTAGGTACATGTTGTTTTTTTGGGTATCATTTTTTTTTGAAATTATACCCCTCTTGAATATTATAAATTTATGTGTAGATTTTGAGTTGGCTCATTCTCGGTTTGGATGAGTTTTGTTCTGATGTATAGGAACCTATAAAATATATAAATAAATAATGTATATGAAACGAGTTTGGGTATTTGTACCAAAAATAACCATATTACTCGATTCAGTCCACGTCTTTTAAATACAATTAGTTATATTACGACTCATATAAAATATATGAGATTAATTATTAAAAAATTTATGTATAAAAATGTATGAACCAATATCTGTGCATCAATCTCTAGTTCTTATTATTTTGTTTCATTTTTTAAAAATATAACTAAATAATAAACCTAGATGTCCGATAAAAACTCATCAATTTCATCATTAGTAGTTTTGGCGATGAAGTTTCTATCTTTCTGCTGATCTTTAGTAAATATTTGCCTTGTTTAGATTTTACGAAAGATATTTTTATTTGATAATCTAATAATCGAAAACGTCTAATTTCTAGGTAGAGTGGTTAGCAAAGATATTATTTTATATTATCAAACAATTAACCCTATATTTATATAAACTGAAAGAAAGAAATAGGGTTTTATTTGGTTGAGATAGAAGAAGGGAGGCAGCTCTCTTTCTCAAGATGGAGCATTCACGTTATTCATTTAAAATCAGACAATTGCGTTCACATTTGTATCTAACTTGTCATCCTCCTCGTCCAAGAATCCATTCACCTTTTACGCCATACTTGAACAAGAGGTAGCTTTAATTAGGGTTTCCATTGTGAACTAAGAACGAGTCAAAGTTGATTCATTTATCTTGTTGGTTTTGATCATTTTCTTTCCATTCTTAATAGAACGCTTACTCCTCTCCCAAGCTTGCCTTCAGATCTATCCCCCAAGCAGGATTTAGGTGAATTTATGAAAGAACTCTCACAACTCGAATCAGTTTCAGAAAAAGTATCAAAATTAGTAGAGCGTCTTAAGGAACTACATGAGTGTAAGATCAGAATAGCTGCAGGTATTTTGTACCTCTATTTGAACAAATATTTCTATTTCCTTCTCGACAATTTCTTGAGTTTTTTTTTTTTGCTTTCTTTTTCTCTTTGTTTATATTAATTCTTGCAGTCCGTGTTCGTCTTGACAAGAGGCACAGGATCCTTAACGAGGAGAAACTGAGAATTGCCGAGATGAAAAGGCTTATCGCTGAGGAAAAAAAGATTATCGCTGAAAAAAAAAAGGAAATAGCAGAGAAGAGAAGGAAATTAAATCAACGAGAGTCTCACAGAGATGCGTAGGTAGCATTAGATCAAGTCATCAAAGAGATGCAAAAGTAAGTTGAACAATACTGATTTACATCAAAGGATTGACTAAGAATTATTATAATAGTGATTGTTTCTTAAATATTCTATTAGTATATAGATTAATTAATGATTACTTTGTTCAATATTGTTTAATGCAGGCTCAACGCAAAAACGAGAACCGAGGATCACTATAGTCTATAGGTTTAGATATAGTTGCTCACAATAACGTTCCACTAAATTCTTACTTATTGTTTTTTTATTCTTTCACTTAAACAAACTATTGTCATGTATAAGAAACTTGAAGAAGGTTTTATGAAAATCACGTTTGTCAAAACTTGAACATCACGATTTTAATGTACATTAGCTCGGATATATGTTTGATGTAATTATATGTTTTATTTATTGTAAAAACGTTCATGTTATTGTTTCATATGTTATTAGTTCTGACATTGGTGTATCTTATTTTTGTTGTAATTTTTTTCTTTTACTTTGTAAACTAAACATAAAGTGTATAATATTAGAACATTTATTTGAGATTTAATAGTTTTATTAAATAAGAAAATCTGAAATTTGTGATTTATAGCTTATTTTAAATTTTTGTTTATATAGTTTTACAGAAAAAAACGCTAGCAAATATACAACCAATTGGAAAAGTAACCCCAAAAACATATATATATATAGCCTAATTAGATGAATTGATTTGTGCCATTTTGTTATGATTTTAAAATATTTATCATTTGTGACCGAATAAATAGTGGATATGAATCACATAACTCAGCTGTGTCTTAACTACAACTCATCCAAATTTTACAGAAATCAAACCGTCGATGTATAAGTCAGCATTAACTTGTGTACGTAAGTCAGTCGTTATCCCATAAATCAACCAGATTTCTGTAAATCAGCCGTAACTAACGGCTGATTTATGTTCTTAAGTCAGCCGTTTTCTCTTATGTCAGCCGCAACGTAGCAATAATTAACTCAGCTGTAACGACGTATATAGCTCTTTATGGTCGACTTAATGAAAACACATAACCGAATTCTTACGTGGGGCCGGTTTTTGATTACCTGACATTAAAATGTAATTGCATTCTTGTAAATTCGTTTTTTTTTTCATAACATAAAAAAAGAGCACACTTGGTATTTAAAAAAATACCGGTAATAAAAAAAAAAGATATGTATGATTCTAGTCAATTGTTCTAAAATATTGTATATTTGAGGAAACTTCCCTATGATATAATACAATGGTGAACGAGAGAAAAACAAATATATATACTTTCTATTTGAAAATTGAATGGATCAAAATTTGAGATTTGACTGTATTGTATTGAATAACTAATATATAAAACAAGCATTCCAAAAAAATACTAATATATAAAACAAGTGCAATTTATAATATATGAAATCATCAAAATATGCCAAGGTACTAAATAGATGGTTTAGTCTATAAATTATATAATCTTTGCTAGTGTAAGTAAAAGTTAAGGGGATGCAACTTAGGAATAAAAGCAAAATAATTCCAACCATGTTAGAGAGAACTACAGTATTGCAAACATGTATTTTCAAAGTAAATTAATCGACTCTTTGTATATGTTAATACCTACGTCAATTCCAGTGGACATTCAGTTTTTTGCTATCACAAAATTTCCATCAATTTCATCATTAGTAGTTTTGGCGATAAATTCTAGTTTCTAGATTTTTCTTTGGATCGTGTAGACTTTAGAACATCTCCAAAAGATATTTTATAACTTCAAATATGAAGTATTTGTTCTCCAGAAAAAAACTTCACGAGGAGTGGAACTCTATATTTGAAGTTTCACTACTCAAAACTTCAAATTTGAAGTTTCATATTTTATTTGCATTTTGATTCCTATAATCACACATCACTTTTATGATTCATAAATATTTTTTCGTTTATTGTTTTAATCCTTAAAAAATTATATCTTATAAATATTTTAAAAATTTTGTTTATAGATTTAAAATTTTACACATAAAATTAAATAAAACTTTAAAATAAGATTAAAAATTTTTAAACTAGATTTAGACAACAATAATATACAAAAGAAACATAACAAAAATTTTTTTAAAAAATTACATCGAAACATAACTATTACACAAATTTAAATATTACAACAACACTAATAGTCAGGTAAGTTTGATCAGGAACCTTCAAATTTTCAAATATTGTCTAAATATTTTTGTGTAACTAAATATGGTTGTAGTTGTTGTTTTTGATGTTTTTTTTGTAAAATTCTTTCTTGTTCATATCGAAATATATTCACGAGTATTAATATCATCGAAAATAAATTAGTCTTTTAGCAATATTTTATGTTTCTCTTTTAATTTCTTGTTCCGATCTAATGTATTTACAACTATCAATATCACCTGATTTTAATAACTTTACCTCGTAATCTACAAAGTAAAAATGAGGAGAGCTATTTTTTACTTTGAAATGCATTAATAGATCATATGTGCTTTACAAAAATTATTTAATGGAATAATAGGATATTTTATTTGAAGTTTAATATTAATTAAGTTATTTTTAGTAAAAAATATATTTCAATAGAATATTTTATTAATTAATATTGTTGTAATATGTTTATATATGTGCTACTTATTTATATAAAAATTATGAATTCAAGCTAGTGATAACAAATATAAAGACCATATTATAAAATTCAAATAGTTTTGAAGTTGAATTTGAAGTTTTGGTTTTGGAGAAGAACATCCTTAAATTTCAAATATAGAGTTTTGGAAACTTTAAAATAGTTTCTTTTTGGAAATGCTCTTAAATCATTCTTGGAAGAATATTTAATTTGTTTAGATTTTACCACAATGATATTTTCATTTGATAATCTAATGATCGAAAACGGTATCGCCTATAAATCTATAATAATCTAAAAATACGGATAATTTCTAGGTAGAGTAGTTAGTAAAGATGTTATTTAATATTATCAAACAATTAACCCTATCTTTATATGAACTGAAAGAAAGAAATAGGATTTTATTTGGTTGAGATAGAAGAAGGGAGGCAGGTCTCTCTCAAGATGGTGCATTCGAAATCAAACAATTGCGTTCACATTTATACCTAACTTGTCATTCTCCTCGTCCAAGTATTCACTCACCTTTGAACGAGAGGTAGCTTTAATTAGGGTTTCCATTGTGAACTAAGAACGAGTCCAAGTTGATTCATTTATCTTGTTGGTTTTGATCATTTTCTTTCCATTCTTGCAAGCTTGCCGTCACATCTAACCCCCAAGCAGGATTTAGGTGAATTTATGCAAGAACTCTCACAACTCGAATCAGTTTCAGAAAAAATATCAAAATTACTTGACCGTATTAAGGAATTCCATGAGTGTAAGATCAGAAGAGCTGCAGGTATTTTGTATCTCTATTTGAAAAAGTATCTTTATTTGATTCTCGTTAATTTCTTGAGTTTTTTTTTTTTTTTTGCTTTCTTTTTCTCTTTGTTTATATTAATTCTTGCAGTCCGTGTTCGTCTCGACAAGAGGCAAAGGATCCTTAACGAGGAGAAACTGAGAATTGCCGAGATGAAAAGGCTTATCGCTGAGGAAAAAAAGATTATCGCTGAAAAAAAAAAGGAAATAGCAGAGAAGAGAAGGAAATTAAATCAACGAGAGTCTCACAGAGATGCGTAGGTAGCATTAGATCAAGTCATCAAAGAGATGCAAAAGTAAGTTGAACAATACTGATTTACATCAAAGGATTGACTAAGAATTATTATAATAGTGATTGTTTCTTAAATATTCTATTAATATATAGATTAATTAATGATTACTTTGTTCAATATTGTTTAATGCAGGCTCAACGCAAAAACGAGAACCGAGGATCACTATAGTCTATAGGTTTAGATATAGTTGCTCACAATAACGTTCCACTAAATTCTTACTTATTGTCTTTTTATTCTTTCACTTAAACAAACTATTGTCATGTACAAGAAACTTGAAGAAGGTTTTATGAAAATCACGTTTGTCAAAACTCGAACATCACGATTTTAATGTACTTATTGCACTGATTTAAGAAACGGGTTAGCATATTAGTTATAAATAATTGGCTGGTTTACAATGGCATAGATAAGTTGGTTTACTCACAAATGTATATATATATATATATATATATATATATATATATATATATATATATATATATATACACGACGTGTACTCATCATCTTCACCAATGAACAACAGACCTTCACATTTCTTAATTATCCAATTTCTGTCACTTATATTTACATAATTAGATTGGCGATATTATTATTATTATTATTATTATTATTATAGTAGATTAATTGTGATTATTCTTGGTTCCTATAGTTATGAAGACCCAAATCCAGAACAAGAATTGAGGATAATAGACGGTTTTAACTATCTAACTAGATTTTGACCCGTGCAACCGCCCGAGTGTTTGTTTTTACTTTTCTATACATAAATTATTGTTTTAGAACATAAGTGGTATATATTTTTAATCTTAATCATATACTTAATTATTTATATAACTATTTCAAATACAATAATTTTATAATTTACATGTTATAATTAATTAATTGTTTAAACCGTATGTATTTACCACTTCTTATTATATATTTATTTTATTTTATTTGCATTTAGTTATTAAGCAAATTAATATATAAATGAGAAAATATATTTAAAAATTATTTTGTATTTAATTTATGCTAAATTTTGACCTGTCTTTCAAAACTAGATTTCTTTTTACCAATATAGATAATTTATTATTATATATATAAAAATCTAAGATATGTTAATTTTTAGACATGTATTATATAGTTTGTTAATTTTAAGTTGTTCTATCATCATATTATATTTTAAATAAATAATTTATATTTATGAAAATAAAATTTATCAATTGAATATAATTTTATCATATTTATTTTAGTATAATAATTATATTTTAACATGATCATGACTATAAAGTAGATAAAATAGGATATAATTTATTTATTTTCATTTTTAAATGATAACTTAAAATACATTAAGTTATTGTTTAAATATTTTTACACAGATTTATTAGAATTTTTAAAATATAATATATAAATATAAATATATATTATATTTAAAATGAAAATATATTATGATTAAAGTAGTTACAAAGATTTTATATTATTAACTTTAAAGAAATACATGTTAATTTTTATACATGTATTATATAGTTTGATAATGTTAACCCATCTACCAACATATTAGATTTTATTTTTGTACATAAGTATTTTATAATTACGAAAATAAAATAAATATATATAAATTTAATCCAATTTTATTATATTTAGCTCAATATAATAATTTTATTTTAATATGATTGATTATGATTATATAATAAATAAAATATTATAGATTTTTTATTTTTAATTTTATATAACTGAATATATTAATATATAATAATATTTTAAACTAATTTCGAAATTAGCAAAAATATTTAAATATAATTTCGAAAATGAAGATCTTGTAAAAATCTTTTTAAACAGATTTGTTAGAATTTTAAAATAAATATATTTATATTTAAAATGAAAAGATATCAAAAGATATTATGATTAAAATATTTTAAAAATTCTATTTATTATTAATCTGAACTAAAATGTAATATAAATTTTTATGAATAGGTCCATTAGGTCCATTTAAAAAATAAATCACACATGAATCAAGGTTGTGACTTCTGTTTTAATATGTAAGATTATATTTTAACATGATCATGACTATAAAGTAGATAAAATAGGATATAATTTATTTATTTTCATTTTTAAACGATAACTTAAAATACATTAAGTTATTGTTTAAATATTTTTACACAGATTTATTAGAATTTATAAAATATAATATATTAATATAAATATATATTATATTTAAAATGAAAATATATTATGATTAATGTAGTTACAAAGATTTTATATTATTAACTTTAAAGAAATATATGTTAATTTTTATACATGTATTATATAGTTTGATAATGTTAACCCATCTTACCAACATATTAGATTTTATTTTTGTACATAAATATTTTATAATTACGAAAATAAAATAAATATATATAAATTTAATACAATTTTATTATATTTAGCTCAATATAATAATTTTATTTTAATATGATTGATTATGATTATATAATAAATAAAATATTATAGATTTTTATTTTTAATTTTATATAACTGAATATATTAATGTATAATAATATTTTAAACTAATTTCGAAATTAGCAAAAATATTTAAATATAATTTTGAAAATGAAGATCTTGTAAAAATGTTTTTAAACAGATTTGTTAGAATTTTAAAATAAATATATTTATATTTAAAATGAAAACATATCAAAAGATATTATGATTAAAATATTTTAAAAATTCTATTTATTATTAGTCTGAACTAAAATGTAATATGAATTTTTATGAATAGGTCCATTAGGTCCATTTTAAAAAAAATTACACATGAATCAAGGTTGTGACTTCTGTTTTAATATATAAGATGAAATAACTATCTTGAAATGAACCTGGTTAGGGGGAAAATGGGTTTTTAATTCCTCAAGTATTTTAAATTAGCACTTTTAATACCCAACTACAACTTATGCAGATTTATTCCCAAATTTATTATTAATTATGCAAAATTAGACTTTAATAGATCGGACGTTAACTCATCGTTAGAGGCGTTAATTATAATTAAAAAAAAAAAGAGAAAGGGAACGACTTTTGCTTTCAAAACTCAAGAACCCTAAAATTGATTTTCTCTGAGAAATTTCGAATCAGATTATATATGTATATTAGTTAGGCATCTTTTGTTTGGTTTACCTCGTGCTTTTGAAAATGGTATCTACTATTCAATTGTTCATAATGATTATTGAAATATTTAAGCTAACTGCATCTACCCATGAGCACATTATCTCCTCCTCAAACTCATGTTGATTGTCTCCTGCATATTCATTTTCATGTGTTCTTCCCTTTTAAATTCTTTATTTTTTTTGGGTATTATTTTAACTCTAATTATTTATAGACGTCTTTTGGATACATAAATTCAGTTTTGGTAAAATCTAATCAAGATTAGACACACATATATCATCAGTACTTTAACATGAAAGTAGCAAGTGAATGTTGTTATTAATCATACATGAAGAAGAAAAATATCTAAGGAACATAAAAATTGAAGTACAGAGATTACTTTTACTACAAGGCATCAAAGAAACTACAAATCATGGTCCCTTCTCGTAAAAGCTAACTCTGCAAGTCTCTTGAGCTGAGCATGAGGGTCTTCTTTCATTTCTATCCACTTCTCTTTTCAGATATCTGCACCTGAAATACCAGCGAGACATTAATGCGTCCTTCACATCTCTACACAGATAGACGATCTTGCAAGGGGAGTCGTTGATTGTTTCTTGCAGCGAAAGCAACGGCATGTGAATGGAGAACATCCTCCTCGGTGATGATGACAAGTTGGTATTCTTCATGTCCGGTGTTTGGCTATACTAGAGCATGTGTATTATTGGATAGCAAAGAAAAATTCAAAACGAAAACTATCCAAAGAAAAATTAATCCACTGAAGAAACAATAATGTGGTTTTGAAAGTCATGTAGAAACCAGAAACAATGCAAACCCAAACATAAATACTGTAAACCAAAAATCTAAAAACAGAGTAAATCGTTTTTTTTATAAAACTGAGTTAACAAAATAATCTCAAGTGAAATGTGAAGAACACAAGCTAGGAAGAGAAGCCAAATCCTCCTTGTGATTCTTGAGAAGGTTGAGAAGTTTGAGAAGCTCCAAATGACAAAGACTCTCCCTACAACAAACAATCAAAGTTTTACACGAGAAAAAATTGACAACACAATAAGAAAAGAAGTTAAACGAGACAAACAACCTGTGCTTTCCTTGGACGACCTCTTGGACGCTTAGGTGGAGGAGCTGCAGTGGGATTAGGACACCTAGTCTTGTTGTGACCTTCTTTGCGACAGTTTGAGCATGTTCCCACACGACCATGCCGTGTAAGCTTATGTGGATTAGTGGCTGACTCATGAGGACCTTTCCTCCTAGCATGTGTATTAGGCCTTCCTCGATTGAATCTTGAAGGAGGATGTAGCATGGGTAATCGACCTAAGCGTGGCCACAGTTTCATACCTTGAATCGGTTTCATACCAGTATAATATAGTTGGCGCCATGTAGAGGTGAGGTAGTAATCTGATACATAATTATTGAGATTCAGCTTTGTTGTTGTGATGACACACATAGCATGCATACAAGGTAGTCCATTCAACTGCCAATAGCCACAACCGCATGTTTTCTCCTCCATATTTACGGTGTAAGCATCACTGTGATACTCTATTTCATGTGAATGTCCTGTGGTCATATACCTGATGCAATCCATAGCTTTCTGCCTATTCAGTTCAATCTCCTTGTCTGCTCTTGGTGTGAACCTCTTATTCCACCTATTAGTTAACAAAGTTCGCTTTGCATTCCTGACCATATTCTTTCTCCTAACCTCTGTCAGCATATCAAGAAGCGGCTTCCTCCTTGACTCTCTAACACTCCTATTGAAGGACTCAGACAAGTTGTTTAGATTGTCATTGCAAAACGATCCAAGCTTAAAGAACGCCCGAGACCATGTTGTTGGAGCAGTACTTTGCAGAGACTCATAAGCTCCAACATTATACTTCTTCAGTGCCTCTACGTTATCCCTAAAAGCTGCTGGTGTGTAGCTCCTTGCTATTTTCCAGAAAAGACGTTCAAGCTCTATGTCTTTGTTTGTCTTCTTCCAATTCTCAAGAATGTGTCGAGCACACATCCTATGCTCAGCTTTAGGAAGCTCTTCATGAACCGCATTTAGTATACCCTGTCAAGCAAATAACATATACATAAGTATAAATCATTCCAACAATATTTTTTAAAAAAAAATATATATATATATATAACAAGACTCACCCTGTGTTTGTCTGAGATTATTGTACAGTTTGATCCATCTTCAAGCTCCAAATCATTTTTCAAGAGTTGCACAAACCATAGCCAATTAGGATTGTCCTCCACTTCAACCACAGCCCAGGCAATAGGAAATATTCTATTATCCCCATCTCTGCCAACTGCAGCTAGCATTTGCCCTTTTATATCCCATTTCATAAAAGCATCATCTAATCCAATGATCGGCCTACATGACTGCCTCCAAGAAGTTTTCAAGGCTTCAAAGCAAACATAAAGACGGTAAAATCTTTGCATGCTTCCTGGCACTGGTCCTGGGATTGTCTCAACCTCCATTGTTGATCCCACATTTGATTTAAGAACCTCTTCTTGGTAATCCCAAAGCCGAGCAAAGTTTCACAGCCTTTCACAGCCTTTCTTCTCGCTGAAAGCACTGATTTAGCTCTTCGACATTGTTCGGGTGAGACAATCATATTGTACTCCCTCTTTATCTCATCCACCATCTCCTGTGACTTAATTTTAGGATTAATTCTAAGCCTCTCCTCAAAAATCTGCCCAATTGTTCCACTCTTCAAAAGCTTTGTGTAACCGGATCTTACACAAATATGACTGTCATTGTACACTTTCACCATTAACTTGTTTCTGCCTCTCTCAAAGGAACAATAGACCCTCCAAGGACACTTTTCTTCTACATGTTGTGTACAGTGGGCACCAAGCCGATCAGATGAAGACTTGTAGAACTTAATATCATATTGTGTCTTCAAAGAGTACTTGAGAACAGCGTACTTGAACTCCTCAGCAGTGTTAAAAGTCTTTCCTAGCGCAAGAATGTCATCAGGCCCGTAGTTGAATTGCCTGCCTTCTTCTTCCACATTCCGATCATCACTGAATAAAGGATCTGGAATGTGATCATCGTCCCAAATATCATCGCCACTGTCATCGTTAGCATCATACAAATCATCTCCATATTCTTGTGCAGCAGCTTGAAAGTGAGAAGACAAGTCAGTCTCTCCAACCTCTACTTCGAATAACTCATTCTCCTTATATCCAGCCCTATCTTCAACTATAACCTCACAATCATCTCCCTCAACAGAAGAAGAATCCGACTCTGCAATCACCTCTTCGTTATGAATCTCTTCTACTTCTTCAACAATATTAGTTACTCTTTCTTCAACAACAACAGGACTATAACAAAAATTAACGTACTTAAGTAATAAAAAAATTACTGAACTCAGACATGATACAACAAAGCTTAAGTGATTACCTTTCAATCTCTGTCGAATTAGGAATTGTGGGCTCGTCATAAAGAGGTGGTGCCCTCTGAACCGGAAGTTTATTCCGTTTTCCACTAGGGTTTCCGAAGAACATTTTCACCATACTGATTCGAAATTGCTTTGAGAAAATTAATTTTAGGGTTCTTGAGTTTTGAAAGCAAAAGCCGTCTTTCTCTTCTTTTTTTTTTTTAATTATAATCAACACCTCTAACGATGAGTTAACATCTGATGTATTAAAGTCTAATTTTGCATAATTAATAATGACTTTGGGAATAAATCTGCATAAGTTGTAGTTGGGTATTAAAAGTGCTAATTAAAAATACTTGAGGAATTAAAAACCCTTTTTCCCCCTGGTTAGGTGGTTATTTAAACAAGAAGAAATCCTCCAACTAAGTTTGTTTTGGGTATAAACTCTCAAAATAAGTATTTAATGAAAATAATCCTTAAACTAACTTTGTTTAATAAATTAAACCCTAGAAGATCATAATTACCATTAATACCGCCAAATCTTTAGTTTAGGGATTTATACATTAACGAAACAAAGTTGAGAACTTTTACCATTAAAAATAAAATAAAATCAAAATTTTATAATATTATCTAAAATTAGTAACTTAAATTTTCAAAATTAGAATTTTTAATTTTTCTTGTAAATATATGAGTTTGATGGGTTTTTAACATATACGTTATATATGTGTAAATTAAAAATGTAAAAGGCCAGAAAATATAGTAAAACTTATTTAAATCCGCCGAGTTCAGCTTGGCCATCCGTCGAGCTGGATTGGTTCAGCTCGGCGGATGGCCGAGCTGGTCGCATGGTCGATCCAACTCGGCCACCCTTCGTTAAAACGGGCATAGCTTATGCTAGAGGATGCTGATTGACCTCATACTGGTGATATTGGAAATTACTAAAACGGTGTGCTTTGTATATGTTGTATTTTGAATTTTCAAAACGAGTATAAATTACTAAAACTATTTAAAGTCTCACATAAACTTTTGTGATCACTGTTTAAATTATTTTCTATAATAAGATACAATGATAATAAAATCATATAAATAAATAATTTTATTTTAATAGGTGTTTATGTTAATATATATATATATATATATATATATATATATATATACTTCACATCATTTAAAATTAATTATATATCATATACGATAGATAAGATTGATTGTTTGATTTATTTATTCTAAAATGATTGCGAATAAACAAGAGTGGTCCTTTGATTTATATGTGCAAGCCAATTTGTTACATAATAGTAACTGATTTTTTAGTTATTTAATATATAATTATTATTTTATTATTTCATAATATGCAGAAAATATATAAAATAAGTATTTATTCTGCACAAGGCGCATATCTTAACCTAAATATGTATCTCTTTAATAATTTTGAATCTTAAACATTTTCTAAATCTAAGGCCAAAATAAAAGAAAGAAATGAGAATAAACTCCAAAGTCAATATTTATATCGAGCAATGACCAAAATGACACAAAAAGGAGAAAACTATCGAAGATAGATAGGATTGATACGTGAACGTAACATTCTCATAACCATAATTAACTTTTAAATCGCTAAATCATGATATAAAACCGAGCGGACATTGTTTCATTGTAACCAAATAGTAGGAACGAGATTCTTCAGCTTAAATATTATGTTTTTATGCGATAAATAATTTTTTGACCTAAAATATTTTTAAAAATGGGATCAGTTCATTAGTAAATAAATTATGTAATTAACAAAAAAAAGGTTTTAAAAAATTGTTTAAGAGCCAAATATATTAATTCGATCAATAATATAAATTTTTTTCCATACGATATTTTTTAAAATAATTTTCATATAAATTTACCATACGCAAGGCAGATGTCTAGTATAGTGTAAAAGAAAGTAGAGGAACCGAATAGTACACTTAAAATGCAGTTTTTGGTCGTTATAGCCAGGAATGAGTATAAAACTGAACCAAACCAAGACAAACCGATCCAAGCAGGACAAAACCAAACACATTTTTTAAAGTAACTGAGTGAAGTTTTTTCTATTGTTAGTAAATGGTATTTGATTTTATGTTGTGATTTATAAATGGATCTTTGAACTAAATTATAACTAAACCGAGCATACACGGAACCAAACTAAATTTGGTTGAACCGAATAACCTAAATTGAGATTGAACCGAATCCTAAATCTTAACAAAGTGGCAGCCTCTTGTTATGACGATCAAAAAGGGTAATTTAGACTTTGAGCTTCGAAGGGTTATTCTGCAAATTATATAAAGTAAGTTGACGAAAACGTAATTTTAAAACTTCTTATCGTAACCCCCTTATAAAAGCTTGTTCGCTGAACACGAACGAACTCATAATCAGTCATCATGTCAAAGTTTCTGGGAGCGATCGATGGAGCTCAAACTATTCCGGAGAAAATCGCTGTAATCCAGGCTTACTTGAAGAAACTCGAAGATGCAAAGAAGGAGAGGGCCGAGTGGAGAAAACAGCTTGAAGAAAGGGCGAATCGTCTTCAAGAACAGAGAGACGCACTCAGAGATCGGAGAAAGAAGATCGAGGACGAGAAGAGAGAAATCGAAGATCAGAAGAGAGCGATCGCTGAGCGTAGGAAAGCAACCATGACTGAAGATCAGAAGAAAGCACTCGACGACGAAGAGAAAGCGGTGGAGGAACGTGAGAAAATAAACCAGGAGCGTGAGAAAGAAACAGAGGATCAAGAGAATGCAACTGAGGATCAGGTTAAAGAAGTCGAGATACAGGAGAAACATGCGGACGATGTTGATTCAGCACAAGATGCAGGTTCTTCTTTAATTCTTCTTCTTGCTTTCTCGTCTGTTAATGGTTTCTCAACTTTCTCTTGCGTTTCTTGATTCGCAGAGGACATTCTTCTCTCGACCACACTTCAAAATTTGGTTAACGCTTCCCCTCCGCTCCCACCACCGGCAACGGCTTCGCCGACTGTCCCATCCGGTTTCTCCGCTCTTACACCATCGAATCCAACGGCAGCGACTTCTTCGAGTGGCCCATCCACTTCGCTCGGCCTTGGACCACCGGCAACGACTTCGTCCAGTGGCCCGTCGACTTCGCTCACTCTTGCATCACCGGCTCCAACGGCAACGACTTCGTCGACTGGTCCGTGCACTTCGCTCAGACTTACACCACCGGCTCCTCCGGTATCTTCTCTTCCGGCGCCTACATCCACCTGCAACCCACTTCTTACTTCGCCGAGGTTCTCCACGTTACCACCACCGGCAGCGGCTTCGCCGACTGTCCCATCCGGTTTCCTCCCTCTTACACCATCGAATCCGACGGCAGCGACTTCTTCGAGTGGCCCATCCACTTCGCTCGGCCTTGGACCACCGGCAACGACTTCGCCGACTGGTCCGTGCACTTCGCTCAGACTTACACCACCGGCTCCTCCGGTATCTTCTCTTCCGGCGCCTACATCCAGCTGCAACCCACTTCTTCCTTCGCCGAGGTTCTCCACGTTACCAATTTTCCCGCCCCGTAACTTCTCCCAGCCCCTATTTGTAGGCCCACCTATTGTTCCTCTTGGCCCAAGAAACGTACCCAGACTTTTCTGGACGGATCAGCTGATGCAGGCTTTTAATGAAGCCATTGAAAGTCTTGGTGGATTAAACAGTAATGATCTTCCTCTCTTCCCTTTATTCTTTTTATTTTCATTTATTTTCCTCTATTTTACTCATTTAAGTTGTTAATATACTCTCAGGTGCAAACGCTAAAGATGTTAAAAAACTCATGGAAAACCATGATGTCACAGAAAGTCAGATTTCTAGTAAGATTCAAAACCTGCGGAGGAAGCACCCTAGAGACGATGATGGTGGAGGTTCTTCTTCTGCAGGAAAAAAACTCTGTTGATTTAGATTGTCGCTAGTAGGATTTTGATATGACTCATGTTCGAGTCAATAACTCACTCACTATGGAGTTATTAGTTCACACATTTACATGTGCTTTATTTTCTCTTTTCTTTTTTTCCCAATGTACTTTGAAATATGTACAAAAATACATTTGATGTCACTTGATGAATAATAAAATACTTCTGTTGTTTGTTTGCTTACCAATGTATTCTTAATATTTCTTCGATTCCACCGTATCATGTTTCTTTTAAATACTGGACTAGTTCATGCATCTATTATTTTATTGCTATATTTTTATTTTATTTCTAGTTGATTTTTTTTATTGCATCTATTATTTCATTGCTATATTACCAGAGTAAAAAGGGATGTGCATTATTTAGAAACTATATTATGATATTAGAAATGCGTAAGTTGAATGAATCCACATTTGTCATTTGCCAGTACAAAATTGAATAGCTAATATATAAACAACTGCATTTATTTGAAATCAGAAAAAGAATTCAAGGTACTAACTGGATGGGTATAGTCTAAATTGTATATTTTTCAATTTTAGACAACTATTTGACCAATTATTCAGAATATATATACTGTATACAAGCAATATAAGAAAATAGTGATCCTAATTTTCGTAGATAAAACATTAATTTTTCAATAGTTGGTCAGTCCTGGTATACATGAGCATTACATATAGTGTATACTATATATTAGAAATGGGTAAATTAAACGAATCCATTTTATTTCCAAGTATATATTGAATAACTAATATATAACCAATTGCATTTATAAATACGAAATCACAAAAAAAAAAGGAATTCAAGGTACTAATTGGATGGTATAGACTAAATAGTGCGTAACTTGAATGAATCCAAATTTCAAGCTTTGATTTGATTATTTTATTAGATGATAGAAACATTTTTTTATTTTTTTGTTCTTTTATTTAAATATATAATAATGTTTTAATAAATGACTACGTTGACAACATGATTCTAAAATCATATAATATGATTTCAAATTAAATAATTATGCTTTTTTGGTATAAAATCAAATAAACTGCAAACCGGCAGTATATAAGCCGAACCGAACCAAATTAAATATGAATTTAGAATGGTAGTTGTATTTTAATAACCAAAAAACCAAAAAACCAAAAAAACCGAACCGAGCCGATATCCGGATTGAACACCCCTAGGTTTTACCATTAAAAATCTAAGAAATTCAAAAAAGTTCAAAATTTTGTAATATTATCTAAAAGTTAGTAAATTAAATTTTCAAAATTATCAGTTTTTTTTTTTGTAAATATATGAGTTTGATGTGTTTTTAACATCAAGGAGCTGTTATTGGTTTATATATTCTGATTGATTTATAAATCCATATAGTATTTATAAATCCAAGTAAAATATGCAAATCCGGAGGTTTTTCCTCGGATTTGAGTCTTTGTATTTTTAACAAACAAATCCATTCAAATCCATTATAAAATCAAATATATTAGTAAATCCATACGATTAAATAACACTTGATTTAATATAGAATTTATGAATCATTAAACCAATAACACATGATTTTAATACATATTTTAAAATAACAGAACTAATAACACTAGATTTTGTTCAGATTTTCAAATGCATTAAAATACAACAACCAATAATCCTTCACAACACTATATATGTATAAATAAAAAATGTAAAAACTCAGAAATATAATAAAAATTATCAAAAGATTTATTATTACATTTTTATTAGATAAGATATAAATTTTATTATATTTTATTGTTTTTTAATTTTTAATTTAATAATTTTACTACAGGTAAATCTTTAGATAATTTTTATAATATTTTCTGGATTTTACATTTTTAATTTATACATATATAATGTTGATGTTAAAAACATATCAAATTTCGTATATTTACAGAAAAAAAAATTAAAAATGCTAATTTTGAAAATTTAAGTTACTAAATTTTAGATAATATTATAAAATTTTGATTTTTTTTTACTTTTTTCTATTTTTAATGGTAAAATCTCTCAACTATGTTTACTTAATGTAGAAACCCCTAAATTAAAGATTTACCGACAATAATGATAATTATGACATGTTAGGGTTTAACTTTAATTCATTAAATAAAATTAGTTTGAGGTTTTTTCGTTAAAACTTAATTTGATGAGTTTTACCTAAAACAAACTTAGTTGAGGGGTTTTAACGTTAAAAGTCTTTTAAAAAAACTTGATTCATATCCGATCTGAAATATAAAAAAGATTAAATGAATCTTACATGGTTTATAAAACATATCCGAAATCGAAATTTTATTAGCCGAACACAGACACATAACTCAAAAAGTAAAAAAAAAACCTAAAAAAATATTTGAATGCCCAAATTAATATGCAATATAAATATATACTTCAAATATCCAATTTCATATTTATTTTGATATGATATCTAATAAAATTTATTTGAAATTTAAATAAGTATATTAAATACCCAATTCTATATAAATAAGTATTGTTACTTATGTTTTGCTTTTAAATTTTATATTTTACTTCGAGAATATCTGCATCGAACCGATATAATCCAAATTGAAACGACCTATAGTTACTTTATAGGTTTTAAGATGTGATACAAATTAAAACCGAAACCTCTGTTTTATATATAAACCTGATCCATCTATCCTATACTAAAAGCCAAATATAAAAGGATTATAGGCTGCCACATCACCAAAAATAATTAGCCAATCACAACATTTCATCTGAACACGTCACATAGGCTGAATCACATTCTGTTACGTTTGGGCCTTTGGTGAGTATTTTTTTATGGGTTTCATTATCAAGTACTCTCTCCTGCGATAAAATTACAATTACGGATTGTATGTTTTTGTTGGGCTTTCTACAAGGGATGGCTGGCCCAGTGCCATGTGTAATCAAACTTCTTTGTTTTCAACGCCGCATTCTATGAAACCTAATTTCATCTTCTCTATCGTAAAACAAAACTGAGCAACGGAATCACCATGATTTATGTTGAAGCCATAAACTCGACATTTAATCTCAATAAAGTCTTCCCCCACTACTTCTCATTACATCAGAAACTTCGATCTCTTCAGATTCTTAACGATTTAGAGGCTATAAATAAGCGTTTCTGGCTTCATGGTTATCACAGAATCATTGATTTTTCCTACTTATAACTCAAACACAGAACGGCGAGAACGATGGCTGCTTCCCAGATCTCCCTTTCCGAGTTGAGGCCAGGTCGTTGTGCTTGGGTCGTTGTGACAGGCCTACTCAGATTTTGAGAAGCTATGAATGTTAAGAAAAGTGGTGAACTAATGGGTGTCGATATGTTTCTCTTGGATGATCAGATAAGTTTAGAAGTTTTTTGTATTACGTCTTTGTTGTCATGCCCTCAGATTCTAGGTTCTCCTATACTAAAAGCCAAATATAAAAGGATTATAGGCTGCCACATCACCAAAAATAATTAGCCAATCACAACATTTCATCTGAACACGTCACATAGGCTGAATCACATTCTGTTACGTTTGGGCCTTTGGTGAGTATTTTTTTATGGGTTTCATTATCAAGTACTCTCTCATGCGATAAAATTACAATTACGGATTGTATGTTTTTGTTGGGCTTTCTACAAGGGATGGCTGGCCCAGTGCCATGTGTAATCAAACTTCTTTGTTTTCAACGCCGCATTCTATGAAACCTAATTTCATCTTCTCTATCGTAAAACAAAACTGAGCAACGGAATCACCATGATTTATGTTGAAGCCATAAACTCGACATTTAATCTCAATAAAGTCTTCCCCCACTACTTCTCATTACATCAGAAACTTCGATCTCTTCAGATTCTTAACGATTTAGAGGCTATAAATAAGCGTTTCTGGCTTCATGGTTATCACAGAATCATTGATTTTTCCTACTTATAACTCAAACACAGAACGGCGAGAACGATGGCTGCTTCCCAGATCTCCCTTTCCGAGTTGAGGCCAGGTCGTTGTGCTTGGGTCGTTGTGACAGGCCTACTCAGATTTTGAGAAGCTATGAATGTTAAGAAAAGTGGTGAACTAATGGGTGTCGATATGTTTCTCTTGGATGATCAGATAAGTTTAGAAGTTTTTTGTATTACGTCTTTGTTGTCATGCCCTCAGATTCTAGGTTCTGATTACAAATATCCTTATTTTGCAGTCTTCTCTCATCCAAGCATTTGTATCTGTTCATCGGCTGAACACTTTCCGAGAACTTCGGGAAGGAGCTATATATGAGCTTAGTGAATTTGATGTGACTAAAAGCAACAATCATTTCAAGCTTTGTGATTCTGTTGTGGCTATCTCGCTAAACAAGTTTACAAAGATGGTCGAAGTGCCTGCAGTTGCTAATCCGATCCCTACTGAGATGTTCAGGTTCTGATCTGCTGAGCAACTCATGTCGTTAGGTAATACTAACGTTGAGCTTCCAGGTATGTCTTCATCTCTACTCCATCCGACGTCCCACCAGTTTCACCTGAAAGGAATCCACCGAAGAAGGATCGAAATGCATAGACTTTGAAAAAGCATATATGAGGAACTAAGCCAATGTGTTGACATACATTTTGTCTTTTGTTCCTCAGTTTATGTTGGTACAGTTGGTCCACTATCTAATTTATAATTTTGTCGTAGATGTTTTTGTTTCTATTTGCTTGACATTGGAAGTTTTTAATTTTACTCTTTCCTTATTTTATAATGAACCCACTCTTATGGAATACATGACTTGAAACATAGATGAAACATATAAGGCTACATATTACAACAATCACTCCAAATCTCTTAACAATGCTGAGATAGTTGTGGGGCTTAAGGTCCATTTCTTTGTTGATTTGTTGATTTATCCAAAAGATTTAATTAATTAGTTGCAGTTGTTGTTAGTGATTGGTTCTGCCCTCATTATAAATCTACTAAGAGCTTAAACATAGCAGCACAGTGAGAATTTAAACATTGAAGACTCGAGAAATAAGCAAAATTATGGTTATTGTAAACAGAATAATAGTTACAAAAGTTAGTAACCTTTAAAAAGTTTCGTAGATTATATATTATGTATGCTTCATATTACTTCATGTTACTGTGAATCCACTATTGGTTTGGACTGTGATGATTTGTGGTTGTATCATATGACCAGTCTGCATATGACCGTGGATATCTTTACTTATTCATAAATTGATTTTATACAAAGATAGCTATTGCGGCGTAACATTTCCTGCAGGAAACTATTAGGGCCACCATGAGTGAGAAGATGCTATTAATATTAAAGCGGTTTGAAAACGGAAATGACATAAATTTATAAATCATTTTACGAATAAAAACTCATACAGCATCATATCATTTTCAAAAGACGCCAAAATTATCTTTTTTTCATAATTATCAGCTTAGTACAGGCTATTGTTTTAAATAGTAAACATTCCCTCGAAAAGAAATAACATTTGAAACATATTGCCTTTAGGCCTCTTCAAACCTTCGTGCGTCACTGGATATAGAAAAAAAGCATAGAAATGCATAGAAAACGGCAACGCGTGTCAGGCAACCAAAAAAGCATGTTTTAGCTGACACCTGATATCTATAATCTGGTAGGGCCAAACCAGGGGAGAGAACAAAAAAGAAAACGAAGATGTAAGAGAACAATAACCTCCATGAGTCTCTGCCACGATCGAAGAAAGAACATATTAGTTTTTTTCGCCGGTGAGTTGGTGTTTGTTCTTTTGGCTCTTTACTTTCTCGACAAAGCCAAGTCTACCTCTTTTTTACGTCTCTGAGTTCCAAATTTTTTTCACCTATATATCTCTTTGTTAATAACTTTGCATAAAATAAGTACGTATGTACTTCGGTTAAAATGTATACTGACATATGCTTAGAATAATTAAATAAAGATCCATGTAATAACTTATAGCATCATAAACTTTAACTTCTTACTTTAGCGAACGAAAATTACTACTTACAAACTTATGTTAACTCGGTATCAGTTATTATGCTTTAAAAAAAAATGTTAACTTAAGTTAGTCATATGATATAAAGAACGTGAGGCAACACTTAATAAGAGAATGGAGGATCACACAGAAGCAAAAAATTGGTGGAGGAGAAAGGTATTATCACATACATAAATTCTGCAATCGCAAATCATTAAGAGACAGTAGATAATCTACGTATGAATCTAGAAATGAGAGGCGAGAAGATATAAACTCGCATGGAGAAGATTACTAACATGGAGTTAAGCTACTATTATCGAACCAAAAATGGAGTGTAACTGAAGAGATACTAACAAAAAAAAGAAAAGGCTTTTAGAAAAGAGAAACTAAACACTTAGAAAAGATCACTAATATAAAATGCACCACACAAATAAATTGATACTTTATTTATTTGTGGAGGATGAGAGTATATAACGATTAATTATTTAAAATAAATAAAATTTTACGAGCATCCTTAAATCAATGTACTAAAGTGAAATAAAATCAAAATATCCTCATTTTTCTTTGGATCAAATAATATTTATTAACTTAATTAAAAGTGTTTAGTCTTGAGTTACATAACGCAAGAGCTAAATATGACTTTGCCAGTGACTCCGCTTCAACATTAGACAAACGAAGAATAATCAAAAGAACACAATTGAAATGTTATACTGAAATAGAGGATTATCAAACACGATGCCACTGACTCAGAACGAATATCCTCATATTTTATTATGAATATTTTCTTATATCCCATAAAATTGGTATTACATATACAAAATTGCTTCCAATTATATACTAAAAACGAAATCATGTTTTCAAATTATTGTATTAAAATAATTCTAAATAAATATTATTAAAAACTAATGTAAACATCTAAAATATACACAAAATAAAAAGACCACTCTAAGACAAAACTTAACGAAGTTAAAATGCTCAAGAGCCTTGGAAAATGTTTTATAAATATGTTTAATGAAAAACATTAGCAAATTATTTATTTTTTTAAAAAAATTACCATAATACTTTGATTAAAAAATGGTGAAAATTATTTTTTTCACCAATAAATATTAAGAATACCAACGGATTTCGGATAGGTGAGAGCTTTTCATTTCTCTTCTGCTCTTTGATTTTTATAATTTGTTAATGTTGTATTGCAAATAAAAGTATTACTGTTTAATAAAATATTATCCATCGTTTTAGATGTTATGAGGCTGAAGAGAGGCGTGAAGACGGAAAAAAACATCCTATTAATTTCAAAGATACGCATGTGTTATAAACCAACATCGATATATATAAAACTGTAGGTTAAAATTATATTTTTACAAAACAAAATTCTGTAAATTCATTAGATTTTAAGAAAACTATACATTTAGAAACATGCATTAACATTAATGATCTATTTACGTATTTTTCAGTGACAAACCCGCCCGTAGGGCGGGCCAAACCCTAGTACTATACTAAAAGGGGGATATAAGCTCCTCTTAGAGTGTCCACGTAGGCACAAAAAATCGTCCAATCAGAGAGTCCGAAGTTGCCACGTCATCTCATTTATTTTTTTCGTAAAAAATGAAAAACAATGCAAAGGAAAGGATCGAACCCGGGTTAGTATGACATAAATATAGAGCAGATACCACTAAGCCATTGAAACTTTCTTGGACACATATACAAGAATCACTAAATATGTAATCACAAACTCTTATGTACATTTACAATAATATGGATTTAACTTTCAAGACTCTGATACTTTGTTTTGTAAAACAAAATAAGTAAGTGACTATGCTAATATATTCTTTGAAAGTGTGAGAACATTGACAAATACGAAAAAGCATAGATTTTTGTTTTCGTGACAAAGTTAAGAATTTTGTAAAAGTAAGTTTAACATATAAATTTTCGTGACAAATATGAAAAAGCATAGATTTTTGTACAATTTTGACAAAACAACTCAAAACATAGTTCTCTAATGTTTTAATAAAATATTATTTAAGAGTGCAATAATTAAATATATCAATTCAATAAATTTTGTAATTTATAGACAAAACAATAACACAACAAATTTTGAAACATTTGTTTAACCTATCGATTTCTTTTCATGAGAATCCAACTAAACAAGATAAAAAAAACAATTAGATTTATTTAATTACCATTTTATTCAATTTTGATTAATTTCAAATTGTAATAATGTATTTTTTTGAAATTACAAAAAAATAATGTTCTTTCTTTATTACACTAGCATTATATATAGATTCCATATACACAAATAAATATAATATAACAACATAAACTTGCTTTCCCCGATTCATATGAAAACTTTTTAAGTTATCCATCAAAGCAAATTAATTAAATCAATCAAATTGTTAGAATACAACAAATTAATATATAATTTTATTTTAAATTAAATTATTTAAAAAGTGTATTTTCATTAAAAACAAAATAATAAATAAGTAAAACTGATTTGATGGTAATTTTTATGACATATATATATATTATGTGAAAAAAATATAAGCTGAATATGAAAAAAAATCTTAAATACAAAAAACTCTAAAATTAACAAAAAAAACTAATAAAATTTAAAATATGATATCAATTGAAAGCTTTTTAGACAATATTAATAAAATATTTAAGCGGTAACTAGACAAATTTGATTTTTTTTGCCAGCCAAAAATTTATTATTAATTAGCATAAGTTATTTCAAGATCTTTAAGAAATGATGAACTTAAATGATATATGAACTATGAATATTAGTACTTTGTAAAGCTGACTTAGATAACACATCTGCACATCATTTCCTGTCCTTTTTGATTCAGTTTTGATATTCAGATTGGTTTCTTGACTGTTAAGAAGATTGATAATTGTACAAATGTCTCATTCGAATATTATATGTCTATAACCGAATTCCCAACATGAGACAACTTTGTTTAAAAAGTAAATAATTTCATTTTTCTTATATTATATAATAAATATATATTATTTACTAATAATAAAAATATAGTTATTCATCTATCACAAATATCTATGCAAATATGTGAATCAAGTACAACAATCAAACAACATAATGATTTCCACAAAGAAAATGTTTAAAATATATTTATGTTAGGTAATCTTATTTTATATTATTTAAATAATGTAATACAATATTATACATTATTTTTTAGAATTGAGAAATACATATATATCAGTTAGACAAATTAAGCGATAATTAGACAAATTTGATTTTTTTTGCCAGCCAAAAGTTTATTATTAATTAGCATCAGTTATTTCAAGATGTTTAAGAAAAGATGGACAAAAAATAGGATGGATATAAATAATATATGAACTATGAATAGTATTTTGTAAAACTGACTTAGATAACACATCTGCACATCCATTTCCAGTCCTTTTTATGTCTAAATTCAATTTCTTCAGAGCATTTATTCCACAAAGAGATCGTATGAGATATTGTTTGATATTCAGATTTGTTTCTTGACTGTTAAGAAGATTGATAACTGTAAAAATGTATCATTCCAATATGATATGTCTATAACCGAGTCCCCAACATGAGACAAGTTTGTTTTAAAAGTAAATAATTTTATTTTTCTTATATTATATAATAAATATATATTATTTACTGATAATAAAATATAGTTATTCATCTATCACAAATAACTATGCAAATATGTGAATCAAGTACATCAATTAAACAACATAATGATTTCCATAAAGAAAATTTAAAAAATATATTTATGTTATGTAGTTTTATTTTATATTTTTTAAATAATGTAATACACTATTATACATTATTTTTTTAGAATTGAGAAATACATATAATATCTTATCCGCGCGTAGCGCGATTAAAAAATCTAGTATTTATAAATTTTGCTAGAATGTGATTTAAGATGTGATACAAATTAAAATCAAAATCTGAAATATTCAATCTAAACTCCGGCGGATATCCAAACGTCCAAAAACCTATTCACGAGTATTGGGTGGAATTTTTCGAATCTCAACGAATTTAAGATTTTATCAAAATCTCGTAGGTCCAAATAGATTTTTTTTTTTGTTTTTTGGTAACTTAAGTCCAAATAAAATTCTTTAGTTCCCTTCTCTCTTTTTCTTCACATTTCTTGTGTTGGCAAAAGAAGTATCGAGCTCTATCTGCATAAGGGTCTTGTCTTGACTGTACAGCTTCCCGTGAGTGTTTTCTTTGAACTTAACTTTACGAGTAGTTGAATCACACGTTGTATTTTCTAAAGATAATAAAATTGATCGTAACCTTATTGCAAATCTCATGATTATAGATCTGTGGTCCACTCTTCTTGCGGTAGATATGACTTCACGAGAAGTTATTCACGAACAATTTTTCATAAAAGAAATCTCTTTACTTGTACGGTACTTATCTTTTATGAGTGATGAAAAACTTCTAGAAGATCAAAAATATCCAAACCATCCCCAAATAGTCATTAACCATGATTATATCGTGACTAGTCTTTAATTACGAGAAAGCGAAGGATCAAAAACGACGCCGTTATGAAACCGAAGCGAATTCCCCAAAACACCCCTCTCATTGGTTTTTTCAGTTCCACCTCAAGAATCGTTTTCCCTTACATCAGCCGCTTCCTTTCTACTTTTCTCGTTAACCGCAAACAAAAATGGTTTCAGAGTCGGACCTCGTGACTCGACTCCGAGAGATTCTCAGTAGCTCCGACCTCGAGACGACGACTCCGGCGACCGTCCGTCGTCAACTGGAGGCGGATTTCGGCGTCGAATTGACGGAGAAGAAGGCGTTCATCAGAGATCAAATCGATGCTTTCCTCGAGAGCAATGGCGGAGTAGGAGAAAACCCAGTTAGCCCGAAGGCTGAAGAAGATGCCGATGAAGAAGACGACGGCGATGAAGAGAAGGAAGAAAGGTAATCTCTGAGTTCTTGTATGAATGAATGAATCAAACCAATCAAAATGTTTTTTTTTTTCCTGACAGATTCTTATTAATTAAATGATGAATAGAATTGAGTTCAAAGGGATTAAGGAAAAGAGATTAACTTTGTTGTGTTTGTGTTAATGTGTTAATAATAGGCCAGTAAAGGCAAAGAAACGAGGAGGTGGTGGGTTTGCCAAAGTATGTCAGCTTTCTCCACAGCTTGAGAAGTTTATTGGAACCTCTCAGTTAGCTCGCACTGAGGTAACTCTCCTGTCATTATCTTCTTGTAGGCCAAAGTTTTACTCTTTTTTTTTGTGTTATTAGGTTGTGAAGAAAATGTGGGCTTATATCAAAGAGAAAGACTTGCAAGACCCAAAGGATAGAAGGAAGATACTGTGTGATGAGTCGCTTCATTCCTTGTTCCATGTTAAGGCCATTAACATGTTTCAAATGAACAAGGCGTTAGCCAAGCATATTTGGCCATTGGGTGATGGTGGAGATGGTACTTTCCTTTTCATTAATACTCATACACATCGATATTATAGGATTTTAACTAAACTAGTGTTTGTGATAATCATAGAGCTCTGTTTTAGACTGTCTTCCTCAGTTCTTTATGGACTCCGTGCTTCTGGTACAGTCACATCAGAGTTTATTATATCTTATCCATACATTTCTTCCTCTTCAGTCAGTTATTTGTGTTAGATACTTAACTAGTTGATTGACTAATTAGGATCTTGCGTTTGAAACAAAGTACTCTCGGCTGTAGAGATTAATCGATCATCTTTGATTGTCTGCTAACCGTTCGATTTAATACATCGGTTTTGTTTGTTAGGGGGAACTATTTGTTTTATCCACCAGGAGACTAAGTACAATGAAATGATTCTTTTTTTTCTCTCAGGGTGTGTAACCAGTTTGAAAGAAGAAGATGAAGCTGATGCATCAGGGGAAAGAGACGAGAAGGGGGGAAAAGCCGAAGAAATGGAAGAGGATAATGAAGAAGAAAGTGAAGAAGAAGTCAGGAATTTGCGTAAACGCAAGAGAAAGAAGTTAGCTTTCTGTTTCCCCCTGTCACTTCTTGTATTGTCCATCTACTTAATCGCCACCTTGATGCCCATAAACTAAGTTTACTCTATTAAATAGGCCAGCCAAGTCTGAGGAGAAACCCAAGAGGAAAGGAGGAGGTGGGTTTGCTAAAGTTTGCAGCCTCTCGCCAGAGCTTCAGGCTTTCACTGGGATGACGAAATTAGCCAGGACAGAGGTACATGTCTCACTCGAGTGAATCGGCTTCTACTTCGTCCCTTGACATTGTGTCTGGTGAATGGTTGTTTCAGGTTGTGAAAATGCTTTGGAAGTACATAAAAGAGAACAATCTGCAAGATCCCAAGGATGGACGCACAATTATCTGTGATGAATCATTGAGATCTCTGTTCCCTCTCGAGTCCATCAATATGTTTCAAATGAATAAACATCTAAGCAAGCACATATGGCCTTTAGAGGATAATGCAGGTACTTTGATCACTGATAACTTCTTGAATATCTTTTAAACTGTATCCTAATCTGTTGCTTCGTCTCTGGTCTAGGAGAATCAGGTGGCTCTAGCTCTCCAAAAAATGGAAAGCTAAAAATGGAAACAGAGGACGGAGGTAAGAAAACTAAATGAATTTCAATTTGTCCCTTTTGTACATCAAGGTTTAAACAGAGTATGTACATTCGTTTAGACACAGAGAGTGATGAACTAAACGAGAATGATGAAAAGCCAAAGAAGGAAGGGTGTGGTCTTCTTGCTCCCCTTCCACTCTCAGATGCTCTTATCAAGTTCTTGGGGGATGGAGAAAGCTCGTTTTCGAGGGCAGATGTGGTAAAGAGATTGTGGGAGTACATAGAACAGAATGATCTTCAGGTTTGCTATTTCCTCTCTGAACTGGTTGTTATTTTACTTACTGCTTCCTTCACAATTTTTTATTTCATGAACTTAGGATCCTTCTGACAAGAAGAGAATCATATGCGATGAGAAGCTGAAAGAACTCTTTGAAGTTGATTCGTTCGAAGACATATCAGTCTCAAAACTCCTGACCAGCCACTACATCAAGATCGAACAATGACTTTGAAGCCTCTTTCAAAAGCGGATGGTTTCCTGTGGAAGCTTTTATTCGGAACAGTAGAGGTCGGTTCAGGACTTTAAATACCGCAAAGCCAGTCAAAAGACTAAAAAGGTATTGCGGCATTTTGAGACTTGGAAGCATGTGTTTTCTGAATTTGCTTGCAAGTGCATCCTTTTGAAGTGATCTCAATATGTTGTCTTTTTGGTATATAGTGACAAAACTAGAACCGATATGTTTTGAGACCAAACTAATTGTTTTAATCATTTCCTTTTTTATCATTGTAGACAATAAAAGTACCAAAAACAGGAATCACATCACTTTTGTCTTAATGATACAAAGCATTATTATCGTTGTTGTAGCCGTTTCTGCATTTTCTTAGTGCATTTTGTTTTGCTTGCATCTGTTCACAAGGATTTGTCCTTTGAAGCTGATATAAAATATGCTTAGCGTTTGGTTAAGATCCATTATATAGCGGTTCATAGCGTTCTTGTTTAAGATCAATTATATAGTAAAAGTGTTCTATGTAAGGTAAGGATTAGTTTTCATCAAATCTTTCAAAGAATTAACGATGACATATTATATATGAATCTATAAACAAGAAATCATAATGGCTTTCTTCTATAATATTCTGCAGCGCAAAGACTAGCTGATCTATAACTTACTCATTCACTAAAGAGTCTTAAAACATAATTACACCAAATGGTCCGTCCACAAGAATGTTTTTTTTTACCAATCCACAAGAATGTTGTTCGCGAGTTTAGTAGCTTTTGTACAATATATTTAACTCATTGAATACATATATATCTTCATTTTGTCAAAAATGGTAAACTATTTATGATTCGATTCGTTTTTTCAAAGGGTTGAGATTTGATTAGGTAAAAAAGGAAATAATATTTTTTTTTTAACACTAAAGATTTTATTAACATAAAAACCAAAGTACATAACCTGATACAAGGACGAGATACAAAGCTGGCGAGCTTGAAAGCTCCCAGAAAGTAGCCAGCGGATAACAGATAAATCCCCGGAAACAAAATAGAACATCACTAGAAAAACAAACATACATACACAAATCCAAGTAGTTCTAACAACAAAACACCCAAGATAGTGAAATGATGAGATAAGGAGGCGAAGAGAGAAGCGTAACAACCAAAGTCGAACTTTATTAGGGCTGAAGCTCAAGATGGAACTCATTATATTGCTCCTAAGGAAGAGCCACGAGTCTAAAGAACTTGAAGCGAGCCCGGGTAGACGAGGAGAGACACTGATTTTACCAATCGACTACCCACGACTTGTTAAAAGAGAGACGAAGCTCCAACTCCTTGGAAAGAAACCAGCTATCTCTGAAGAAAGAGACTAGCCACAGAGTAAAGGCAACTGATCGTTGCAATCACATCCAAAGAGAAGCACTCCTCCAAACCCACACCTTCACCACTTGAAGCAATCAATTAAAACCACATGCAGTGAGGAGAAGATGAGACAGATTCAAAGAAAAATCTTAAAATCAGCTCAGAGCCTATTAACACTGAGACCCAAAGAAACAGAGATTTTTCACTGGGAGAGACTATGCATAGACAGATCTACAAACACCACATAATAAACAACTGAAAAGAGGTCTGACGATCTGGATCTACAAGGATTTATAGAAAGTATGAAGCTTTAAACTTCCAAATCTACAATAGATATCAAAAGAGAGAACAATAGACAAATCCCGACCGACGGTGTGGCTAAAAGAGCCTACAAACCGTCGGTCGGAGTCACTGCAATTCAGACGGAGAAGAAGAAGTCGAGAGGGAGATGTAGAAAGAGAAATAAGAGAGAAAGGAAATAATATATATAATAATAAAAAGGAAATAATAATAATACTCCTATAAAATACGAGTACCTACGGTTGAAATGAAACACACGGTGGATGAAAATTAGGGTTTGTTTAGAGCATCTCCAATGTATTATCCCATTTTTTACTCCAAAATAGTGCAACACCAAAATGGAGTAAGGTTTTACTTCAATGTATTACTCCATTTTCTACTTCAAAAATAATATTTCTTAAATGTTTTCATTTTTATTTTATTAATAATTGCAAAGAAAATCTTATACTTATAAAAATTTACCAATTAACCCCAACTATTTTATGTTTACGATAAATAATTAAAATATAAATTATTTGAATTAAATGTTTATTATTAAAAAGTACAAGAAATCATTAAAAAGACAACATATATGTGGGTTCAACAATGAGCATTAGAATATTTTTTCCACAAATGATCAACTAATGCATTTTGTAATGAAAAATGAGCTTCTTTATCTTTGATATTCCTAAATCGAGTAAGAAAATTTTGAAATCGGACATTTTCATCTTCTACAATTTCGATACCCGGAGGTGGAGCTTCCCTTCCAAGTTCAATTGGTGCATCGAGTTCACGCTCATCCATACAAGATCCAAATATTCGTGGGTATATTCAAGCTCAACAAATACAAATAATATCAAAGCGAAATGTTGAATCACAAGATCAACAAGCTCTTTCTCAGACTTCTCCGTTCGGGCAATATTTCACCGACCTTAGCGGATCCGGAATGAATTTTCCAGATTATTAATACTCATTTTATGTTATTTTTATTTTAAATATTTATATTTTCTGTTATTTTATGCATTTATTTAAAATTATTAAATAATCCTTTGTGAAATATAATATTTTCATGTTATTGTATCATTTTAAATATTATTTAAGTAAGAAATAAAAACATTAAAGATTCAAAAGACCATTTTATAAATAAAAAAAAAAGTTCGACTCCAAAATGGAGTAATGGGTAAGATTACTCCATTACTCCATAAATGGAGTAACCCTAGCCATTACTCCATTTTGGAGTTGAAAATGGAGTGGGGTAGAAGAAGATTTTACTCCACAATGATGTTTGGGGTTGAAAATGGAGTAGGGTTGGAGATGCCTTAGAGAGTAAGAGGAAGAAAAGGCGTAGAGCAAGAGACTTAGTTTCAAACGATGAGCACGTGCGCAGCATCACACACGTATTCTCTCTTTTTTTTTTTTTGAATGAATGCTAAATTTATTCATCAAAAAACAGCCTTGTTACATCAAGATGCTTACTGTTTAATTTCTAGAATGAAACTCAAGAAAACTCTTTACATCCTATTTAGAAACCAATATTGCATCATCATCTCCATTCCCTTTATCCCCTTTTTGCGCAGAACACTAATCTTGTTTCTAATGCTCTTCTCAATCAATCTTTGAAGAATAGGAACATGCATCATCCGATCACCGTGCCTGACCTTATTTCTTTCTCTCCACACACCATAAAGTACTGCTTGAAAAGAATATCTTAGACAGAACAGACTCTTCCTTTCCCTCGACGAATCTGTTATGAGAACCATGATCTCTGACCACTGATTCGTATATGAACTACCCAAGATCCCTTTCACAATAAACTCCCAAACTCGAGCCGTATATTGACACTCAAAAAAGAGATGATCTCTCGATTCCTGCGCAGCATTGCAGAGAACACAAGTGGTATCAACACCATGACTCCACTTTACTACTCTATCCATTGTAGATAGTCTGTCCCTTGAAGCCAACCACGCCATGAACGCAAATTTAGGAGTAGCATGAGAGAACCACACTCCACTTGCCCAAACACAAAAAGGATTTCCAACTCTCACCTGCTTCCAAGTTTCTTGAGTAGAAAACTTCTGTTTGTAAGCCGATTTCCCTTTCCAAATACTCACATCTTTACCTTCTGGATCAAGCATGCTTCTGGTGTTTCTCATCTCTTCCTCAAGATCATTGAGGATACTTACACGATGTTTTCTTCTTCTCCTACTACTCAACAGAGCATCCTCCACAGACTCATCTTTCCCTATACCCAGATCAATAACTCCTCTATCTCCTAACAAGTCGTGAAGCACCCCTTTCTCAGACCAGTGATCATACCAGAATGAAGTGTGTCTTCCATTCCCGAGCTCCTTCTTATAAAACAGTTTAGCCACTTCTCTTAGTTTCAACATTTTCCGCCACATCCACGACCCCACTTGCGGATTAGACTTCACTACCCAAAAACTCTTCCCTTTCAGTAGGTTAGCATGAATCCACTTGCCCCATAAAGAATCCCCAGATAGCAATCTCCATATCAACTTAAGCCCATAGACCTTATTCACTTCCCTCAAGTCACGTATCCCAAGACCTCCTTCACACTTCAGACAGCTTACCTCCTTCCAAGCTACCTTAGCATTAGAAGACTTGAGCACTGGACAAGTCCATAAGAAAGCTGAACAGATTTTCTCCACCTCCCTTATACAGCTACAGGGAATACGAAACACAGCTATCCAAAAATTTACAATACTGATGATCACAGAGCTTATGAGCTGGAGTCTCCCTGCATAAGATAGGTACCGACAAGTCCAAGTATTTATTTTATTACGAACATGCTCTAGCAGGGGAGAGTAGTCTTGGGTTCTCATAGCTTGAGTCATCAATGGTAGTCCCAAGTAACGCACCGGAAGTTCTCCTTCAGCAAACTTGAAGTTAGTCAAGATATTACTCTTCTCCTCAGTTGTTATACCAGCCATATAAATTGTAGACTTCTCCACACTTATGCTTAACCCAGACCAAACTTCAAATTCTTCAAATACTGAGAAAGCACCCTGTATAGAATCCTTAGAGCCTTCTACAAATACCATTAAGTCATCCGCAAAGCAGAGATGAGTGAGAGATAGCTTCTTACAACCCGGATGAACCTTAAATCTCCTCTCAGCCATTGCTCTGTCCAACTTCAGTGAGAGTACATTCATACAAAGAACAAATAAGTACGGAGAGAGAGAGCAGCCCTGGCGGAGACCTCTTGAACTTTGAAAATAGCCCGCCAAGTCCCCATTTATTTGAACCGAGAAGGAAGGACTGGTGATACAGAGCTTAATCCAGTGAATAAAATTCACAGGAAACCCCAATGCTTGCAAGCTTTCCAACACAAAAGACCACTGTACCGAGTTGAAAGCTTTGGAGATGTCTATTTTCATAACGCACCTGGGGCTGACCGTGTCTTTGTGGTAATCTTTGACAAGCTCAGAAGTGAGTAAGACATTCTCCATAAGTAATCTACCTTGAACAAACGCTGACTGATTCTCCTGAATGATACGAGGTAGAACCTGCTTCAAACGGTTAGCCAATATCTTAGAAACCACTTTGTAGAGGACGTTACAACACGCTATGGGTCGAAAGTCCTTCATCTCAAGAGAGTCAAGCTTCTTGGGAATCAAAGCCAGAATTGTTGAATTCACCCCTTTTGGAAGGAACCCACCGAAACGATGAAATCTTTACTCAGAACTGGCCATGTAGTCTTGAAGAACTCTGCAGGGAAGCCATCTGGCCCGGGAGATTTATTGTTTGGCATAGCAAACAGAACCCTTAGAACTTCCTCATCAGTGACCTCCGCTTCTAGTAATCCACAATCCTCAGGAGTACATCTAAAAGTATGCAAATCTCGCAATTCCTCCACTGTTGTACCTTGGTAATTCGATGGACACTTATTCAGGAACTCCTTGAAAAATCTTTCTGCCTCCTTCTTAACTTCCTCATGAGTGTTAACAACGTTCCCATCTGGACATCGGATTTCTCTAATCAAGTTCTGAGCTTGCCTCGATCTAATAGCACGATGGAAAGTCTTGTTATTTTGATCCCCCACCTCAAGCCAATGCAGTTTAGCCTTTTGTTTCAGATGATCCTCCTCCAAATTAGCCACATGATTCACCATAAGCTTTAACCTCTTCTTTAATGGTAGTCTCACTTGGACAAGCTAATGTAGCCTTTATCTTCTCACATAGTAATCCATAAGCGTCTTTAGTTCTCTTAGTCAAGTTACCCAACTTCTCCCGAGCTAACTCTCTGATCAGCGGCTTCAGATTCTTCAACTTCTTTGAAAATCTATACATTGCAGAGGTAGAGTGGAACAAACCCACAGTAGAGTCCCAATAATCTTTAACCATCGGCAAAAAAGACGAGATACTACTCATAGAGTTGACATACTTGAATGGCCTTTTGATCACCTCAGACTTAGGCAGCAATTGAATATTGCATCTCATATGATCCGAACAACCTCCAGGCTCAAAGACAGAATACGCATTTTGAAACCGTAGTACAGCCTCTTCATTCAATAAGACTCTGTCCAACTTCTTACATATTACTCCCACCTCTCTTTTATTAAACCATGTGTATTGTGGCCCTTGATAGGTCATATCAACAAGGTGACATTGCAGAACTACACTCTGAAAGTCCCTCATCCCAGACGGAACTCTACCCGTATCAACGAACCTCGAGCTTTCATTGCCTTCCAAAATTTCGTTGAAATCACCCATTATCATCCACGCATTATTCTTGAAAGTAGGAGAACTGTGATGATGGATCAGATCTTCCCACAGCCCTCTTCGATCTTCAACTTGGTTATTTGCGTAAACACAAGTACAGTAGAAAGCTTCCTCATCCTTAATCTCCACCATTACTGTGATTATTTGATCCGACTTTTAAACTGGAGTGACGAACCATCTCCCTCCAAAGAAACCATATCCTCCCACCTCTACTATCTTCATAGTTAGTGATAGAAGACCAGTCTCTAAACACGTATTCTCTCTTCCTTTCCCTCTTTTTACTTAATTGTTAGTATTAATCTTTTTTTTTTATATTCATGATGGTAGACTTTGATTTTTCACTAAGTCGATCACATCTAGTGGATCTATGCGTCTGAGTAATATCAAATAACATGTACAACATCATTTAATCTAACCTCCAAAATGCATTCTTATATATAGTTCTCCCATGCCCCCGATGATTGATCCATTGAAGTTGTTCATGGAACACATTGAAAAAACTCAAATACTTTCTGGTAAATACGTCAAGATCCACGCATATCTTGTCTCTCTCAAGGAGGAGAAGAGTAAGATCATTGATCTCGACCTTCCTACCTCCAAACAATTCTTGGATCATGGTAATATATATTCATTTCTTTTTGTCTAACTAATATGTATGGATCCTAATCATCAATCGATCATTTTATATAACTATCAAGACTCTTGAGGTGGAACATGATTTAGTTTTAGAAAAAATAAAGAATAGACTGAATCAAACAGGAATTACCAATGTTGACGTGTTGCCGGAAGAGATGATAAGAGTCTTTCAGAACCCAAGCCTCAACCAAAATAACACTGTGCCACAAGCACCACAGGTACCGATGCAGAGTCAACAAGGGTTTGTGCAACAAGGGTTGGGGAAACAAGGCTTGGGAGAGCAAGGATTGGGACAACAAGGACTAGGACAACAAGGACTGAGACAACAAGAGTTGGGACAACAAGCGTTGGGGCAACAAGCGTTGGGGCAACAAGCTTTGGGGCAACAGGCGTTGGAGCAACAGGCGTTGGCAGTCTGGGCGATGGGGCAACAGGCGTTGAGGCAACAGGCGTTGGGGCAACAGGCGTTGGGGCAACAAGCGTTGGGGCAACAAGGACTGGGGCAACAAGGATTCGGACAACAAGGATTGGGGCAACAAGCGTTGGGGAAACAAGGGTTGGGGCAACAAGCGTTGGGCCAACAAGGGTTGGGACAACAAGAATTGGGGAAACAAGGGTTGGGGCAACAACAACCACAAGGATTTCAACAACCACAAGTTAACCTAAGCCATTTGCAACAACAACCGCGAGGATTTCAGCTGCAACAACAGATGATGAAACAAAATCATATGCAACAACAACAAGTATTAAAGCAATCACAAATGATGAAACCAAGTCAAGTGCCACAACATCAAGAATTACTGCAGCAAGTAGGGCAACAAGTATTCGGTCAACACGATGAGGAGAAACGTCCTTTGTAGTTTGGTTTCTTTCATGATGAGGAGAAAACAAATACTGGTTTTTTTTTAAGGCAACGAGGATTACTGCAACAAGTTATTTTGTTCTCTTTCATTTATTCGTATGTTTTACATGTTTTGATATTTAATTAAAACTCTTTCTATTCCAGTAGAGAAAAAGTTTTTTTTTTTGGTTTAACCTGATTCGAACCTTATTACAACTCTTATGCGTTATCTGAATTTGCTTGCAAGTGCATCCTTTTGAAGTGATCTCAATATGTTGTCTTTTTGGTATATAGTGGCGAAACTAGAACTACGGAGGGGTTCTTTATAAGTTATGCTTTCAAGGCTTTGGTTCATAGTATATGGAGAGAGCAAAATGCACGAAGACATGGTGAGCAGCCAAAGGATGAGAAGAAGATATCCAAGTTTGTAGATAAGTGATTCGACTGAAGCTTTTGACAGTTAAAGGGACGGGGAAAGAATATCTAGAGAAAGAGCTGAGTGCTTGGTCCGGTACAAGAATAACATGATGTAAGGAAGTTAATCTTTTCATGTTTTGATTTTATAGAAAAAGTAGTTTCTTCTACATACAAAAAAAGTAGCACTTGATGTGACAAAGTTTTTGATTGAATAAAATATTAAAATTTTACATTCATATTCAAAAAAAGAAGAAGACAAAACTAGAATGGATATGTACTGAGACCCCAAACTAATTGTTTAAATCATTTCCCTTTTTATTATTGTAGTACCGAAAACAAGAATCTCATCATTTTTTGCGTTAATGATACCAAACAAAACGTTGTTGTAGAGACGTTTCTGCATTTTCGAAGTACACAGTTAGGGTCTGACTGGTTCAAACGCAGCGGTTGCGGTTGCGGCTGCGGGCGTTTGCGGATGCGGGTGGTTGCGGTTTCTAGCGGTTTTAAGAGATTTGTACGACTGGTTCTGCGGTTAGAAATTGGTGCGTTTGCGGGATACTTATGACTGGTTAACTACCAAATACAGCAGCGGTTAAATAATAAATTAACAATATTTACATTTTATATAATTATAAAAATATCAAAAATCATAATATTATAATAAATATGTAAATTATATTTTCAAAGTTATAGTTTTAAATTTTTTAAATTATAGAAAATATTTTTATTTTAAAATTTTATAATATTAATTAAAATATAATAGATATATTTTAGTATTTTTATAATTCTATTTTAAAAATTTTATTTTTATTTTTATTTTTGTATTTATATGGTTTTTAAAAAAAAGAAAAAAAAATTATCCTCCCGCAACCGCCCGCAACCGCAAACGCTAGCTGGAACCAGCTTTTGATTTTAAGAGGTTCGGAGCGGTTTGAAGCGATTTGTAGCGGTTTGTATGATTGTTTCGAAACGCTGTCAACCGCTACCAATCGCAAAAGCTGCGTTTGCGGGTGGTAGCGGGAAAACCAATCAAGCTCTTAATCATATATTAAGATACGAAAAGCTTGCTTTACAAGGTTTTGCCATTTAAGCTGATACTAGGTTAAGACCCGCGCCTTGCGCGGGATGAACATTATATATATAAATTATTTTATATATTATATGTTTATAACATATTATGAAATAATAAATATATATTGAATAATTAAAAAGTCATTATCTACTATTTATATATTTAAATTGGTGCAAACATATAAATACATTTTTTAAATCAAACAAATATTTTTTCTATTTGATATGCAATATAATTAAATTTAAATGATAGTAACATATATACGGTATATTTTAATATCAATATTTATTAGATGATGCTTTTTGCTCATATTTTTATCATTTGTATTTGTATCTGTTATAAAAAAAAATCTAAATTAGTGATAACAAAATTTTCACTGTGGATTAATGTTTTAAGTAATTTATAAAATTTAAAAATTAAGTTGTCAATATTTTTTCAAATTTTTTATCAAAAAAATGTTCAAAGTAAATTTCAAAATTAAGATATTTATGTATTTTTATATGTCATATAGTTTAATTTAAAATGATACATATATTTATATATCTTTTATTTTTGATACATATTAAATGAGACTTTCAACTTATATTATTTTTTATTATTTGTATCATGTCATAACAAACGTTTTAAATCATAGATCACAAAATTTGAATGTGAAACTTTTAACAATTTTAGTAATTTATACTCGTTTTTAAAAATTCAAAATATAATATATAAATAATTTTTTTAATTTTTATTATATGGTTACTATGATTGTTTAATTTATTTTAATAGCTTAAAATTAAACAAATATAATTATAATACACACTTATTTTTATCAAATCTTTATTATTCAAAATCGTTAATTGTCATATATATACTTTAGCCACATTAGGCAATTCCGTAATCTTATTTAAGGAAATAATTAAGCACATTAATAATGTATTTATTGTGGTTTAATAAAAAGTTTATTATATATTTAGATGGACCAACCTATTTTTCTAAGGATTTTAAGAATCATTCTAGTGATGACATGTGGCTACAAAAATATGTTGCAATGTTTCTCAAATAATATATAGGGGATAAAATATGGTTACCGGTTGGTTAACGAACTCTCATCAGCCTATCAATGCACAGTCATAGCCTTTCACAAAGCTTATAGTCAAATCTTTACAAAGAATTTTGCCTATAAACAAGAAATAATGATATTATTATTCTAAAATTATTCTGCCATAGAGGACCTATATGTCGTCTTAAGAGTTTTTTTTGTACACTATATATTTTAATTCACTGGATATATATTTTCTTTTTGTCAACAACTAACTAATTTATGATTCGATTCTTTAAGAAATAGCTCCCCACCCAAAGCTGCGAAGTCATCAAGATTCAAGGTTGAGACGAAAAAAAGGAAATAATTTAAAAATAATAAAAATAATAATAATACTCCTATACTATAAATACTAGTACTGGGGTTGAAAGAAAGAATAAAAGCAAGACGGGATCAAATTTAGGGTTTCTTAGAGAAAAGCTTACAAGGTTTTTTTCTAAACTCGTATAACTTTAACGATGAATACTTGCACAGGGCCATCATCATCATAGACCTAATTGTTTTTTCTTTTGAATATGTAAACATAGACGACCTAGCTAGGCCCATAGCAGCTAAAATTATCCGAGAACGTTCTTATTAATCGGAGATTGAAGACTTAGTATCAACGATGAACAATTGCACATCACCATCACCATCATCAAACACGTATTCCCTCTTCCTTTCCCTCTTTTTACCTATTTGTTATGATTTTTGTTGTTAAATATGTAAACATTGACCACCTAGCTAGGCCTCTTGCGGCTCAAATCATCCGAGAACGTTCTGATTTTAGTCATCCAGGCGTTTGAAATCATGATATATTCGCCCAATTAATATCATATAACTTGTACAAAATCATTTATTCTAACCTCTGAGCATTCTAATATATAGTGCTCCCACGCCACCAACGAGTGATCCATTGAAGTTGTTCATGGAAGACATTGAAAAATCTCAAACGTTAACACTTCATGGAAAATACGTGAAGATCCATATGTATCTTGTCTCTCTCAAGGAGGAGATGGGTAAGATCAAGGATCTCGGACTTCCTAACTCCAAACGAATCTTAGATCATGGTAATATTCATTTTTCGTTTAATTCACAATATATGGATCATCATGATCGATTGATCATTCTATATAAATTATATTTTGAATTATTCTACTGATTTGAGAAGTAAAATAACTATATATAACTAACCCGTTTTCTTTTTTTTTTCTTGATAGCTATCAAGACTCTTGAGGTGGAACATGACAGTGTTTCAGAAAAACTAAAGAATGTTACGAATCAAACAGGAGTTACAAATGTGGGCGTATTTCCGAAAGAGATGATAAGAGTCTCTCAGAAGCCAAGCCTACACCCAACTAACACTGTGCTACAAGCACCACAAATATCGATGCAAAGTCAACAAGGAACATGGCATCGCGGATTAGGGCAACAAGGATCAGTGCAAGCAATAATGCAACAGCAAAGGTATCAAATGTTACAGCTACATCAAGCATGGCGAAAACAAGAGCAACAGCAGCAAGGGTTACTGCAACCACAAGTTATGAAACCAAGTCAACTGCAACAGCAAATGATACAACAACAACAACAAATGATACAACAACAACAGCAAATAAGGCAAGCGCAAATGCAATAGCTACTGCAACCACAAATTATGAAACTGAGCCCAACAATAAATGAACCAAGTCAACTGCAACAACATCGAGAATTACTGCAACAGTTAGGGCAACAAGTATTCGGGCAACAAGAATGAGGGACAAGGTATAGTTTGGCTTTTAAAAATTTTTAATTTTCTATTAAGTGCCTTTTGAAGATTTCCTTATGAATATCCTATTGGATGATACTTGTCTGTGAGACTCATTAAAAGAGAGAGAGAGCTATTAGAATTGGTTAAAAAAAAATTTCATTTACTCTTCGATGTTTTGATATTCACCATGTTTATTGTGATTCGAAACTCACCATCTTCAGTCATCAGAAACATATAGTAGGACTTTTCATTTACTTTTTGCTGATAAACTTGAGAGGTTAGTAATTTAATTAACACTAGGAAACTAAAAGAAGTTTGAACTAATTAAGTACCAACTGGTTGGTGGTTAATGATATTGAGAATGTGTATTTAAAATCACTAGAAACTAAAGTTCGGTAGAGAGCAATATCATTTGACAATGTAATTAATCTGTTTATAGTCTTTAAAAGATGTTTACACTAGAAATATGATTTTTTTCAAATTTTGACTGGTCTATGATTGAGCAGTTTTTCTTTCATTTTTTATGGATTGCATATCTATCAATTAAGTGACATGTAATAATATAAACTAGATTAATATTTGCATCTTGCGCGGAACGAACATCGTATATATATATATATATATATATATATTATTTTATGTATTATATATATTTTTTATATATTATAAAATAATGTATATATATATATATATTGGATAATGAAAAAGTCAGTAACTATTACATATATAATTAAACTAGTGTGAATACGTAAATAAATTTTATTAATCCAAACGATCATATTTTTTGTTTTCTATTTTATATAATTAAATTTACATAATATATACATACATAAGTAGTATATTTTAAATATTGATATATTTTTAAATGATGCGTTCTACTTATTTGTATCTCTTTATAACAAAAATTTTAAATCGCTAATAACAAATTTTCATTGTGCAATGTTTTGAAAGTTTTAGTAATTTATAATTTTTATAAACATTCAATGCAAATTTTAAATATTGAGTTGTCAGTATGTATTCAAAGATTTTATCAAAAAAAATTCTTCAAAACAAATTTCAAAATTAAAATCTTTATGTATTTTATATGGTATATAGTTTAGGGCAATTCTCTCAAATTGCCTTTAATAATTTTTTATCATAAAAATAGTACTAAAAAATAATATGACCAAAATAACACATTTTTGTTTTGAAAATTTTAATTTTTTTTTAATTTTCTTTTAATTTGAAATCTTATCCCCAAAACTCCACCCCTTAAGTCTAAACCCTAAGTCTAGATTAGTTAATCTTTGGGTATAAATGCATATTTTCCCTTTAATAAAACCTATTTTGGTCATTTTCTTCCTTGAAGTCTATTTTTGCGAAAATAAACTAAAAAAGACTATCTAAGGAAATTTTTCTATAGTTTAATTAAAAGATATTAATATATATAAGACTTTCTACTTACATGATTTTGTAATAATTTGTATCTTTTCATAAATAAAAAATTAAATCATGGATCATAAAAATTTCAATGTGAGATATTTTAAAAAGTTCAAAATATAACTTAAGTTAAACAAAAATGATAGAAAATACACTAATTTGTATCAAATCTTTATTATTCAATATCATTAATTGTCATATATACTTTAGTCACATTAGGTAATTTTATAATTTTTATTTAAGAACAAAATTGAGAACATTAATAATTAATTTATAGTTAGTTTAATAAAAAATATTATCATATATTTAGATAGATACCAACTTATTTTTCTAAGGTTTTAAGAATCATTATGGTGATGACACATGACTACCTCAAATGTTGTAATGCTTTTCTTTTAATATATAAAAGATTTTATATATAAAAGATTTTATGTTTCTAATCTCATTTAGGAAGTGAAAATTAAAAGTTATTAAAAATTAGTAAAAGTACAAAGTCAAAGCTAGAAGCTAGTTTTTCTCGTTACAAATCCATAATTTGCGCGAAAAGCCAAGGGCTTCAAAAAAATCGTTGTTTTATAACTATTCGAGGGGAAGTAGTAAGAAAAAACTAGAGAAGAAGAAATCAAATCCACAAACAACAAAAAAATATATTAATTTTGTTAGATTGAAAAAATATAAACACCAAAAAAATATTAATTTTGTTAAAGAGAGTTTTGCATAGTGAGTGGAAAATGGCGCAGATGCACCGAGAAGATGTTGAATCCGTCACGGCGGATAAGAAAGTATCAGACGGAGGAGGAGGAGGAGGCGGCGGATCTTCCGGCGCTCAGGCGTCATCGTTCAAATTCAACGCTGAAGCACCGGAGTTCGTACCGCAATCGCGTGCCGCCGTGGCAACACCGCAGGTTTCTCCGATCTCCGGTTACTTTTATCCTTGCTTTCACTACAGCGACGGAGGAGGGACGGCGGTCGGTACTCAGGCGTCGGATTGGTTCTTCGTCGGAGGAGGAGATCCTGCTCAGCATCCACACGTTCACGATCCGGCGGCTGCGTATTACGTTCCGAGTCCGGCGGTTCAGTTTCCGGTGAATCAGAACTCTTCTCCTTCTTCTTCGTTGCTCTCTGATGATCTCCGCCTTAAGATCGTCAAACAGGTTAACACTTCTTTTGTTTCCCGCGTTATTTTTTTTACTTAATTATCGTTTTGTTTAATTGCAAATGTTTTTTTTTATTTTTGTGTTATTTTTAAGAAAAAATGAAATTTATGTGTTAAAAGTATCATTTTCAATTTTTATATGTGTAAGTGTTTAAATTGATCATAAATTTGTCAAATCTATGCAGTGAAACTTTGATGTTTTGATGTCAAATCTATTCAATGTTCGGATTAAATGTCAATATCAATTATCAATATTTTTTCACATGTGTATTATGTTATAATGTGAGATAATAATTATGTCATGAGATCATATTTACAGATTTTTTTTATAAATATTGTGTTGATTAATTCGAGTAGCTGCAGATAATGATGTATCAAATAAGATTAAACCGACGCTAGTTTAGCCTTTCAATTCAATTTCTTGACTCACAAGAAACTAACTATGGTTTCAAAGTATAGGTTGAGTACCAGTTCACGGATATGAGTCTCTTAGCTAATGAGTCCATCTCAAAGCACATGAACAAAGACCCTGAAGGTTATGGTAAGCCTTCAGTTTTCTGAAACAGTTGTAATTAAATATATTCAAAACGTAGTTTTGTTTTGTTTTTACATTCATTTGTCTCTCTATTTAAAATCAGTGCCAATATCTTACATTGCTTCGACCAAGAAGATCAAGGCTTTAACGAGTAACCACCACTTAGTTTCATTGGCTCTACGCTCGTCCTCTAAGCTCGTAAGCTTTTCTTTCTACATACCAACATGCTAATCATAAGATCTTGAGTATATATACTGAGAGATTTTTTAACAACAAAATGAAGGTTGTGAGTGAAGACAACAAGAAAGTTAAGCGTAAAGTTCCATTTACTGATAGAGACAGAGAGGATTTGCAGGTAACTAAGCCTTCATTATATTTATAATCAACTATATATACATATTAAATACATCTTGTTTCTGTTTATTGCGCTTCAGGGCCGGACCGTTGTTGCAGAGAATCTACCAGATGATCACTCCTACCAGAACCTTGAGAAGATCTTTGGAGTTGTTGGAAAGTAAGAAACATTCTACTCCATATACTTTCACTTAAACATGCCTTTTTTTCTAACCAAACAACAAGTATGAATTTGTTTCAGCGTTAAAGCGATTAGAATCTGTCATCCTCCAGAATCAAACTCCTCTCGTCCAAAAGGAGATTTCTTGATGAGCAACAAAGTAAGTAGTACCAAGACTTGCTTCTAATAATTTCTTCTGCTTCTTGAGCTTTTCATGGACTTAAAAGTTTGTTTTTAATCCAAAGATTCACGCACTGATCGAGTATGACCACACTGTTGTCGCGGATAAAGCTGTGAGTTCATCTTTTCTTCCACACGTTCTTCTTTGATCCAAAACTCATAAGTTTCTAAGATGTGATCCATACCAGGTGGAGAAGCTGAACGATGAAAGAAACTGGAGGAAAGGACTTCGTGTGAGGCTGCTTCTTAGATGCTCGGTAAATCCATTACACACTTATGATGTTTAACAACCAACATATATTTCTCGAAACTACAAAATCCCTCTCTTGAGATTAATTTGTATTTTTACAGCCCAAATCAGTGCTCAAGCACAGAAGAAACTTTGATGGCATCCTCATAGATGATGAAAGTCCTTATGAATCAGGAGAAGACTCTCCACGTCTCCATTTAACCGAGCATCAGCTTGATAACGAGGTTAGTGTTGCTTAATCCCCTTCAAATTAAACCTTTCCTTTTAAGGAAAAAAAAAATATTTCTTGGTGTGCACATTAGGGTGATGAGAACACTCTTGGAGGACTGTGGGGAAAAGGGAGAGGAAAAGGAAGAGGACGGTCTCCAAGAAGCTATGTGGTAGGAGGAGGAGAACGTAGCTTCGGGATCGGGATGGGACTCAGCCTCGGCCCAATGTCACCGAGCCTAGGTTTACACGGATCTTCGTCTCCAAAAACAGCAACAAAGGGACCAAGGATGCCTGATGGTACAAGAGGGTTCACCATGGGACGTGGCAAACCCGTCAATCTCAGTCTTATCTAACAATCTCTAAGTGAAGGACTACTACTATTTATTATTATCTAACAGTCTTTAACCAAATAATACATGTGGGTTGGTTTCTTGAGATATGAGTTCACAGAAGCAAGGACATGAGTTTGGGATGATGAGGTAACTATATAGTGTTTGAACTGAGAAGGCATGGTGAAGTTTTTTGAGTGTTTTTTTCTTTCTTTTTGCATTTCTTTTATTCTCTAACTTGGGCAATTTCTTTTGTATGTTTTGATTTATTTATTTCTTTGTGAGATTAACTGAATAATGAAGGGTTTATAGCACAAGGACTGCAACCCTGTTGTGTAATCATTCTCACCTATTTATTTTGACTATGTGACTCGAATATTGGTTGTAGAAAACGAATCACTATTGCCATTAAATGAAAAGACGAATGATCAAGAAATATGAACTAAATCAAACACGAAACACCAATAACCACGGTCTTAGTCTATACAGATGTACTAAAATGGGAAGATGAACATAAAAATACGCAACTTCTAAGATCTTGTAATATTCGGTAATCAAATCAAGAGTTAGTGAGAATAAACTAGAGATGTGGACCAGTTAATTCTTCTTGAAGATGCTGATCGATCTAATAAGCATTTGAAAATTGAAATACATCCTGTCCAGATACAATGAAGTTGTTGGGTTACATTACATATATCAACTTCTTCCAAGAAAAAGAGCAGATATGTACATAGTACATACAATCAATTAGTGATACATATATTTGTTAAGTTATCTTGATTTTGAGAGCGAAGTTATTTGATTACAGTTAGCTAGAGATAGATTTTCAAATCAAGCTTCTTCGCTGACTATATGGTATTTACTAACTAGAGAAGATAGATTAGAAAAAAAGATAACTATAAATGTAAATCCATGCAGGGACTAGGGACTATGATTCATGCTTGATAGATAATCTTTAGTAAATTATCTACAAAATTACAAACTTGTTATATACCGCCAACCACATGCTAGCTATCGTTCTGAAATTGTTACAGTGGACCACTTTTTGTTTCCATTATATATATTTTTTTTAAAACTACTTATGTGATAGCCCTTAACCCATAAGCGAATTAAACGCATGTAGCTTGGTAACTTAGCTTGGGATTGTTATTGTTGTTTGCGAGTTTCGAATTCCGTTTTTGGGTCTATTTCTTAAAAGATACGATCCAACAACTATGGGGGTGATTGGTTGGGCTTTATCTCCATACTTTAGCTTTATTTATTTTTAAATCACTAAATTTTACCAATCATGCTTTAGCTTTACTTTTAAAAATTAAAGTCTACATCAAGTTTTTATTTAATTTTACCAATCATGCTTTAGCTTTATTTTTAAAGCTACAGCAAAAAAAATAAAGCAAAACTTTTTATTATGCATTTTAGGCAAAAATGCTACATCATATTTTTATAGGTTGTAGAATCTGTAAAATGTAAAAAAAGATATCTATAATATCAAATAAATTATATAATCATAATAAAAACTTTTATAAATATTTTAATTTTGAATTTGAGTGTTTTTTTAATTATTAAGATATTTAAATAATATAAATATTATTTGCATATCACTTTTTAAATTACAAATTTTTTTGATAATTTATAAACAAAAATATTAATATAAATTATTTTAATTCATAAAATAATAATTTTATATATACAACACATATTTCATATATTTTATTTTAAAATATCTACAGCCTATAACTTACAGCTACAACAAATTTAACTACAACAAAAGTCTCTGCAGAAAAAGTCTACAGCAACAACTTTACAACTACAACCAATTTATCTACAACTAAACATCTACAGTTAAATTTTTTAAGCCACAGTCGAACCAATCATCACCTATATATATTGTTTTCGTCAAAAAAAAAACAACTATATATATTGTCAAATATTTAACAAAGTTGAAAAAAGCTATATATATATATATAAATTATATTTACATAATCTCTTTGGATCATCTAGATGTGTACTCCCTCTATTTTCCTAGTAATGATTTTTTTTTCAATCTTTCATCACTACATTCTTTTCTGAATCTCACTTTCCCCATATATTAAGAAAATAAATAAAATTTGAATACGTGCATCATTTTGTATGATTAACTAATTTAAATAAATTGTATCAATAATAATTCCATAAATTTAGTGATTTTAAATTGATAAACAATATGTTGAAAACTTATAAATATTTTTAAACAGTTTTTTATTTTATTTTCTGGAAACAGTATGATTAGTATTTATTACTAGATTGAGAAACGGTTTTTATTTCTTATCATTTCTGTAAGATTGTTTTCCATAAACACTAAGATCTACACAATTCACCAATTTATGTGAAACTTTTTAATGGTTTGATATTCCTCTAAATAAAGTATCAAAATACAAAAGACAAAAAACTATAAGGCCCCCACAAAATAAAAGACAAGAAAAAAGACAAATATTTAGTGATAAATTAAACCGAAAGTAAAACAAGAAAACAAAACAATTTTAATAAAATTTTCAAAAACAAAAACACGTGGCAAAAAGCAACTAAATCTCCACCAATCCACATCTACTACCTTCATCAGATCAACACACCCGCAGATTATGCCATGTGGCCTCTCTCTCCTCTACAGCTCACTTCCTCTCTCTAAAAGACCAGACCTTCAATTCAATGTCTTTGCTGTGATTCTCATAAAGCTCACTGTCCCAATTCTCCTCTTCTTCTTCTGTCTTTTTGATTTTTCAAAATTAAATTTCTTTTTTTTCTTTCAAGTTGACTGTCAACCGGAGAAGACGATGGGAGGTTGTACCTCCAAACCCTCCTCCTCCGTGAAACCCAAAGACGCGTTCCCACAAAATGACGATTCTACCCCTGCCCATCCCGGCAAATCACCGGTCCGTACCTCAACCGCCGTAAAGTCCTCTCCTTTCCTCCCATTCTACACTCCAAGCCCCGCCAGGCACCGCCGTAACAAGAGCCGCGACGGAGGAGGAGGAGGAGAGAGCAAGAGCGTTACCAGCACTCCGCTCCGTCAGCTCGCGCGTGCTTTCCACCCTCCGTCGCCGGCGAAACACATCCGGGATGTTCTGCGGCGGAGGAAGGGGAAAAAGGAAGCTACTTTGCCGGCGGAGAAGAAGCAGACGGAGGAGGAGAAGGAGAGAGAGGAGGTGGGGCTGGACAAGAGATTCGGATTCTCAAAGGAGTTTCAGAGTAGGATGGAGTTAGGGGAAGAGATTGGGAGAGGGCATTTTGGGTATACTTGCTCTGCTAAGTTCAAGAAAGGAGAGCTCAAGGATCATGAGGTTGCTGTTAAAGTCATCCCTAAATCTAAGGTCAAAGCTTTACAACTTAACACTTAAGTTCTAAGGTTCTTCAATTGGTTTTAAGTTTGCATGCTGTTTGATGTTTGGTGAGGTGTTAGCTGAAATTTGATAATTCTACAGATGTGTTGGTCTCTTCATAGGCTCTCTTGATATGTTCTTTTCTTCTCTATGAACTTACTGTCTTTCTTGTTAGAAAATTAAATGGGGTGTGTGACTGTTATGCTTTAGAAATTAATAGAAAAAACAAACATGTTTTTTTGAATTCGGATTAGGTTGTAAAGTTTTTGATAAGTTTTATATATTTGTCAAAGGTGAAGATTTTCAATGGTAGTAGATGTAAATTTTGCTGACTTTTTTTCCTGGTGAAAAGGTTCTACACGTTATAACTTGGTCAATAATTCGTTGGAAGCATAGTCATTTTTGTGCTTATGTCATCAAGGAAATGAAGAAGTATCTATGGTCCTTAATGCAATTTTGTATCATGCAATCAACTTATCTGACTTCTGAATTTGTTAGAGTGTAAGCTTAATCCATAATAGACTGTTGCTCATTAGTATTTGGTTTGGCAGATGACAACTGCAATATCTATAGAGGATGTAAGAAGAGAAGTTAAGATCCTGCGGGCGTTATCTGGACATAACAATCTAGTACAATTCTACGATGCGTTTGAGGACAATGCTAACGTCTACATCGTTATGGAGTAAGAACACATTACTATCATCCTACATACAATGTTTGAATCAACTAGATTTTAGTTATATATACAGGAAAATAATCTACTATATCTTCAGATTCATATTTTATTGACTTGCCTTACCTCAAAAAAGTTTCAGCCGTTTATAAACAGTTACTTTCTTGGAACTTTCAGGTTATGTGGAGGTGGTGAACTCCTTGACAGAATACTAGCAAGGTCTGCTATTAAAACAAAGAGAATCATTTGCCATGAAACTTGTTAACGTTTGGTCTGACTATGTCACATTCTCTTTTAGGGGAGGGAAATACACTGAAGATGATGCAAAAGCAGTGCTTACACAGATCCTTAACGTTGTAGCTTTCTGTCATCTCCAAGGAGTAGTTCATCGAGATTTAAAACCAGAGGTGAACCTCTATTCTCATCCTTTAAATTCCCTTTTAAACCCCAAATAAAGATTTTGATTCCAAACTTCCCATTTCATGTAACAGAACTTCTTGTACACTTCCAAGGAGGACAACTCTCAGTTGAAAGTGATAGATTTTGGTTTATCAGACTTTGTCAGACCAGACGAGAGACTAAACGATATAGTGGGCAGTGCATATTACGTAGCCCCTGAAGTTCTACACAGATCTTACACCACGGAAGCGGATGTTTGGAGTATAGGAGTCATAGCATACATTCTCCTATGTGGAAGCCGGCCCTTTTGGGCAAGAACTGAATCAGGGATCTTCAGAGCAGTTCTTAAAACTGATCCGAGTTTTAGTGAACCTCCTTGGCCTTCACTGTCCTTTGAAGCTAAAGATTTTGTTAAACGGTTACTATACAAAGATCCTAGAAAGAGAATGACAGCCTCTCAAGCTTTGAGTCAGTAACTCTAAACATCTCCTCAATCTTTCTTTGATTCATCTTGAATACTGATCAACTTGAATACATTTTTCCAGTGCATCCATGGATCGCGGGATGTAAGAAGATGAATATCCCATTTGATATTCTGATCTTCAGGCAGATGAAAGCATACTTGAAATCTTCTTCTTTGCGCAAAGCTGCTTTGATGGTACATTTTTCCTTGCAATCTCTTCATTGTGTTATTTGTTTCACATTGTTAGTGTTGATGCTAACTCTTATATACTCCCTCCAGGCTCTGTCCAAGACATTGATTACAGATGAACTTCTTTATCTGAAAGCACAGTTTGCGCTTTTAGCACCTAACAAAAACGGCCTCATCACTCTGGATAACATCAGATCGGTATGTACCTTCTCTCTTTCTCACACATTCTAACATACAGCTCAAAGTTAGATTCTCATTTTCTGTTGGACAGGCACTTGCTTCAAATGCGACCGAAGCAATGAAAGAATCAAGGATACCTGACTTTCTTGCATTGGTATTGTCCTGCTTTTGTTTACAGCTCTTCTTGCTTAAATCTGTTTGGTTAACAAAAGGTTTGGGTGTGAATGACACAGTTAAATGGACTTGAATACAAAGGGATGGATTTTGAAGAGTTTTGTGCAGCTTCCATTAGTGTTCATCAGCATGAGTCACTTGATTGTTGGGAGCAGAGCGTTCGCCATGCTTATGAGCTCTTTGAGATGAATGGGAACCGAGTTATCGTCATCGAAGAACTCGCTTCCGTAAGTTTCTCATTGTCCCTTTCAATTCACTATGTTTTCAGCCAAGTGCTTAAGGGAACATACATGTTTTTTTTGTAGGAACTCGGTGTTGGATCATCGATACCAGTCCATACCATCCTACATGACTGGATTAGACACACTGATGGGAAGCTAAGCTTCTTGGGTTTTGTCAAACTGTTGCACGGTGTCTCTACTCGACAGCCTTTAGCTAAAACACGGTGATGGGGGCGTTATGACAGATCCAAAAGCATACATAGGGAATGGAGATGTCAAAGAACTTTACTGATCTTGTTATGGAATTGTAAACTGGAATTTGTATTAAAAGAGACTCATTCATTCCCAAGTTGATAGTGTTATAAAAGAAATGCAAAAGTTTCAACAAAAGAAGACTACTGTTAAATTCAGACACGCCTTGAAAGTTGTAATCAGACAACAATCCATAGTGATGTTTTTAAAAGATTAATGGAAGAGAGATTCTGAATCCTTCAAGTTGAAGCTAAAAAGTTAAATCTTTCTCTCAAGAGGATTGAATCTACAAATGACACTTGAGAACACATTCTTCTTGCATGATGATAACAATAACAAGAAGGTCCAGCTCTTGACCAAGAACTGTCATGTTTTTTCCACCTTGAAGAGAGCCTCTGTTGCAAATCATAAGCCAACGCTTTTCTCAAACTCTGCCCATACTAATAAAACTGCCTCACTCTTCCGAAATTTAAAGGGGTCACGTGACCCCACAGGTCCCTTTGTCGAGGGTTAAGCTATGAGCTGTATTTATAGTGGAGCTGTTGTGAGAATTTAAAGGTTTTAACTTGCAAGGCGAAATTATCTAACGAGAACAAACCATTATGTTAGTCTTCAGACAAGACACCAGTAACCAACATGTTTCAGTCTATCAAAACCAAATCAAATCTAACAAAATTCTCTTTTTCGACTACAAGTTTTTAGCATTTGATTGACGTGTTATGAATCACAGAAGGCTTAAACCACTATGATCCATGAACACTTCGAGACTCTTATTCTCTTCAAGTCTCGGCGGGGTAGTTGTTGGAGTCGTGGTGGTTAGCGTAGCCTCCGTTGTTGTAACCTTGTCCTCGCGAGTATCCTCCATTGTCTCCTCTCCACTGCCACAAAGTAGACAACAACACATTAAGAGAGATAGATAGAGTCGATATTTATCGAACATGTGCGACATGAAACAAGAACTTGACAGGAATGGGAACAAGTTTTTTTTAAAATCATTTTTAAGTCGTACGAATATGGGGAACAAGAAAATCAAGACTTTGACCATGTTAAAGGGAAGTGACAAGTTGGGTGTTAGATATTACAACTTGTAGAATCAAAAGAGAAAACGAAGGGAAGAGCAAGATAGATTCCACCACCAGCTATTTGCCTATTGTCTACCACTAACTTTAAGTTTTATTATATAATGACACAACCAGGATTATAGAAACCCCTCTTGACAAAGTTTGACCCTCCCAAAATAATTGATGTTAGTCTACAGATAGTAAAAAAAACATTTACCTGCTTGTTCGGGGTTCTTCCCCAAGAGAGCCTGACAGTGTTCTTGCCGATGACTGTCCCGTTCAAACTCTGGATTGCATCATCAGCACTCTTCCTGTCACAACCAAAGGCAGCAAGTAGCTTTGAGATTAAACATTGGGTTGGCTCAGTCTTATGACTGACAAGCCCACACTTCTAGGTAAAAGACCGCACCTGTTAGAAAGTTGGACAAATCCACATCCTTTGCCTAGTGGGATCTTCACTGAAACAACCTCGCCAAATTGTGTAAAAGGTTGTCTGAGGTCTTCTTCTGTAAGATCAGGGTCAAGTCCGCCAACGAATATCTGCAGTAGATAAAAGAGAAAATGAAACAGAGCTTGAATGATGCTAGCCGAGGGAAAAGCTCTGATAACTCACTGTTGAGTTGTTTGAATCACCATCAGACTGTGACCCATGAGCGGTGAAACCATTTGCTCCATGTCCTCCAGCCACTATCACAGCTACTCCAACCAAAACATAAAACTTTGTTGAATGTTAACAAGAAGCATTATTATCTTTATAAGATATGTGTAGTCACCTTGTGAAGAATGTTGTTGCTGATTAGCAACAGCTCTTTTAGGAGTCGCAACACCAACTCTCATCTGCCTGTTGGAACACAAAGCTCCATTCATCTCAGTCAAAGCCCTTGATCTCTCACTTTCATCACCGAACCTAACAAAACCGTAACCTTTAGATCGGCCAGTATTGGAGTCAATCACAACCTTGGCGCTTTTAACAGAGGGATATCTCTCAGCAAACAGCTCTTGCAACATACTATCAGTCACGTCCGGAGACAAATCTCCAACGAATATGGACAGCTCAGGACCATTCTCTACTGCTCTCTTCTCACCGGTGCTAAAAGACGCCCAGTTTAGACGGAAGGCTTGCTCAGAGTTTGGCATTATAGAACCACTAAAGCTCTGGAGTACCTCTTCAGCTGCAGCACGTGTAAGAAACTCAACAAAACCGTATCCTTCTGACTGAAGAGTCTGCTTGTTACGAATAACTTTCACAGAAGAAACCTAAACACCAGTAAAAACAAAACAGAACTGCATTAGAACAAATATGTAAGTATGAATAATTGAAAAAATATTATCAAATTGATAATCTTTTTACATGTTTTTATTATTTTCTCCTAAGCAAGAAAAGTTCATCTCAACATGGCAACGTAGTACAATACTTTTTGCCTAACGAAGTCTGAAGGTGTCATGTCATTTTCAAGTCAAATAATATTTTTCCATTACCATATTTGTTTCTTCTATGAAAAATTCAATAAATAATCATTGGATCTTATCCAATAAAAGCAGTTTCAAAAAAAAAAAACTTGCCAAAAAAAAAAGTCCTTAGCTAGAGACAATGAATCAAAACCAAACATCAAGAACAAGACCAAGATCTGGAAACTAAATCACTTTTCACACGTAACAACCATTCATTTATTACCTCGCCGGTGTGAGAAAAGCAGGTGTGGAGATAAGTCTCGTCCATCCAATGAAGAAGGTCACCAACCCATAGAGTCTTGACGTCTTCTCCAGATCCACCACGCTCATGTGGTGGCTTTTGGTGGTGGTGGTTGTGGTGTTGCTGATGATACGGTGCGTATTGGAGGTGAGGAGGGTGGTGGTGATAATGACCGCCGTGATTGTAAGGAACGTATTGGTGAGGATACATCATCATATGCTGCTGCTGATGTTGCATCATCATCATCGCCGCCGCGCCTGGATACTGCATCATCCACTGTTGATGCTGCTGCCACTGCTGAGGCGGCGGAGGAGTCGTTTGGGGAACCGGAGGCGTGGCTGGCGTTGAATCTGAGCCGTTGGTTGTCTGCATCTTTAGACAAAGTCCGGATCCGATCTGATATCTCCGAGCTAGATTTTTTCAGAAGCTTATGTTAATCTTTCACTCTGTTTCCCTCTCCGAGACCGAAGTGGCTCTAGAGAGCTGTGGTAGTGGCGGAAAGTGAGAGAGAGAGAGAGAGATTTGGTCGTGAAGGGAGGCGGGGAGAGGGAGAGGGAGAGAGAGAGAGAGAGAGAGTTTGTGGGTTTAAGGCTGAATCTATGGGTCTTTGGGAAGTGGCCGAAACGTGGGGCCCATTTTTTTACCCAAAGCCGTGTTTGTGTTTTTTTTATTGGAGATAGACGGCTCTGATTCCACCGCGTTTATGCCAGTTGCATTTATTGTTTTGTAGTAAAATTAACTGATTTGTTTAATCATACTCACGAGGATTGGGTAGTTTCTGCAAAATAATTTTACACGAATAAACTTTTGTTTATTTCATAAGGAGCATCACAATCTCAAAAACTTGTTTTTTTTTTTACTCGATTTCTATTAGGGAATCCAAAAGTCGCCGATGAAGTATTGGGCCTATTAAAAGAAATAAAACAAGGCCCAATGTTTATAAAATATCGGTCTACTACATTCTGTGATATTTTTTTTTATTTCAACGACTCGAATGATTTTATTACTGCATGGTTCTGCTAAAGTCAGTATGCGATTATATATGAGAAATTCTCTAAGATTTTTAATTTATCTTCACAAAAAAGTAAAAGCCTTCAATAAAAAAAATGATAAAAATAAATTTTATTTTATTTTTTTTTGTCATCAATTTACAGATTCATATAGACTCTGTAAACCAAGCCCGAAGATATTGATCCATGTGAACGACGAAATACGGCTGAATCAAAATAAATTTTATTAAAAGGTAAAAATACATTTTTTATCCTAGAACTAACTAATCTACACTTAAAGTTTAAAGTTAAGGTGGAATTTTGGAGATAGAGTTTCAAATTTTAAAAAATAAAAAAATATTAAAATTTTCAAAATAAAAATGAGTTATTTTGGTCATTTTCTTTTTCAATGACTATTCTTATGATAAAAACTTGAAAAATGCTATTTGAGATAATTACCCATTATATATATCTCAAGATTTCTCAAATGATCTTGTAACTGCATGGTAGCTGGTCCTTTTGCCAATGGCGGTATACGACTTTTTTTTTTTAACGCTGATTTATTATGATCTTACAATTATGATATAGGAAATATTACATAGACGATTCGACAACTGACAATACTACCTGCCTTATGAAGACCTACGCCTAACTGCATCACATGAGCCGTCCTATGAAGATCCACGCCTGACCAGATGTACTTGCACCATGTTGAAGATCCCTTGCAAGCATTTCCTCTGTAGTCTGCATAATTGTTTAATAAACTGCTCTCTCCGGGACTTGAAACCTGGATTTCCTGTAATCTGCAATAAACTTATTGGAAGTCTAGACATTCCATGATCTGATAGAAGTGTAGTCTAAGTTCGAGAAAAACATACAGTAGCAATACGTAAATTATACAATTATAACTGCAAACATCCTATCAGCTTTAATTACAGTAAGTTATCAATCTCATTTATAAAAAATACATACAACCAATAAGAAGGGTGCATCGCATATATGGCGTCCTATATATACAGAATACATAATAATCAAAAATTAAGTAAAAACCCGCGCGTCCACCCAACGCGCCCCTAATATTTCTCTCTCGAACCCTACTTTTCTCGATCCAAATCACCGATCTCCCCTAGCCTCTCTGGCGCCGTCTGGTGCTGCGAGAAGGCCCCAGAATCTCCCGCTGTGTCCATATCCACCTCTTCCCTTTGTCGATCTCCACTTAATTTGTCTCCTTGCTTGGCGTTTCTGGATCCGTTTGGAGTCCTCCACCGGATGGTCACATATCGAAGTTGTCTTTGGTTCCTCTGGAGCTCCGGCGAGACAAGAGGAGTCGAGATTACCCTAGGGCCCTTGGGTCTTCTGCTAGTGGCCGATTGCGCTCGAAGTTGGGTCAACTTTGAGATCCGAGACAGCCAGAACACCAGACGCGTCGCTACCGTCGCCGTACCAGCCTTTGCATCTCGTTCCAGTCGAATCCTCTACCAGGGTTTCTCCAAGGTTCTCCGTAGAGCTTCTCCTCTCTTTTGAGTGAAAGGTGGCTGTGAGGTAAGCCATCGAGAACCTCTCTCCATAGTTCAAAAGACAACAACCATGATGAAATCGGGTTTTAGTTAGGTAACTTCTTCTTGCTATCGATGTTGTTCGCTTGGGTCTTGAAGACAACCTTAGTTACGATGTCAAATGCTTTAAGGAGGAGCCTTCTTATACCCAGACCCGTATGTTTTCAAGGAGTTTCTACACTCCTTCTGCTCGTCAATTCCATCCTCCAAGCTCCGGGTTTTGCTTCTGTGTGCCCTGACGTCGATACGTATCCATTGTGTCGCGCAGCCGGATAGGGAGCCAAATCGACCGCCTGCGTTTGACCGTAGCCAGTGCTTCATCTTTTAAACGGCGTCGAAGTCGGGTCTACATGTCTGCAAATACCGAGCAAGCTTGAGTTTTGTTGGCCAGCGTCCTCCTCCAGCGGAGCTCCGGGATGGGAGCCAGCCGTCGCCGTCGATGCCTGCTTAGAGCCACCTCGGTGAGACCTGACTAAACATCTCTTATGGCTTTACTCTTGTCGTATTTGGTTGCTCCTTAGATACGAGAAGTGCTTGGGAGGGGGTGTTTATACTGTTAGTCTTTTGTTCTAGTTTGGTATTGTGTTCTAGCTTCCATTGTTTGGTAAAGATTGAGCATGATCTCCTTGTGGTTTAGGGGTTTTTTTTAAACTTTTTTGCACCTCTAAACTTTCAGAATGGCTGAAAAGCAAACTGGGTTGCATTAACTTGTAACCAAACATTCATTCCTTTGCAATGACATTTACAATTTAGCAAAAAAAAAATACAGAATACAATCCAATCCTAACAAAAATTAAATAGTAATTCTGAAGCAAATATGACGGCCAATAAATATGTGTGACATTTTGGCTGTTTTAAGATCTCATGATCATGTGATGGTGTAAAAATATAAGCCATATTATAGCTTTGTTATAAGCTTCTATAAAGTGTCTGTAAGGTGTGAACTTTAGGTATCAATTCAGCAATAGAAACAAATGTTGAAGAAACGCAATCTATTTTCACATTCCCAAACTCATTCCTCTTTTACCATTCTTCTCTGCATTACATGTCCATACCTATTTGTTTTATCTACTACACGTACAAAAGTTCTAGGAGAACCTTTAACGCTGTAACAATATCTAAAAAAATAAAATTACTACTCCATCCGTTTCAATATAGATAATGTTTTAGAAGAAATATTTTGTTTTACTTTACATGAAGTTTTAAGGTTAACTTTAATTTTATTGGAAAATGTTCAGTCAATTAGATTTTACCGTCTTTTTATAATTGGTTAAATGATTTAAAAACTATCTTTTAAAATATATTTTTTACTTAAATCTAACTTTCTTAATCTTTATGTACTAAGAAAAAACATCAAGTATTATAAAACGGAGAGAGTATTATTTTATTTATATGTTTGTATTTTAGTTTTCTTTAATCAGTTAGAATTTTAGTTAACTGACTCTTGGATATCAAATGAATAGTAAGTATCTAAAACCCTGTAAAACAAGAACTTTTCATTAGTCTCTTTTCTACTTTTTTGATTAACTCATTTATTTTTAAAGAGTAGGACCTTGGTTAGAAACCACCGTTAAAGATGCTCTAACTGTATATACAAACACAATTTATTGTTTTACACACACAAGAACACATACAAATATTCTAACTACGTACACAAACACAAATGTATGGTTTTATATTCATATTTTGTGTAAGTCCCAATATCTGCAGTTAATTTTTAACTGCAAAAGTCTACATATGTATAACTAGATATGGCTTCACATGTTTACAAGTAAGCATACAGGTGTGGTATTTCATTTATTTATTTGAAAATAAGAAACTGGTGGTGAGTGTATATGACGATGATGACGATCCGGGACGTAACAAAGGAGACAGGGTGGATAGAAAATGACAGTTGAATTTGCATGATCACATTTTGTAAAATCCAGGCAGCTTAACGTCGTCCAAATGGACTGATTGTGCTAAGATATTATCTGATTTGATACCAAACTGTAATTAAATTAATAAAACGCGATTGTTAAATGCTGGGACAGAGGCACGTGCAGCCAAGACTGTAAGTAAAGAAAGAAATGGTAAAAAAGCATCCCAACCGATTCATGCAATGATGAGATTTACCTTTTCTTGCTCCCTACGATTTGCTTCCCCCTCCTTCTTCAATTTGTACAATTATTTTCTTATTTTACAGTACCAACAAACTAAACGACAAAACATACGCAATAATTACAAATACAGTTTTCAATTGTCATAATCTTATTTTTTGAAAATTACTAATTGATTACGGTTAAACTTCATTTGGAAAATTACATACACAACATCAGTTAAGCTAATTTTGGTCTTATCTAAGGTCATCTCCAACCCAACTCCAAAACACTATTTTAGTGTGATTTTGACACTAAAATCATCGCCGCCTTCTAGCTCCGATAGGAATGCTTCGACCTCCTCCGCCGTCGGAATCTTGCTCACCTCCGGTGGTTTATTATCCCTCTTTAACGCCGACGATGATGATTCCGTCTCTGTTGTTTCTCCCAAAGCCTCGCTCACTGTATCCTGAACAAACATAACGAACAAACGGAAAATAAAATCAATGGAGATTTAACAAAGACGAGAAGAGCTACGGATTCAAGAAGCTTCACCTCCAGATCTGCACCAGAGGTTGGATTGTTCCTCACGGTTTCGTTCGATTCACTGCTGAAACAGTCGGAGCTGACGATAGAGCTTTTATCATCGTCGTCAGAGGTGACAGAGCATCTACCTTGCGTTGAAGCTACGGAAGGAGAGGGAATCGCGAGGACGACGGCATCGAGCTTCTTCTTCTTCTGGAGTGGGGAGACGCTTGTGCTTGAAGCTTCAAGCTCTCGCGATTCTCGCTTGCTGTTGAGATTTCTCTCGCTCATCTTCTCTCTCTGTGTGCGGACTTCTCTGCTTCTTTCTATTTTTGGTTCGCTTCTTATTAGAAAAAAGCAGAGGAGATTTTGGTGGGAGAGAGAGAAAGAAAGAGAGAGAGAGGAGAGTTGAAGGGTTCATGAGCCGTTGATTGTTTCAACGGATGAGATTTTTTATTCCTTCGCGAGGGGACGGAGTTTATGGTTGTAGTCCCCCGTTTCGAGTGTGACGGAGACTTGTAACGGCGCCGTTACGGAGTTTCGCTTTAAACGCTGTTGGGTTTCGGTTTCGAAACGCGCTCTCTTATATTTTGCCGTTTTTGGCTTCCTTTCAAAAACAATTAAAACGCAATCATGTTCTTTAGTTATGACGTTGTGGAAACGTAACAATAATCATTTTTTAGAAGAAAAAAATATTTAGTCTCGAACGATTTTTTTAAAAGGTCAAATATCACATGCACATAGAAGCTTTCTCAACCAAGCCAGTGCTTCAACGGATTCAAGGTTTTACCAGTATTTTCTTTCGGATTTTACCGTTTTTAATGTATTTTACCAAATTTTCAAAATAAAGTTCTCTTTAATAAAAATTCAAATTGAATTACATATTAGATCACCGGATTTACTAGTCGAACCGTGGGTTTAGGTCGATTTTAAAACACAGTTGCAGATATAAAATTCAAAGATCAAATAAGTATAACCTATTTATTGAGAAAATATTTCAAAACTCAAGCTCTCAATCTTTAAATTCTTATAAGCTATGTCATATATTGACATTTTCTCATGTAGAACTTATAAACTCATAATTCTATTAGATAACATATCTAGATAACTCCTAATTCTTATTTCTACTATTCGGTAGGATTAAGTCTATAACTTATATCTCAATTTTTTTTTCTCTAAACTTAATCCAACAGTAGAATGTGACCTTCAGTACCAGCCCATCCTGCATTTGACCCAATTGCGTATAAAACGTGCCTGCAATTTGCTTACCTACCACCCCGTTTTGAGCTTTAATAGGCCAGACCCGCGAGCAAGCTCTTTGTTTTTGCCATCTGACTATAACACGAGGATTCCATAATATAAATTTGAAAGTTAGTTTTTTTACCCCTCCTTCTTGTACACATCATCACCTTTTACATTACTAAAACCGGAGATAGGGATTGTCTATTATATATATATATATATATATATATATATGTATCTACTCATCTTCTTCTTTGATTGATCAGCACGGTTTAATAGAGAAATATATTATTGCAAGGTCCTCTCTACTCGTTTCCTTCTTGAATTGATCAGATTTTACGTACGTAAGTCGATCATATCTTCACTCACACTCTACTTGTCTCCTTCTTGAATTGATCAGAGTCAATCGTATCCCTACCCATCTTCTTCTTTGATTGATCATCTTTTACGTAAGCGAGAAAAATATCCTGATCATATCTCAAGGTCCTCACGACTCGTCTCTTTCTTGAATTGATCAGATTTTATGTAAGTCGATCATATCTTTACTCACTCTACTCGTCTCCTACTTGAACTGATGATATTTTACGTAAGTTGATCATATCCCCACTCATATTCTTCTTTAATTGATCAGCTTTTACAGCGAGAGAAAGGTCATGATCATATCTCAAGGTCCTCTCTACTCGTCTCCCTCTTGAATTGATCATCTTTTACATAAGTCAACCATATACTTTTTCTTTCAACAAAAACGCTGAGATGTGATTCTTTTCCAATTGATTCCATTGTTTAGTCCTAATTAATCGGGTTCATGTATATTTACAACAAATGGCAGAAGAGAGTTCGTCATCACCACTGTAAGTTTCGTTTCGCCAATTATTTTCTTCTTGTAACAAGATTTCTCAACTTGGCTAACCAATAAGTTTTATTAGGAAAGGAGAGGGTATTATGTTGTTCAAGTTTGATAACTTGATGAAAAGTTGGAGTAGATCAGTTTGGTGGAGAACATCTCAACAACAACAACAAGTTGAAACAATAATGCTACGACCTCTTCCTCCGATAAAGGAGCTAAATATGGCAGTATGAGCTACCACAAAGGGCTAGTGTGCATATTACGGGGAGAAACACCCATTGTCTTCAATCCAACACTAAGAAGAAGATCTATAGAGTTACTGCCATTTCTCCTCATTTTAGCGAGAAGGCTAGAACTCCTTATCGATTATTGATTGAAAAATCCAACTAACAATAACAATAACCGGATAATTATTTACGTTAGTCGGCCACTAACTTAAATAACCAACGATCATTAAAGATAACTGGATAATTTGTATACATTACATAAAGAAATATATGAATTGCATAGGGTGGACTGTGAATCTGATCACATAGTTAATGTGAACTTTTATCCGGCCAACAATTTCAATTATCATGATTTGTTAACAAACCCATATTATGTTTACTAGAACAAGTAAAATTTTAGCTGAAACTTCCAATTACATAATGAGTCTGTACGTTTTATTGAGTTAACTCAGTTAAACAATTTATGAACCAAATCCAACTCACCTAGTAAGCTCAATAAAACAATGTTTGAACCAAATTCACTATTTATGTGATCTTCTTGTGGATTTTATGTGATTCTACAACATTAAAAATATGTCAAATCTCAAATAGAAAAAGAAACTCATAAGAAACATTGGATTTATTGGAGAGTGACGAAGAAAAATCTGGGAAAAAAAAAGAAAGAGAAGATGATCGCGATGGAAAGAGAATAAAATAAAAATATTTTGAAAACCATCACCTAAAAACTTATACCGTTTTTCCAATTTGTTTAAATGATTAATAGAGTTAGTAAGGTCATTTTATCTCTAAACAGTTTGGGCTTTAACATGTTTTTGGCCATTTTTCAACATTTGCAAAATTTGATGTTATTGATGTATTTTATGTATTTTAGCGCCAATTGCTCAAATTGGAAATAGATTAGATTATCTTATATAAAAATACATAATCTTATTATTATTATTTTTTTGTCATCAACGTATACATAATCTTATAATTAACAAAATTTGATGAAATTTTATTTTAAAAAAAACAAATCCCACGCTTTTAAAATATAGTTTTTAAATTAAATCTAGAAACCTAAATTACTAAAAGCTACTTTGGTTGATTTAGCTAAAGTTTCTGTGTTTGACCTCCCCATTTTAAATATGGGCCGAAAGTTAAGCCAGTAAGAAGTCCAAAAGGCCCATGTCAAAATTCCAAGAGGCGTGGTCACGTCATGTGTCACCCTGAAGCCTCTGCTTGGTTCAGCGGGTTGCCTTATCGTCAATTATTTTCAGGAGACGAAAGGAATCAGCAATCAAAACCAATGTCAATTTTCTGAGTAAACCCATACCATGATTCTACCTTCACTCTTCTTCTTCTTCTAGGAGTCAGTCGTCCTCTGAAGCTGCGGTTCAGCAATGCCAGTGCTCTACACGTTTCCAGTTCTCCCTTCTTCTTCTCTGCTCCGCGGAATCTCCAATCGCGGCACCAGCATCATCCTACATCCCCCGGAGGTTCAGATCTCATGTTTTCTCGTCGCGCGTTCTGATCCCGGAGAATTCGACGGTTTTAGTTGCTCTTCGCGGCGGAGGAGGTTGAATGCTGGTGGTGGTGGTGGTGCACATGTCGTCGATAATGCTCCGTCTCGTACCTCTTCGCTCGCTGCATCTACATCTACAATCGAAATCCCGGTTACTTGTTACCAGGTATTATCGAAATCATTACTTAGGTTAAGTGGAATTCTAGTTGAAGTAGCTGTTCGTGGTAGTCAGTGTTGAGAAACTATTGATTTGGCTAAGTTAATTTTGCTGCTGTCAATGGAATTGAATCTTGTAGCTTATTGGAGTTTCTGAAAAGGCTGAGAAAGACGAAGTCGTTAAGTCGGTGCTGAATTTGAAGAAAGCTGATGCTGAAGAAGGATATACAATGGAAGCTGCTGCAGCTCGCCAGGTTCAAGTCCTATACAGAGTTTGATTCTGTTTCAAGTGCTTCATAGGATCTGACCATTTTTCATTATATGAAAGCTTTCGTCTCTTTAATGTGCTAGGATCTTCTCATGGATGTTAGGGATAAACTTCTTTTTGAACCAGAGTATGCTGGTAACCTTAAAGAAAATATTTCTCCTAAATCTCCTCTTAGAATCCCATGGGCTTGGTTGCCTGCTGCTCTCTGCCTTCTTCAAGAGGTATTACTACTGATTATGTCCCTGCAGATGTCTTGTACCTCTATCTTTCTGCATTGTTTTTTTTTCATTTCTATCGGTACCTTACCTCGTTTAAATGCAAATTTGCTACGAGATTTAAGAGGGATTTTGATGATTTCCCTCTCAAGTTTTGTGCCTTTTTGAGCTTAAGATATAAAGGATTTTGGATAGGAGATAAACCGGTGATGTGAGCTACTATGCTTCAGGTTGGAGAAGAAAAATTGGTGCTGGATATTGGCCGGTCTGTTCTCAGGCACCTTGATTCGAAGCCATATATTCATGATATATTTTTGTCTATGGCACTTGCTGAGGTAAGATCAGTAAACCAGGGATGGAAACTAGTTACCAGTTTTCACTAACTTTCTGCTTTTCTTTTATGTTATGGTTGGGTTTTTTTTTTTCCATGAAGTGCGCGGTCGCCAAGGATGCTTTCGAGGCGAACAAAGTCTCTCAAGGATTTGAAGCTCTTGCTCGTGCTCAGTCTTTTCTGAAGAGTAAAGTTACTCTTGGGAAACTTGCATTGTTATCTCAGGTAATAGCTGCCTTGCATCAGGGCTGATTAGGCTTCTTGTGTTTACCTTTAGTTCTGTCACTTGCTTAGCATGCCTTATCTAGTAATGATAAGGAGCTTCATATGTAAGCTCGCTCGTATAATCTAAAAGCAAAATCTACCACTTTTTTAAGTGATTTAAGTTGAAAATTTTAGATAGAAGAGTCCTTGGAGGAGCTTGCAGCACCATGCACATTAGATCTACTGGGCCTACCTCCCTTGCCGGAAAATGCGGAGAGGAGACGAGGTGCAGTTGCAGCGCTACGTGAACTTCTGAGACAAGGCCTTGATGTTGAAGCTTCCTGTCAAATTCAAGACTGGCCATGCTTTTTGAGCCAGGCAATTAGCAGGCTACTGGCCACAGAGATTGTTGATCTCCTTCCATGGGATACCTTGGCCATTACACGGAAAAATAAAAAATCACTTGAATCCCACAATCAAAGAGTAGTAATTGATTTTAATTGTTTCTACATGGTGTTGGTTGCTCATATCGCTGTTGGATTTTCAGTCAAGCAAACTGATAAGGTATGTAACTCTTTTCTATCGTTTGATAAATTTTAACTAATTGGTCCATTTTTCTAGTCTGTTCGTTTATAAAGTATAACATTCAGTATGTTTGTGTAGATTAATAAAGCAAAATCTATATGCGAATGTCTAATAGCATCAGAAGGTGTTGATCTGAAATTTGAGGAAGCTTTTTGCTCATTTCTTCTAAACCAGGTTCTTTTTCCCTTTCCAATGTGTCGTTGCATCTTAAGCTCTTCAAATTTACTTAAATCACCTGCTCCGCAAGATCCATGTCTTGTACATTTAATTAAGTACTACTGGACCTACATGTTGGATAACACAGGGTTCCGAGGCTGAGGCCCTTGAAAAACTTAAGCAGCTGGATTCAAATTCAGACTCTGCGGTTCGTAATTCGATCTTGGGGAAAGAGTTGAGAACTACTTCTGCAACACCATCGTTGGTAAACCTGATGTCTTTTACCGAGAATTTTGTGTCTGTATGTTGCTAGGAGTGCGGACGTAATTATTCCCTGGCTGATGGTTCTCCCTGATATAAATGGCATGATCAACTTAATGAAATATGAATTGTGCTATGTCCCAAGCATTGACTGAAACAATGAAAATAGAGATGTGGAGTGTGCAGTAGTAAAATTCATAGAATCTGCTTTAACAGCATTGCGTATGGCTGCCTTCAGTTTCCATTTAGTTGACATAAGCTTTTTTTATGAAAAAGAGATCATGGGTAATTCCTTTGATTGATTCATTCAGTTTAACTTTTTGCTATATATTGCATACGCTTTTGTATATCTATATCGTGTTTAGCTGTAATTTTCTTTAATAAAAGTTGATATTGACCTTTTACGTACTACCTAATAAAATTAACCAGGAAGCGTGGCTAAAGGATTCAGTGCTTGCCAACTTTCCAGACACAAGGGGTTGTTCGCCATCTTTGGTAAGAACCAGATCACTGAATGATTCTGTAAACCAGTTCTATATTTAAGCAGAAGCATATTTATACGTACAACTTTATGCAGGCCAACTTTTTCCGGGCTGAAAAAAAATATCCAGAGAACAAGAAAATGGGGTCACCGCCAATTATTAATCACAAGACGAACCAAAGACCGATTTCCTCTATGCAGTTCATGAACTCGTCACAACATCTTTATACAGCTGTCGAGCAATTGGCACCAACAAATCTGCAGAGCCCAGTAGCATCAACAAAGAATATTGATGAAAGCGGTGCCAGTAGGCCATCGGTTCAACTGAAAAGGAACCTTGGTTTACAGCAAAATAAAATATGGAATGGTTGGCTCTCTCAGAGCAGTTTGATCCAAAGGGTATCTGTTGCTGCTTTATTAGGTTGTACCGTGTTCTTCTCTCTAAAGCTAACAGGCATTAGGTCTGGTAGATTACAGAGCCTGCCTACATGGGGTTCTGCAAAGCCGCACTTGGAATCAGATTCTGGGAATTTCAGAAGAAACCTTGCTTCTGTGAACAGAAAGGGTGTCGTGGGCAACATCAAAACACTCTTGGACATGTTGAAGAGGCATCATGGGGAACATTCGGATGCCTTGTATCTAAAAAGCTCTGGTCTATCGGCTACATTGTCTCATCCCACCTCGGAAGTTCACAAAAGACCAATGCTTACAGAAGACGCCGAAGAGCTTGTGAGACAGTGGGAAAATATTAAAGCTGAAGCTCTTGGACCTACACATCAAGTTTATAGCCTTCCTGAAGTCCTTGACGAAGCCATGCTTATCCAGGTCACTGATTCTCCACATTTAATCTGTTTCTGTGCTTAATTGATTTAGTTTCAGTGATCTGGTTAAACGTCAATCGTTGAGTACAAATCAATCAATAGTTCGACTAGGTCCAGAATAAGATCTAGAAAATTGATATTTTACGGTTAAGTTACATTTTGAACACGTAGTAAGACTGGGATGAAACAAAAACAGTGCTGCATAGACCGGAGATTGAACCTTGACCTCTAGGTTAGAAAGAGCTTGCTTGGCCACTAGGGCAAGTTTTGGATCATTATTTTTAACCTTTTCTAACGTAAAGATTCATCAGAGTCTACGTTGCAAATGTCTGTCAGGGTATGCTCATTTGTTCTTATTTCGGGTAATGTGGACTTTGCAGTGGCAAACGTTGGCGCAAACAGCAAAAGCTAAGTCGTGTTATTGGAGATTCGTTTTGCTTAATCTTGAGATTTTGCAAGCACACATATCCACAGATGGTAGTGTTGCTGGTGAGACTGCCGAGATCGAGGCCCTTCTTGAAGAAGCAGCAGAACTAGTTGACGAGTCTCAGCCCAAAAACGCAAAATATTACAGGTAAAAACACTTGCTTCACTTTTGGACTGAGTGCGTATATTCACTGATGCTTGCGTTTCGTATATTTTGTGTAGCACTTACAAGATCCGCTATACTCTGAAGAAGCAAGAAGATGGATCGTGGAGATTCTGCCAAAGCGATATCCAAATACAGAAATGACACGACCTTCCTAGAAACAAAGCACAGTATATCGCAGAATGATGTTTGATCTAACTAAAGTTGTAGCATCAAACTATAGGAACACGAGTTCCTTCTAGCCTTTGTTCTGGTTTAGCTAACTATGTAGGAAAATCTTTAAAGGTTTGTTTTTTATTCGTTAGTAATCCAAACTCGGAAGTGTCTTTGTAGATTCTTTTGATTTGGATGATATGTTTGTGGATAGCCACCCTTTGGAATTTTCTGTAAAGCGTCACCTCACCAAGTTCATTTAAAAAGCTTTAAAAAATACAGAATCTAATTGTAAATTACGTAGGACTAAAATGGTATTTATGAAACTCATGAGTCATGACCAGTTAACGTATTACATCGTGCTTAGTGCTTAAACATGCACTGTTTAGACCTTGAGAATATCTATACTATTATTTGCGAAGTAAATTTTTAGAATCGAGCTCTCACGTAAAAAGTTAGAGTGGTTAATATCGTTTATACCTTTAATGAATAAAATATATAACTAAGTTAAAAAATCAAAACGAAATTTTAATTTATTTGATTAGATAATTGATTAAAATTAATAATAGTAAATATTATCCAAAATCTGAAAATATATTTTAAAACGAGATAATTTATGTATATTTGTATTGTTGTCTGAAAAAATCATTTGGTAAAAAGTTAGAAGCATGAATTATATATAAAAAGTTAAAAACATGAATTATATAACTAAATATTAATAAAAAAAATCGAGCTCTCACGTTAAAAGTTAGAGTGGTTAATATCGTTTATACCCTTATTATTTGCGAAGTAAATTTTTAGAATCGAGCTCTCACGTTAAAAATTAGAGTGATTAATATCGTTTATACCCTTAATGAATAAAATGTATAACTAAGTTAAAAAATCAAAACGAAATTTTAATTTATTTGATTAGATAATTGATTAAAATTAATAATAGTAAGATTTATCCAAAATCTGAAAATATATTTTAAAACGAGATAATTTATGTATATTTGTTTTGTTATCTGAAAAAATCATTTGGTAAAAAGTTAGAAGCATGAATTATATATAAAAAGTTAAAAACATGAATTATATAACTAAATATTAATCAAATAAAATTGTTAATTATATAACTAAAATAAAATATTGAATTATCCAAAATCTAAAAATATAATTAAAAAAAGATAATTTCTACATATATATTGTATTGTTATCTAAAAAAATATTTTAGTAAAAAGTTAAAACGTAAATTATATAATTAAATATTAATCATCAAATAAATTATTTGCGAAGTAAATTTTTGGAATCAAGCTCTCACGTTAAAAGTTAGAGTGGTTAATATCGTTTATACCCTTAATGAATAAAATGTATAACTAAATTAAAAAATAAAAACGAAATTTTAATTTATTTGATTAGATAATTGATTAAAATTAATAATAGTAAGAATTATCCAAAATCTGAAAATATAATTTTAAAAGAAGATAATTTCTGTATATATTGTATTGTTATATGAAAAAGTCTTTTAGTAAAAAGTTAAAAACATGAATTATATATAAAAAGTTAAAAACATGAATTATATAACTAAATATTAATCAAATAAAATTCTTAATTATATAACTAAAATAAAATATTGAATTATCCAAAATCTAAAAATATAATTAAAAAACAGATAATTTCTATATATATATTATATTGTTATCTGAAAAAGTATTTTAGTAAAAAGTTAAAACGTAAATTATATTATTAAATAATAATCAAAATTTTTTAATTTATAATTAAAAATAAAATATTAAGTTATTTTAAGATTTATTTTAGTATAATGAATATAGTGTACAAAAAAAATTTCAAAAATTATGAAAATGTTTAAGCCCGCATCGCGGGCAAAACACCTAGTTATCATGAATTCTGGTAATAAATTGAAATTCGTGATACGTATAAAAAATATGAAAAATCGTGGTTGTACATATAGATGTAATTATCGTTAGTTCTTTTTGGTTTAAGGTTTTGTAATTTTTATTAAATAAAATTATATATTAATAAACAATTATTTTTGTTTGTTTAGTTTAAAGTAAAAAAACAAATTATTATTAGCTGATATACTTATAAGAAAAATTTAGTGATGTTTAGTGTAAAATTTTTTTATTATTAAATAATTATATATTGATAAATATTTTTCTTATGTCGTTTGACTGGATAATTATATAAAATTTCTAGATAGAGAGAGAGACAGGGAAAGAGGTTCCCGACACGGCAAATCCAAAACCGTGACTCACTTTTGCTTTCGATTCTCTCTCTCTCTCTCTCTCCGCAATCACCAACTTTCTCCCTCATCATCATCATCCTCCTCCAAATCCCCCGCGAACTCGAAAAACCCTAAATTTCCATAAAATCCCAAAATTAGACTCCTCTTCGAATCGATTCTCTGATCGGCAGGGGGGGGGGGAACACGATGTTTCCATGGAACTTCGCGGAGGCTGCTTTCTCGAGGTGGGCCGTGAAGAGGGTCGTCAAATTCTTATTGAAGAAGAAACTCGGCAAATTCATACTCGGCGATATCGACCTCGATCAGCTCGATATCCAGCTTAGGGATGGCACAATCCAGCTCTCCGATCTCGCTATCAACGTTGACTATTTCAATGACAAGGTTTATCTCTCAATTGATGCTCTAAGTTATCGAATTGATGGCAGTTTTACTTGTCGTTAGACTTATAGATTCATCAAAGGTTTACACTTTTTGATTGTTTTGGTGTTTGATTCCAGTTTGATGCTCCGCTGCTCATAAAGGAAGGTTCGATTGGTTCTTTGTTAGTTAAGATGCCTTGGAAGACTAATGGTTGTCAAGTTGAGCTCGACGAGGTCGAGCTTGTTCTTGCACCACGTTTGGAGAGTACTGCATCTTCGAATGAACCCAGCACCTCCTCCTCATCCACCAGAGATGATTCACGTATTGGACTAGGAACTCATGAGAGTGAGATGTTGGTGAACGCTGCTAAGTCTGCCTCTGTTGATGTCCATGAAGGAGTTAAGACTGTTGCGAAGATAGTTAAATGGTTTCTTACGAGCTTCCATATCAAAGTTAAGAATTTGATCATAGCGTTTGATCCTGATTTTGGCGAAGAACGGAATAAAGCTGGTGGTCCGCGGCCAAAATTGGTGCTTAGAATGGCGGAGATAGAGTGTGGCATTTCAGAGGAGAGAGTTTCGACTAGTGAAGTGTCCCCTGATAGTTTCCTCGGTATTAATCGACTGAGAAACTGTGTGAAGTTTCAAGGAGCAGCTGTAGAGCTTTTACATATGGGTGATGATGATGATGATGATGATGGCGACATGTCAAATGATGTGATCATGACAGGCGAAGGAGGTGGCTTTTCAGGGAGTGTGAATTTGAGTATACCTTGGAAGAATGGTTCCTTAGACATTCGCAAAGTGGATGCTGATATTTCTATTGATCCTGTTGAAGTGCGGTTTCAACCTTCTACAATTGGATGGTTTTTGCGGTTGTGGAAGAATTTCAGTAGTTTCGGATCAGACTGTTGTCCTTCAGTTTCGCATTCTGATTCATCGTTGGGCTCACCTGCGGTACCTACTAATGTAATGGTAACGCCTCCAGCTACGTCATCCTTGTCGGGTGGACAAGAAGGCGAGCCGGATATTACACCTGAGTTACAGTTTATATCAGATTGGTTTCCGTCTTCCTTCAGTAAGAAAGAAGAGGATGGAGAAGTAGATATTGGTGCAAGGTATAAAACGATGTCTCTAGCATTTTGATTTTCACAGTCTTTCAAAGATATTGCATCCTTTGCTTGACTTGTATCTTCATCTTTTGTTACAATCTGGACACGATTATATCTTTAGTTTGTTTTTTAAATGAGTTCTCTTAACCGTGTTATATCTTCTTGTTCCTTACAGTGTGGACCAGTTCTTTGAATGTTTTGATGCAATGAGGAGTTACCAATCAGCTTTTGGAAGCCAAGGAATGTGGAATTGGACATCCTCTGTCTTCACAGCTATCAATGCGGCATCTAGCCTTGCTTCTGGGTCTTTGCTTCTTCCTTCTGGTAATATTCTTTTCCTGAATTATGTTTAAATGTGATCTTTCTGAAACGGTTTTTTGGTAATCATATTATAATCTTAGTTTCTTTTTCTGTTTATTCTTTCCATGCCATCAAGCTTTGATTTACATGTGCATGTAATAAACTCTCTGCAATATCTGTAGCTTTTATTTACATAGGCCTGCATCGTTTCCTGTTCATATACTTTGTACTCTACTAATCAGTTCTTCTTCATGTGCAACTATTCTCATCAATATGCAGAACAGAAGCACGTTGAAACTAGTTGTAAGGTATCCTTTGCTGGAGTTTCGGTGGTACTGTTTTTCCAAGATGAAAACGTTTGGAAGGATGTTTCCACGGGGATTCACTACTTAGGCGCAGAACTCAGAGATATTTCTGTGTCTTTTCAGGTAATTACTTTGATGAACTGTGTTTCCTCCCTCATTAGTATCTGTGCAAGTTACTTAAAACATTCGATAATTCAACAGGTATCCCCTCAGAATATGAGGTTAGAAGCAGAAGTGAACAGCGTGGAGATCGCTGATTATTATCAAGCTGGAAATGTTGTTGGCACCGCTAATTCTGAATATCAGAGTGGTTTGATTAAGGATTTACAAGCCAAAGTTCAGAGTACACTTCCTCCCTCTGCCTGGTCTGATATGAATGCTGCTTCCGAAAAATCAAGCGAGATAGTTTCTGATGGCTTCCTATTTCGTAACAAGGGTTCTGCAGTCAAGACATTGTTAGTTATAGCTGCAGGGGGGAGTGGATTTCAGTTTACTGTCAATTTCCAATCATCCAAAGCCAACCTTAGAGGATCAAACTCATTCTCGCTGAGTTTGCCACCTACCACACTCTGGTTGAACCTTCATTCAGTAGAAATGTTGGTAAATCTCTTCAACGATGTGTCAGAATCTATCCCCGTAACTAGTCATGAAAGGAATCAGGTTGCATCCTCTTCTAAATCAGAAAGATTGCGAGGTAGCGTGTCAATCGGGAATGCTCGAGCGATTTTGTGCTTCCCCATTTCAGAAGGGTTGTGTAGCTCGCTTGGCGAACATTTTATTGTAGTCGACTTATCTTCCTCTCTACCTTCTGACAAGGAAAGGTGTAAGGAAGGAAGTCCAGGGGAGAAGTACTTTACATCGGCTGCTCGCTCCATATGCTTCAGTGTTGGAGATGTTAGCATTTATATGGTCACTTCTGACCATAAAGATTCTGAATCAGGGGGTGAATTCTCTGCATATAGTATTTTACTTGCCAACAATAGAACTAGTCACCAACTTTCAACTATTGGTATGTTTTGGCAAGATGAAACTATCATTAGCCCTTGGTTAGTGGAGAGAGCTAAGATGCTGGCTACGCAGGAAGAATCTATTCAAACAGATAAATCTAGGAGGAACGGCCTTGAGTTTGCTGCTGTTGCTACTGCCAAAGATCAAGAAGACATCTACTCTCGAACCAGGAAAGAGATATTTTTGGCTTCTTCATTCTGCCTCTACGTTCATTTGCTTCCACTTACCATCCGGTTAGATAGTTGGCAATACAGCAAGTTATGTAATCTCATAGATCAGGCAAAAAATTGGCTATCACGTATGGTAGCCAATACAAGTGAGAAACAAGAGGAACGTGCCTTTAAGAAAATAGAGGAATCTGTTGTGTGTCAAGCGTGTCTGGTTGTGGAATGTGATTCTGTTGACATCTTCGTTAGGCCAGAACCTCGAATGGACATTAAAAATCAACTTCAGATTGAGCTTCCAGGATCATGGATTCAGTTAAACCTGAACGTTCAAAAATTAAATCTTATGTCTGTCTCAAATCTTGGCAGTATCTCTGGTGCTGATTTATTTTGGTTAGCCCATGGGGAAGGCACCCTATGGGGCTCTGTCACCGGTCTACATGATCAAGAGCTGCAATTAATCTCGTGTAGCAACTCTGCCATCAAGCGCGGTAATGGAGGAGGTTCAAATGCATTATCGTCAAGGTTGGCTGGCTTAGATATTCTGAACTTACATGAGCCTGGGGCCTGTTACGATTATTTAGCAATATCTGTCAGGGGCTGTACGATTTCTGCCGTAGGGGGACGCCTGGATTGGATAGATGTGGCTTCTTCTTTTTTCACTTCTCAAGTTGAGACAAATTCTGAAGAGAGAAACTCCAGCTCATCTAGTAGCTCCTCGTTTACTCTTAATTTGGTTGATGTTGGTATAAGCTATGAGCCCCACCACGAGAATACAGATCATTTACATCAATCAAGTGATCCGTGGGTGGCCTGTCTGGTAGCGGCATCTTCTTTTAGCCTTTCAAAGACAAGTCTGGTTGATTCCATAAGAAATGACTACAGAATCAGGATTCAAGATCTTGGGCTTCTTCTGTCCTTGGATTTAGACCTTAGAAGACTTGATGGAACGTACAGTTCAGCGAATCTTCATAAGACTGGCTATGTTAAAGTTGCTACCGAAGCGCTAATTGAAGCAACTCTAAGGACAAACTCTGAAAGTGGTCTTCTCTGGGAGTTAGAGTGTTCAAAATCTCACTTATTAATTGAAACTTGCAGTGACACAACCTCCGGTTTGATTCGCTTGGCCACGCAGCTCCAACAGTTGTTTGCTCCTGATTTGGAGGAATCAGCTGTGCACTTGCAGACTCGATGGGACAACATTCAGCAAGCGAATGCTAGGAATGGTTTTGACATCAGCGATACACTCGGTAGCTCTGGTTCAAGTGGAGAAATTAAAAACCTAAGATTTGGTTCCGAAACTGAAACAGGAATCATTGGTTTGATGGGCGAAATAAATGAAGATGCTTTCCAATTTGATGTCAATCCTAGTAGTCAGTCCGACTCTTTCGAATCTCAGAATAACTATATGTCCCCTTATGGGCATGCACCTAACTGGGTACCTGCTACTCCTGAGGAACCACCTTCTAATCAGTTCATTGGTGAGTCATCGTCCAGATTGAAACCAGAAAGCAGCCAAATATTCCTTGAAAGAGATGGCCTACCTGAAATTATTGAAGACTATTGTTTTTCTGAGTTCCATCCCTTGTCAGAGGTACCTCAAGAAGGGGATTCATCTGGGAGACAAGTGTTTCTTGAGACTGATTTGAGTAGAGGAAACTCTGGGTGGTATGATGACACTTCCATAAGAATTTTAGAAGACCATGTGTCAGAAGCAACTGAGGAAGATCATGAGGAACATATGCTGGATGGAGAGTTTTCATCTTTTGGCCTGATGTCTCATTCTACAGTAACAGCTAATGGACGCGTAATTCTGAAAAACATCGACATCAAATGGAGGATTTACTCTGGCTCTGATTGGCATGATTCTGGAAAGAAAAGTGAAGTTCATAAAAGTATAGTGGGCCGGGATACAAGTTCTTGCCTTGAGCTGGAACTATCTGGGGTGCAGTGCCTATATGATACCTTCCCAATTGGTGGAACATGCACTTCTAAGCTATGCCTCATGGTCCAAGATTTTTATCTTTATGATAGAAGCAAAGATGCACCGTGGAGATTGGTAATTGATATTTTTCACCTTTAAATGTCATAAGATTGGTTATACTAAAAGTAACTGAGTAGATAATTGAACTTGTTGTCATGATTCATAGGTGCTTGGATATTACAACTCAAAAGATCACCCAAGAGATTCGTCTGCAAATGCAATCAAGTTGGAATTAAAAGCTGTCAGACCTGACCCTGACACGCCACTTGAGGAAAACCGGTATGCTTTTTTTATTATTATTATTCGACGGTGTTATTCTTACCTTTTTATGTCCAAGTCTTAGTAAACTTGAACTACGTTATTTCTGCTACTTGGATCTTTTTCCCTTAAATAGATTTTGGTGTTACATTACAACTTATATGGACCTTCTATTTATGGCTTAAATACTAGTGACCGCCTATGTGAACCCTTTATTTCGTTTAACTCCTCAACTGCTTCCTGCCAGGTTACGTGTTGCTTTACTCCCTATACTGTTGCATCTTCATCAAAGTCAACTGGATTTTCTCATCGGCTTTTTTGGAGCTAACAACCTAGAAAAGCCTGTAGTTTCCGTCGGAGACTCAGGTGGTTCAGCGTTGTCGGTTTCTGTTAACGGACATAATATCATAGAAGAAGCGCTTCTTCCATATTTTCAGGTTAATAAAGTTTCTTTCTTCCTGTAAGCCAATATGATGGTAGAGGAGAAATATTCACGCATTACCTTTCTAGGACGTGTATAAAATATGTATAGGGATAGGGTGTGTTTTCATGCTCGATACTAATCATGTTAATGTCTCCAAAAATAAACTTATGTTGTCTCTCAGCTAAAGTAAAGATATATTTGTGTTTTCATTTTCTGAGGAAATATGTTTCTATGAGGTTGATTTTGTTAAAATGATCTGACTAGGGAAATTTACTTGCAGAAATTCGACATATGGCCTGTTACTGTTCGAGTTGACTACAGTCCACATCATGTTGATCTAGCAGCACTAACTGGAGGGAAATATGCAGAGCTAGTGAACCTTGTTCCCTGGAAGGTAAGGAACACAAATTTTCAGCTTGTGTATTCAAACTTTTTTTTTCAGCTTCGTTTACTCATAGAGGAACATATGTAGGGTATTGAACTAAAGCTCAAACATGTGCATGCTGCTGGAATCTACGGCTGGGGTAATGTATGCGAGACTGTAGTGGGAGAGTGGTTGGAAGATATATCTCAAAATCAGGTTCATTTCTCATAGCATTAATAATCATCCGTTTTATGGGTTCAGACTCGCAAGGTTTCCGTTCACAAAGAGAAAAAACAGAAAGGCTAACAAGCTTTTTAATGTTCTGTAACTGTATTTTTAGATTCATCAACTGTTGAAGGGTATCCCAACAGTAAGATCACTTTCTGCTCTTTATGCTGCTGCTACGAAGCTGGTCTCTTCACCTGTTCAAAGTTACAGAAAAGATCGAAGGCTAGTAAAGGGAGTCCAAAGAGGTAAGGCGTGAAATTAAAGTCCTTGTTTTCCCTTTACTTTTCTATTACCTGAAAGTAAGCTATCTATGGTGCTCTTTGTGTTATCATATATGGTTTTAACTGTTAAAAGACCACTTGCAAAAGTGGAACTGGTCATAAATGGTTTATTGTGCCAATCTCACTCCACTAGAACAAGGGTTAATAATTATTACTACTAGCCCTAATAAATAACTTCAACCTTATGTGTTTGGTTCATCCAGGAATTTCGACTTTGTGTGTTTACTATGGTACGTGTGACTGATCTGAAATTATCAATTATCAGGTACTATTGCGTTTCTCAGAAGCATCTCACTGGAAGCCGTTGGACTTGGTGTTCACTTGGCAGCCGGGGCTCATGATATTTTGTTGAGAGCAGAATATATATTAGCAAGTGCACCATCATCGCCACAGCACCAAGGCAAAACGAAGACGAATGTTAGACATAACCAGCCTAGAAACGCTAAGCAAGGCATGCGTCAGGTGAGTGTAAAAGATTAGTACATGTCTTGAGTTTCTGCTCAAATGATCCCTCTTCCGCTTCTGAATCAGATGTTTACATTTATAGGCATGCGAGAACATCGGTGATGGAATAGGCAAGACGGCTTCTGCATTAGTCCGCACACCTTTAAAAAAGTATCAACGTGGAGACGGAGCTGGATCAACATTTGTAACAGTTGTTCAGGGAGTTCCAACAGCTGCTATAGCACCTGCTTCAGCTTGTGTTAGGGCGGTACATAGCGCTCTTGTTGGCATCAGAAATAGGTCTGTTTATATTCAACTCTTTTTGTGAAACAAATGTTATTTTACAGAGTACTAAAGAGTCTTTGGGGATTTTTCAGTCTTGATCCTGAACATAAAAAGGAATCAATGGAGAAGTACTTAGGACCAGATAAGCAAAGGAAACAAGACCAACATAGATAAAGCCAAGGTAAATTTTAGGCCATTCTTAGATTGTTATTGCAGTTGCGGTAATATTCATCTAGCGGATTGAGAAACATTTACTGCTCGTGTTTCTAATATGTTTGCTACAGATTATTATCCATGTTGGTGTCAGGTCCCTTCTACATATAGCATGTAAGTACACTAAACCGGTTTAGGTGTTCTCAATTCCTATAGACCTCGAAAATAAACAATTTGCTAATTGTATGGACTTTTTTGGTTCGATAATTTCAGCAGTGTTTCATTTTCTTGCAGGTGTATAGGTTTTGAATAGAGTGAAGTGCAGAACCATTCTTTTTCCCCTCCAAAACTCATAGAGATGGGATAATTTTGGTAAAAAAGTTATAGAATCATTCAGTTTGTCTCTGTACATAAACAAAGTTCGATCTTGCACCATTGTAAATATATATATATACCCCTCCCCACAAGGTTTGCCAAATGAGTGAAAGTGTAGTGTTTTCTATGTATATTATTGTCCAAAAGAAATTTATTTTCTGACAGTTTCTTTTTCGTAATTTTCTGTTTTCAAGATTTAAATTAATTAATTAAATAAGATAACAGCGACTGTGGCTTGACTGAATCAGACGTCTAGATGATTGTTTTGGAAACGTGGTCAAACATGGTCCCCTAAACAGAATTCACAGAATTCAGTACTTATTTCGTTTCAGTCTAGATGACCTTCTAGTTTTTTTTACACCAACTTAAAAATAAATTAATAAAGGTGTATTGAACTAATGATTGTAGAATGCTTTGGTGGATTTTACAATTATTGGGATTTATAAGCTTTAAATCCACGAATTCCAGATTCAACACAGAAGGTCAAAAAATTGATTTCTCCACATTTTCCAATAAGAATATACAGATTATGCTAACCAAGAAAACAAGCATAAGTTATATTATATAAAATGCACAAACATACATACGAACAAGCTTGCGTTCATATCTTTTACATCTCAAACCATACTTTATCACACAAAAACGTATTGATATCGTTCACAGTCACCAATTTCTCAGATCATTGTTTTGGTCGAATGCTAATACGAACAAGCTTATGTCATATCATATACAACTCAAAGCATACTTACTCAATCAAAATCAGCAGCACATGATAACAGAACGTTAGAAACAGTGAAACTGAGACGTACGAACAATTGATATCAGAGAAAAGAAGAAAAATTGAATATAAAAAATCTGGAATATTTTTGCAGTTTTCTAAACGTACGAGTTCTTTTCTTTTCAAAAATCTCATCAAATAACATATGTAGAGGTGAGATTTGGCTATACCTATTTTTAAGTAAAAAAACAAGTGTAAAGTCTTCTGAAATTCCTTTTTTAACAAACTCTTGAAAAAAAAATTGTTTTGAATAACAGTAGATTTGATTTAGGTTTTACAAATTACTGTTTGAATGACAGAAGATTTCAAGTGATTTTTAATAACTATACACAAATTCTATATTCAACAACAGAAGATTTGAAGATGTATTTAGAAATCACTAGTTGAATAACATAAGATTTTAAAGAAAACTCAAATCATTCTAAAATCATTAGTTCATTAATACACCCCCCCCCCTAAATGTTCAGTTTCATTCTTATTTAATTATAAAAATTATGTTGATTTAATTTTTCTTAATTTATGTAGAAAAAAAAATTAGTCACATAATTTGCATTGAAATTCTAAAACAATACTTATTTTGTAACAAAAAAATTTATTATATAACAACACTTTAGATTAGTAATTTATAGTCAGTATATGTTGCTGACGGAAAAAAAAGAAAAAGATTAGTAATTTATTGACAATGTTATTTTTACTCTTATGAAAGGACCTCGTAGACTTGTTTTGTAAGTAGAATCTATGTTGTTGAAGGTAGTATTATTTTCACGCTGGTAATTACTATTTGGATTCTTCTTAAAAGATAAAATGGACAGAGTTGCATGGATTATTGATTATTCATCAAAATATGACTGTTCAGAATGATGTAGTCAGACATGAATCATCATAAGACAGGTATAATTGTTGACTATAAAATCGTTTTGTAATATTTCTCATAATTTGTAATAGCATAATTAATCATCGACAAGAAAAAAGATTATTGATTATTCAGATGGAAACATATGTATCAAATTACCGAATCAAAATAGATCAGATCCAATTGAATAGTTGATTATGCGGACAAAACGGATCAAATAACAAATATCTCTAAAAATTCAGAAATTTGTTCCGTGCATACTCCTACTTTCCGAGACTTGCTGATTAATACATCAACTATGTAACTTGTGACAGAAATCGATCGGGATAGTTGATAGTCCGGTTAAATGGTAAATGTTAGAGAAGAGAGTATAAAATACTAAACCAATTGCATACGAATTGCTTATTTATAATGAAGATACGATCACAGGTCAGAATAACGGGGAAACTACATTATAATAGGAGATAAGTCGAGAACTCAATGAAAAACAAGAACAATAAAAAATCGGAAATAAATTATTTTGTCATTAGCATTAGAAGTCTAGTTCGTCGTAATTAGCTAAATGTTTTAGGAGCCCATCGTTCAGTCATCAGATTCCAATATACTCGCAAGACAATTCTGCATAATGAACATACATAAAGAAGATTATGCATACAATATTAGTAAATATGGAACATTATTACCATTTAGATATATACAACATGGAGACTTAGACTAATTATGTTACCTGAGATTTGTGGGGAAGGTGGAAGTTGTTGTTGTTCTTGGAGTGAATTTTCTTGGGCTTACTTAGACCTAGTTTCCACCAATTACGAGATCCCTTTGAGTTCGTACGGTCTGAATCTTGAACGCTTAGCTCTTCTCTAAGTGTGGTCACTTTTCGCTGATGAGTCTTCTCCAATGGCAACAAAACTCCACCAAAGAAGATCTCATCAGCCGCAGAAATAAAACCGTAGTTTTCGACATTGAATTTGAAATCAGACGAAACAGGAGCTTCCTTGTACTTCATCTGATCCTTTCTTGATGAAATTGTCTGATGAAGCGTCAGATGATCACTGTCTGCAAAATCATTGGAGAATGAAATTCTTGCGTCTACAAAGGATGGATACATTGCGTCTTGTTCTACAGTATTAGCCATCTCTCTCTGACTTTCTGGTAAGTATGTGTTTCTTTTAATGTGCAGTCTATGGGATCTTCATGCATCCACATGTTTTGCATTTTATAGATATGAGACGTGGTGGGCATCCATGTGGATTTCTCCTTTATTTTTGTAACCTAATATTAAACTTTTAAACCTAGTTTTTATACAGTACTGAGTTATACGGATTCAATGAACTAAAGATATTTAATTTTATAATTTTGACTCTTCATTGTGGATAACAAATAGTCAATGAACTACGACATCTTTACACTTACTTTATGGACATATATATTAATTGAAGCATTAATGCGCCGTAAATATGGTATAAATTTAGGGGGTAAATAAGGTATCGATAATAAGAACAGCATTAGTGGAGAATTTTTCAAAATCAACTTCTTAACCTTTTTATATTAAGTGAAATTTCTTTGGTCTAGTGATTTAACTAAAAGTTCAATAGAGATTGATCCGCACATCCACGCGTATATTAGTTCTTACATTTTTATATATTAATATTTGTTTTTTATAATTAGTGTCATATATTCTAGATATATCATAATATAACTAATTGTATTTAAAAGACGTTGACCGAATCAGATAATATAGTTATTTTTGATACAAATATCTGAACCCGTTTCTCATACATATGTTATTTAGATATTTTATGTTAATATACATCAAAATAGAACTCATCTAAACACAAAAAGACTTAACTCAAAACTCACATATAAATTTATAATATTCGAGTGGAGTCTAATTTCAAAAGAAAAAAATGATATCCGAAAAGAATAACTCATACCTAAATTGATAGTCAATGTTCATGCCTAACTAATTTTATAAATTAATAAAATGACTATTTCTATGTGTTTGGCTAAATTAAGTGAAATAGAAAGAGTTTTTTTATTCAGTAAATAATTATATAGAGTGAGAAATCAAGTGACAATAAATGTAATACATTTTTCAAGTAATTATTTTATTCACAAAAAATATCTTTAAATTATGTTTTTGGCTAAGTATTTTTCCACCGATTGAAACTAAAAAATAGTAAAACAAACTAAACTGAACAATTAACCATATGCAAAACTAAGTTATTATATTTTTGATTTGAAAACTAAAATAAAAATATGCACCATTATTATTATTTTAATATAATTAATGATGTGATGTATTGTTAAGGTAATAAAATTAATAAAAAATTTAAACTGAGTGAAATATGAAAAAAAAATTAATGTACTTATATTAGTGAAATTACTAAAATGACATCATACTTTTTTTATACTACTATCAATGTTTTCAAACAATTCTATTTTATATTTTCATTCATATTTTCAAATAATTCAAATATGTACTCTAGTTTTAAAAATATAGATTAATGTTTTTACAGCATGAGATCTAAGGTTCAAACCTCAGAAAATATAATTTATGGAACATTATGGAGAAAATGGTTAGAAAAATCTTCAGCATAGTAGAAGGCGTATCATCGAACATGGATCTTAGGGCGGGTCGGAGTGGCGATGTCAGACATGTTTTCTCATTAAGTGGTAAAATTGTCGACCGCATAGAATCGTCTATTTAATATTTCTCATAGTTCTAGTAACATAATTAACCAGAAAGTGAAAAATATATATATTAATATATCAATATTTTAAAACTTTATTAATAAAATTAATTTTAGTGTTTAAGGATAATTATACCAATATGAAAAGGATACTAATTAGCAGAGCATGAGTAGTCAGCATTTCTTTTTTTGGTTTCTGAGCAAAAACAAAATAATTAAATATTGCAAAAAAAGAGAGAAAAAGTAGAAAAGATGAGAATCGTTTCTTTGGGAAGGCACTCTCAACAATTCATGAGAGATTATTGTACCATGTGTTCTTCTTTAATTTATAAACCACATTAAAAATTAATACAAAATTAAATTAAATGAAATACTATTACAATAATGGTTAGAGACTCACTTTATGAAATGACCCATTGCTGAATGAGGTTCTCAAATTATGTTGAAAGTTCTTCTCATTTTTCTATAATTATACCCTCTTTTTAAATTTTTATTTCTTAATAATATTTTGAGTGTGAGACACCCATGAAAAACCATTTGATATGGGTGCCCAAACACTCTAATTTTGTTTATATTCATTTTAAAAACAAAAACAAAATGACCTACCAAAATTCAGTAGTACTATATTTTTCATCTGACTATGTGTTTTTACATTTATTTAAAAATTTGAAACTAAAAATGATGTTGTTTACGTAACTATCAATAATGGTCTGCAGACTTCAGCACACTAAACTCATTATAAACTTGAATCAAGTATCTACATTTTCTTTAATCCAAGTATGGTGGTAGTAGTTCTTTAGCCAAACATATCTATTTTGTAAGAAAAGGTTATATTACTACATCAATATAAATTGTTAAATATTTTTCAATATAAATTCAGTTATATATTTTAAAATTTTGTGATATATATATTCTTCATTTTGACTATTTTATCCTCTTTTGCTAATAATACTAATGAATCATTCAAATTGGAACTACAACATATAACTATTTATCCTATATCAGAAAATATATTATATTTGTGAAGCAAAAAACTCAGATAAGAAGAAAAAAAAATAATTATAAAAACTCATGACATGGGTATCATCAAAAGTTTTATTTAAAAAAATAGATCTGAATTCAATGCAGATTAAATTGTGAAATCTAAGATCGTAACCAAAAAAATTCAACAATTATTTTTGCCGAGAATTCTTCCTTCAATTTTGTATAGATATAGATCTATAGATGCATTGCATATATCAGTTTAGTAATTTAATTTGCATGAATTTCTGTTGTCTCTTACGCTTTGTTCGATCTAAATGAATGGCACTTGTTAACCGACAAACGTCCATCTTGTCCGCATCGGTTTCTCATAATTATTATCTTAGAAATACTATTAGTATTTTTATCAATCGCTAATCCGCAAGTGTTAAGCCATTTGCTTGTTTTATATAAAGAAATGTTTGCATTTTCTTATTCATAAGATAAGTTTCGCTTTAACTATCTGCAGCTACACAAACTTGTAAATATTATGCACTCTAAAGTCGAGTGTGAACATATGTCTATAGTCTATTTTTCTCTCATATATATGTTTTTCAATTCATTTAGTCATGTACATAAATGTAAAATTGAAAATTACTAATAAATCAACAAAGATGAGCTACATTTAAGAATTATAACAAAAAAATATTCTTGGTAGGATATATTGATACTACCATTAATACTTTAACAAAACATTCAAAACAAAACAAATATAATTATATTTCTCTCAAATTAATGAACAGATTCATACATGTTAATATGTAATTACTCAATAATACTTAGTTACAGACAAACAGATGAATCAATCAAGGAGACAGAGTACTGTAGCACCAAATGAGCCATGTGAGTCTGAGCTGTAAATGTTCGACTGATCAAAAACCCCAAAAACAGAAAACAATATCTTTTAAAAAAAGAGGTAAAATCTATATTTTTGGATTCAGACTTTAGGGTTTGACTAAAACTGTGGTAACCTTTGTCTTAATGTGACCCTCACGTGCTTCAGTTCCAGTCCTAATGGAATTTCCCCACGTTTCTTCAACTAGGGTTTTAACGTGTGGCGCTTTAGACCAAACCAAGCTCGTTCGGCTTACGTAACTATTTATGTGCAAACCATTCATTTATCCAAAGTATAAATGCCATGTTCCCTTGAGTGCAATTTCGTATCCAGCAAGTTTTTCGGATCGAGTTTTTTCAAGTGATAATGTGTTAAACTCCCATCTCATTGACTACTAACAGTAACTAGACATTATCGATAATCAAACCTAGATACATTATCATATTTTGCATTTTCTTAAATAGTCTGAATTTACCAAATTGCATTAAGTATATTGTTTTCATATTAAAAGTAGAGTTTTTGATTATTAAAAATGGCGCAAAGCATGGTAAGGGAATCTAGACACATAGATAGCATCATAGGACTTTTGTGGTGGATAAGTAAGCTGTATCTAAAGTTTATTTTGGCTGTCTTCTTGTCTCCAGTTTACTCTACACCTTCTGTCTTCTTCCTCTTACTTAAGTCTCTGCCTTTCTTGTGTTATTCACTTAAACAAAATAAAACAGCTTTTTACCACACTACTTTTTATTTCTTAAAACAGAAGTACTTCACAAACAAAAAGACAAACAAACAAGTCCAATTATTGTCACCATTTTTTATCGGCGTTCACCCTTTTATGTAAAACTGAACACAATAATGCAAAGAAATAATAATCGACTTGTATTTCAAAAAGAGATGAGTAGATTTGTCTACTCAAGAAAGACCAATATCTCTGATGAATGTAACCGATCCAATTCTATCAGCCTTTGCCAAAGACGGGGCATTTCAAGGACCGATTCTAAATAGCTAGCGACTTTTCGAAGCTTTGGCTTGCTTTGGTTCAATCATTCGATCATGGTCTCATGGATTAACTAATTGGCAGTCACCAAAACTTAAAACAAACATGAAACATATATGATCGATATGCGTTCCTATCAGAACAAATCCCAGACGGGCCGGATTAACAAAACTGTCCAAACTAATAATTATGCGAGTAATATAAACAAAGTCTAATGGATCTCACAGGAAAAAGGAAAAAAAAAACTCAATTATATCCACGATATAGCACAACAATGTCTCTCTGAAGGCTCAAAAGCTTTAAATTTCACACAAAATCATCATCATGATTTACAGACACTTGATTTGGTCTTTGCAAAGGCATTTGCATTTGAGCACCATCAGTATTACTAGTACAGTGTAAACGCTTATACGTAGACAACTTCACTCTTTTGTTGGTCTCGTTGGGAGACAACGGTTGCAGCGGTTCCCGAGGTCTTTGTTGCGGCTTGTTGAAGCCACGGTTACTTACAGCTTGGTTTCGGTTGCGACCTGTTTCGGTTACTTCCGGTTTTGGACTAGGATTTGATTTGATGGGAATGAGCTTCCCATCTACCTGGTTTGTGAATACAAATGTAACCTGCAATGTTTTTATAGACCGTGAAAAGTTATCAGAAGCCTCTAAACTTCCTATACCACAGAGCTTGGCTTAGCGATTGATTAGATTGAAAAATAAACTCGGAGAGGCAACTAACCTCGTCACCAGCTGAAGCTTGCAGTATCATATCTGGAACAGACTTTGAGGTAGAATGATGACCCCAGCTTGCTAGATCTTCCTCCAATGGAGTGCCCACCTGAGACATTTCATGGAAAAAAACTTTTTAGATGAAATCAGATAGCAAACGCACGCGTAGAGTTTGTAGCTGACAATGGAATCAGTAACTAAATAGGAATCCTGTTTTGCTATGTTAAATATGATTTTCTGGTGGTAATGTTTCAGTGTTTTTTAAATCTAAGCTTTAGACAGACTGATTAGTGCAGGACGCAGTAACTAATCACATGAACGGACCTGTCTCTCGGAGATTTTCAACGAGTGAAGGCATCCTGCATCGTTTGCAAATCCGCCTATATCTTCTTGATCAGTCTGGCAAGCACTGTCATCAAGATTGTTCTCATTTCCTTCTTCCGTATTTTCTGTACCAGAGGCATCATTTTGGCACCTGCTGCAGCTCATCTTTCCATGGATTTCAGACCTATGAAAAAGGCAGAGTTTAAACCATTGGACTACTTTACAGTAGAGAATGTGTGTTCATGAATACTGAGATGCATAATCAGTTCCAAGAAAGTGGACATGACAGCCATATATGAGAGGGCAAACACATCGTGAGTTCAGGAGAAACACATACGTAACATCACCGTGGAAGGAAAATAAGTCTCTTAAATCCTCTGTTGAAAGTAAGTTTCCCTGGAAAATCAAAGATGTTGGGGTCAATATTTATGCATTGGGCATAAGCTGTCTAGTTGACGAATATAACATTCCAGCAAAGACCTGTCTAGTGCTGTTATCCGTCTGTTCATGCTGAATAACTTTTTGAAGCCCTTCTTTTGACATCTGACGCTGGTATACCTACCAATATATCAAGAGAAATACCAGTATTAGAGTTTAGCAATTACTCCCGCGAGCAAAAAGTGAGGTCAGTCAGTTCTGTGGGTGTGGTACATTACCTTTTCTTCAATAGTTCCAGTACTAAGAAATCTGTAGACATACACTCTTTTCTTTTGCCCATCCCTCCAAACTCTAGCAGCAGCCTTTTTGACAGCGAAGTAATGAATGTATAGCACAATCAATCATCCCTTATCGACAGTTCTGGAACAGATGTAAACGAAAGTTAAGATGATACTTACTTGTTTATCATTGGCAGGATTCCAATCGGGATCGAACAAAACAAGTCGATTAGCACCAATTAAATTTAATCCACAGCCACCTGCCTTGCTGCTTAAGAGAAATGCAAATTCATCCTACAGAAGCAAAACCCGAACCAAGTGATTAGTGTTTACTCAAGGTTTGTAACGAAGGGAGAAATAAATATATAAGATCAAGTACCTTTGTTGGGTCGTTCAACCGGTTAACAAGCTTCTGCCTCTTGCTGATAGATGTTGATCCATCCAGCCTCAGATAAGGATATCTTCTTTCGCGACAGAGTTGAGCGAAAAGATCCAATGTCTAGTGCAAAAGGTGCAGGCTATTATCATTGTATGCAGACTGGATTTAAAATTGCTATCTATATGGAACATACCACGATGATGGCTTTATGCAGTCAAACAACAAACAGAGTTCAGTTATTGTGATGTTTGTAAGAAATAGTTGCGTTTTGGATACAAACAGACCGATTAGCTTAGCCTGTTCTTTACCTTCTCAGATATCACATGCAGAAATATAATGGCTCATAAGCCTCGGGATAACACATAGCTTATGGGAGACTAATTCAAAATAAATTGAAACATCCATTATTGACAAGTAGGCCAGTAGTAACACTGTCCCGTTCGAATAAAATAAAAGTAGCATACCTGCGTATAGTTTGATACAAGGACTATGCGGTCATCTGTATTCCGACGTAGGTTAGCCAAAAGTCTGGAGAGAACATGCATTTTCCCAGAGAGTTCGACCCAGGCACCATCACCCCCGGTCCATGCTCCAGATCTGAATGGATGTTTCCATTTAGATCACAATCAGTGACACACATGCAGTCACACAATGATTCAAACTAGAGAAAGAAGCCTACCTCCCGGAGAACATTTCTGCAGGGAAAAACTCTAAGCAATCCTCAAAACCAATAGTACCAGGACTTTTGCTTTTTATTGTATCGTAAATTAGCTACATAGAAGAAAAGTACGTTTATCATTAAGCATAAATTGGGAAAGATCGAATAGATTTGTCAATCACGTTGATCATGGATCACTTGATCATAGCACCTTAAGATGTCACAAAGATGCCTAACAATATTGGAGAAACTTAATTACAAATGGATACCTTTGGATGATTGCAGAGCTTCTTGAGAGCTGTTATATAAGCCAAAACTTTTGTCTGCTTTGCATTATCAGCAAGTGCTCTTTTAAGCTGCATGCAGAGGCACCCATTGTATATAGTTACATGTATATTTTACATAACGTATTAAGAATGACTGTGATCAATGCTTACATTTTTTGAGCTTATAAAATGATTGTACAAAGTGGACTGGAGAGTAGTCATCTTGCAACAAACTACTTCAATTATCTGCAAAACATCCAGCAAGCATCAAGATTTTGATGTATTACTGAGTCCAAAATAAAGAAAGCAGCAAAACTAATAACTAGTAGCTAGGAAAAGATGTTCATTCTATTTATATTCTCATCAGCTGATTATGTCCCTGCTAATACTACATATAGTACTCAGTCTGACGATTCAGCATATGAAGAAGTAATTAAGCCAATTCTATTGACAGAGAAACGTTTTAGCATCATAAGACACTTATTCAGAAGCCTGTGGCAGATGCAGAAGGAAAGTTACCTTAGGTGGTAAATGATTGGAGAGCAATGCATTAGTTCTCCTCAATATAAACTGTAAACAAAAGAAATTCTTCTTAAGGTAAAGCAGTAAAATATAGGGCAATTGTCAATAATAGCACTAGAAGGAGAAAGTCACAAAAATGACATTCATTAGGCTTGTTCTTTTCACCGCCGCAGACGCAGCGCAGAAGGACCAAAATTATAACTGACTTTTGCCCAAATATGTGGAGAACACCGCAGGCAGCCGTACTTTCCACCATTAAAATCAGACGCAGCTCTCGTTTAGCTGTCGCTGTTTTACCCAGCGTCACGGAAAACACCGGCGGCATTTGCAAAAAGTAATCGCAGCGGCAAGTCATTTGTTCTCCACCATATATTTTCGTGATTTTGATGTGTTAATTTTGAGACGCTGACGCAGCGTCTGCGGCCGTGAAAAGAACAAGCCTATTAAAGGGTAAAATATCCCTAATACCCTTGATTTTAAATTAAATAAATAAACAAAAATAAAAAAAATTAAAAAAAATAAAAATTAAAAAAATTAAAAAAAGAATTTTTTTTATAGTTTCAGATTATATGTTTTCAGATTCGAAATTTTATAAAAAAAATTTTGAAATTTTTTTTTCGAAATTTTTTTTTTTATTTTTTTTTTTCAAATTTTCTTTTTATAATTTAAAAATACTTTTTAAAACAGTTTTTAAAATTTTTATTTTTTATTTTAGTATTTATTTTTTATAAAATTTTAAACCCTAATTCCAAAACCCACCCCTTAACTCTAAACCCTAAGGTTTGGATTAATTAACCCAAGGGGTATAAGTGTATATTTACCTTTTTAATGAAACCTATTTTTGTGACTTTGAGCCTTGAGTGCTACTTTGAGAACAAAAACTTGGTTTGGTGCTATCCTAGTCTTTTTCTCTAAAATATAAGCAACAATTATAGTGATGCTCTATTGATCATAGTACCAATATCATCTAAGCAAACTGCATTCGTTTTAAGAAATATATCTAGATGAAAATGAAATCTCAATGACAATTAGATACATACAAAATGCTACGAGGTACCTGATTCACTTTTGAACTCAGTTCTGCCGAGCGTTCAGCAGCTAAATTTTTCTCTTCCTCAGTAGCTGTAGGTTCTCTTCCACAAATAATAGGTGCCTTATGTATGATATATCAAAAAAAAAAGGATGCATCAGTTTACGAAAGATAACAACCGTTAGTCAACTGAAATGAAGTTATGACACAGATAACTGCGTAAGCAGATTCTCTAATCTCAAAACTATCTTTATAAGCTTTCAACCTAGTGGAATCCACAGGCTATGAAGCTGCTATACGGAAATGAAACATAAATAATGTAGCGGCAAAGTATACACTACAAAGTAACATACGCTTTTTTTTTTGTGCAACAAGTAACATACGCTAAACCTACATTTTTAGGCCAATAATCGGCTTGAGATACTGATTTTGACATAGTTACAGATGAACGAACACGGAATGATCGGATTAGAACCAAAGGGAGGAACAGAGTTTATTGTATGTCACCTCAAAATAGTGGCGAAAATGCGAAGCATCGCCTAAACTTCCTGGATTTGTAAAGTTGACCATGGCAAAAAACTCTTCCAAGTCATTCTGGAACATTCGGATGCTGAAGAATCAGAAAGAAGGGAAGAACGCAAAACATGAAGAAATCAGTGAAATTTTTCATTACCTGCATGGGAGTTCCAGACAACAAAACCCGCCTTTTGCATGTCAATGAAGCCAAAGCCTGCATCCAAATATTACAGTCGAAATCAGAAAAGACAAGATATAAAAAGTATCATTGTACAAACTTGGTAGGATACGAACTAAGTACGTATGTGCATGCTACCTTGTTAGTTAGTGTCTGGTCATTTTTCAACCTATGAGCCTCATCGCATATTAGAAGATCACAGGATCCAGTCTGGCCGAACTTGGATGAGTGCATTCGGAATGTCTCGTAAGAAATAATAAGTACCTGTTAACATTAATTAAGTGATAAGTGCACTTTTCAGAGTCAGCGGGCAAATATGCACAATTATACCTGCAAAGCGCTTCGTGGTCGAGTGAAACTATCTATTCCAGACAAAACATCATCTCGGGTGCTTTCACAGAGGGCTATAAGCTGAATCCTGTCTCCAACCCATTTCTTAATTTCAGCTTCCCAGTTACTGACAAGACTCGTTGGTGTAACAATAATGGCCTTTTTAACCATAGGAGTCCCATCAAATCCTTGACATAGAAGTGTGTATAGTAAAGTAATGGACTGCAATGTCTTCCCCAAACTGCCAAATAAATTTAGAAGGAGCTAAGAAAATTACATAGCAAAGTATAAGTGCCCAGACCACAATATCACATAAGGGAGAAGATGTATATTACCCCATGTCGTCAGCCAGAATGCAACCATTTATATTTTCCGAACCATGTAATCCTGAAACACAATCGAACATGAACTGCACACCTTCTCTGCAGCATCAGAAAAACCATCTCCATGTAAGTAAAGTTGTATATATCCTTCGTGATGCCAGTTATAAATAATGTGACACTCATTGATTTGTTGTATAGACAAGCCGTTCACTATGGTAAAATACTGAGAACATATTACGATGTGCTTCACCTAGCACTATGAGAGTGCGTTGGAAGCTTATAAGCAAGTTTTGATATCCTTAAGGATTACACTATTCTTGACATCATTTGTTAGATAGAAACTGGAAATACCTTTGATGAGGCCGAAGAAATCGAACAAGCAATGGATGCACAGTAATTTTCGTTGCGTCATCAGATTCTTCAAGTTGCCACAGTACCAACGGTTCAACTTCAGGTGGAAGAGAAACAGCTTCCTCTTCTTCATCTCTCTCAATAGTGGTTGATTCATTGAGCTTAGTAGGCAGAACAACCACAACTGGACTTGAAGAACCCCAAGGAACAAAGCGTTTCCGAGCCGAAAGGCGACGAGAAAGTTGACCGGTGGTATTATAACCATGAGAACAAGGAGGCTTGAAAGGCTTCCTACACACTGCCGCTCCTTCAGATACTGAAAGCACCCGAGGAAGGAGTGGCTGCCGTTGCACCACCAGATTGCCCCTGTGAACAGTGCAGAAGATTCAATTCCATTTTTCATAAAACAATCACACTCAAGGATATCTAATCGATACAGCTTCAGCGAACAACCACAATCATCAGCTTGAAGATGAAACCATAATGATACTCTACAAAGAATCGCGAGCAACTATATCAACCCTAAATCCCAATCTCGAAAACTCCAGATAGACGCTTACGAACAAAGCTTTAATCAAGTTCAAGCTCAAATTGATATCGAGAAACTTCGATTACGTACCTCAATAGATCGTTTACGTTCTTAGATTTCCGATCGGCGTCGGACGGAGGAGAAACGGCGGCAAGGTCTTCGCAGTCAGGGTTTTCGTCGGAATTTTCGTACTCTCCTTCCGAATCTTGAGATTCTTCCTCGTAACTGTCGCTGGAATCTTCGGAATCGGAAGACGAGATGACGACTTCTTCTTCTTCCTCCATTCTCGACGACGGTAGCCACCTACGACGACGAGTACAGAGTACGCTTTTAACGATTCTATTTGGCGGCAAGAAAGAAACCTAAAAACCAAATATTTTTGAAACAACAAAAAAGATAAAAATAGGAATTGACTAAAATACCCTTGAAGCTATATTGGTTTATAACCGTTTAAGTTTAGGATAACACAGTCAATTACGTAATTTCGTACCTTGTAATTTTCAAGTAATTTAAAATAAAATACTTAAACCGGTTATTGACTAAAATACCATTTAAGCTAGGTTGGTCTAACCGGTTATGCCTTTTCACCTTTCTTATTATAATTTACGATAAAAATAAAACAAAAAAAAATCAGAATAATTTTTAATTCGTCGAGGTTGATTTACGTCACCCACTTTCATGGCCGCACCTGCAAACTTCTCTTCTCAATGTTCCGATTATACCCAAACTGCTCTCTACCTTCTCTCCTCTTCCTTCCCCGCCTTCCTCCTTCTCGCTCCTTCCGTTGCCGCGCCACCGCCGATATCCCTCTAGGCGACGGAGTCCGGATACCGCGTGAACAGGATTCCTCCTCTGACACGGCGAGGTCTCGAGATGTCTCCGCCGCGGCCGGAGGGAACGGTGAATCGGGTAAGTGGAGGAAAAGGAGGCTGCTGTGGTCGAAAAGCGGAGTGAGTTACTTGGTAGGAGACGACGACGCGCTTCCTCTGCCTATGACTTATCCGAATACATCCCCTGTGTCGCCCGATGAGATTGACCGGAGGTTGCAGTGCGATCCTGTTGTCGAGGTTTCCCATCTTTCATTTACTGGTTTGATGATTTGGATAAGTCTCAACCATTTAATTGTGTTGTAATAATCAGAGTAACATTTTAATTGTTTTTGAAAAGCTTTTAGTCAAAAACAAAAAAGAAAAAAACATTTGAATTGTTTCGTGTGGAGTTTGTAAGCTCAGATTATGTTTTCTTTGGATTTGTGTGATATAAGGCATGGGTGTTAGCATTATGTAAAGCTAAATATGCAAGCTTTTCTTGATTTGGGGTGAGGATTAAATGAAGAAGAGGAGATAAGCTCTGATTCTTGAAGTGTTTCTGAAATGTGAACATTTAACTATGAGTTAGATTTTCCTTGGATTTTTGTATGGTAGAAGCATGGGTGTTAACGGTATGTAAACTAAAGATGCAAGCTTTTCTTGATATGTGCTGGGGTTGGTTAGGTGAAGAAGGGGAGATATGATGCTAAAGTTTGACTTTAACTATCAGACTCTTTACTGGGTTCTATGCAATAGGCCAGTGGTAACGTTATGCTTAAGACTATATTCTGATCATAATATTCCTGACCAATTCTCAGGATTGCAAGGAAGTGGTTTATGAGTGGACTGGCAAGTGTAGAAGTTGCCAAGGATCTGGATCTGTCAGCTATTACAAGAAAAGGGGTAAAGAGGTTATCTGCAAATGCATACCTTGCCAAGGGATAGGTCAGTTTCTGTTTTTTACCTTTCTGAGAAAGTTTGAAAGATTCTAGAGTTATATATCTTTGAGCTGCTTCCTTGATTGGAAAGGAAATCAAATCCCCACTTTCTGAGTTTTGTAATTTAGTTTCGGTCTCTAGTGTATTATGCTAAGTAATCTTGACTAAAAAAGAAGTTTAAACTGATTGCAGGATATGTGCAGAAGATAACATCTCGAACGGACATTGATGTGATGGAAGATTTGGATAATGAAGCATCTTGACCCTTGGGTTTGCTCAAACCAGTGCACAACTATTAATATGAGTGCATGTGCGCTTGAGTTCGTTGTTGAAGTTGCTTCTTTGGGATGTTTGGCCCAAACAAGCTGATTGGAGGTATAGACAGACAGAGACTACTGATTCTTGTTCGGATAATGGCTTCTTCTTTTTATCAATACTACCCAAATAGGAAACTACTGTTCTATATGTATCAGGTCTTGAGCAACCATAAACTCTAGGAACTCTTCTTTGTGTTTAGGTTGTTTCAGTTTTCCACAGAGAGAATATAAAGCGGTAAAATACAATCTCTTACTTCAAATTACTCTACAGGTCAACAGTGGTTCAATAATATATACAAATGGTTTCCGTGAACTAAAAAGGAATAAATACAGTTATTTAGAAGTAGAACTGTCATGGCCCAAATGCTTCCTTGATTTAAACCTTCTTCCATGAGATCTATGTAGTTCAATTTTAGAGGCCAAGACAAATGACCCTGTAGTTTACAGGTCCCCTGATCTATCACTAATGAGCACTTGAATCTTATCAGTGTTAGCAACTCTAACTCGGCCCGGTGTTGTTTGTGCTTGGCATGTTCTCAGGAGACGCCCTACAACAAGTAGGAAACAAAAAGTTTGACATCAAAATTTATATGACAAATGCTGCTGTTTCTTTTTTAAGTGTCAAACACGGTTGTGATTCTTACTGAATAGTTAGGCCCTTTCTCTGGAGGAGTGCACTAGGAATTGTACCTTGAAGCTTGTTGTTCTTGATGGACCTGCAGATTCACTATTAACATCAACCAAAATAAACTGATGCTAGTTTTGGTCATGATGATGCAGTCTGTTACAGGTCAAAACCTTTAGTTTCTCATATTAACTAAAATGAATATTGTTTAGCATGTTCTCAGATTCATATGTGTAGGCTTGCTGTTATAAGAAGAGAGGAGGAGCGAAATATGTTTACAGTATGCGGAGATTAGGGAGCTGTGCAAGTGACTCTGGAATCGATCCATTGAACTGGTTGTCCTCTAAATGTCTGCCTCATCCACCAAAAGAAAATGGCAAGGTTAGAATATAACAGTTATAGAAGTCTGGTTGCAAGAATGGCATACAGAGTTTCTAATCTCGTCATTGGACTCAAATCTGGTATCGGTCCTGTGAGATTGTTCTTCCCTAACCATCTGCAAACCCCGAAAGTTGCAGCTGAAACTCAGTTTCCACAAAGAAACTCCCAGACATTAACAACTTTTAAGGATGCAAAAAGTCCTTACAGATCTTTAAGTGCAGTCATGTTGCTAATGCTTGGTGGTAGAGAGCCCGCTAGTCCACGATTTGTCAGATTCCTAGCAAGAGAACCAAAATCATAGATCAGTGGTTCTTCTTGATGTAGTTTACAGAAGCTTGTCTTAAGAGTATTGAGTTGTTTTTTGCTTACAGAGAAATCACTTTGGTGATTTTTTCTTTGGAGCAAGTTACACCAGTCCACGAGTTGGCAAGAGGAAGGCATGGATCACCGGACCAATCTACAGGAGGCTCGTCGATGCTCTCTAACAAGTCTTCCAACGCCGTTACTGCAGAACAATGTATTGTTTCCAATAGCTTAATTCATCACATAATACAGAAAAGACATGAAAGCAGAAGGGAACATGTACATTACCATCGCTTATATTAGTGGCTCCACCTATGGGAATAACCTGAAACACTTCTCCAGCATTGATCACTGCTCCCATCGGTGAACCTTTAGCAGTAGTCAACGTGATCGTAGTCTGACCTGACAATGGCCACTGACCTGAGTAAACCATAACCCCATTGGTGCTCACATTGAGTTTTCTTGAAAAGGTAGCTCCATTGATTGATGCACCAAAGGCTCTCCAGCTCAAGGGGCTTGGACTCCTATCATCCTGAAAATACAGAGCTATATAGTACTTTGTGGCCGGAAGAGGAAACGGCGGCCATTTAAGCTCTAGAGCCTTCCCTTTAGTCACTGTGAAGCCTTCCACAAAAGCTTTAGCCGGTGGAATGTTCCAGAAGTCTGATGGGTTAACACTGCTTTGAGAAGTCACTGACTGATGTTTCTTGTCAGAGAACGGTTGCCATAGACGGTTGTATTTATCATCTGGATAGCTAGTTTTTTAACATGTTACATAACATATCATTACAAGTGAGGTTTTTAAAAAATGAAAATGTAAGATCATGAAACAATGATTATTACCTAATCATCTCTCCATCTACTCCAAAGCTGTTCCTAGCGATGAGGCTGAGCTTGTATAACCCAAGATCAGTTGAATTATACATTGTATCCTCAAGAGATTGCACATCTAAAGCCGATATAAAAGGTGAGGAAAGTGTATTTGCGTTCTTGGCTAGACAAACACTTAGTGTCCTCCCGGGAACACCAACAACGATCTCGTAATAAGAACTCTGACCCTTGGAGTAATCCTCAGATGTATTCACAACGCTCCATTTTGTACCTCCAATGATCTGGTCGAACACCGGCGGGCTGTTTTTTCCGTCGAAGTTTCCGTAGTAGTAAGTGGTTCGGATAAGGTACTTTGAGTTCCTGGCGACGGGGAAGTTGTAACAGTGTTTTCGTGATGACTTGTCTGGGAAGTAACGCAGTGTTGAGAGGATTGGAAGAAGGTCCTTTTGTTTTATTGTCGTCGTGTTTCCTACGTTGATGAATCCTCTGTCCGATGTGTAGTTTATGTCGTTGAGTTTGGTTATGGAAGGTGATCCACAGTTTAAGTAAAAACCTTCAATGTGAGATGGAAAGGTGACGTATTAGGGGATTTATAACGATGTTTAGCATAGAAAAACGAACGTTCAGATGAATATATGAAAAAATTTCGCATTGAATCAAGAATCATACCTCGAGGAGGAGGGAGAGCTTGAGAGATTGAGAACGATAACAAGAGGAAGAAGAAGAAAGGAAGCATCGTGACGTATCTTTGTTGAAGAAGCAGAAACAAATGATCGGATTGTTTCTATGTTTTTGATGGAGAGATTGAATAGGGGAATGCTTCAAAGGTTATAGAAAACAACGTTGAAGGTTTCTAATATTGTTGATTTTCTTATTTTTAGCATCAATATGAGGTTTGAGTTTTACTGATTGGAAGGATATAGGCAAAAGAAAAGGAGGTGACTAAATAAGCTACATGCAATGTCTCTTTTCATTTTTTTTGGTTGGTGTGTGTTTTTCTTTAATTTAACTTGGGGGTCATGTCCTTCGAATAATCTTTTGAGCTGATATTTCATAAACAAGTGGTATCTTTAGATGTGTTTTAATTTTACAAAACAGTTTTATGTTTCCTTACAAAGCTACTTACTAACACATGTCTGAAGATGATAATATTATGTATGCATCAAATTTAAATTTTTTCTAGTTCAGTGATTCATATACAATGCGAAAAGTATCATATAGATTCATCAAAACGTTATACAAAACTTAACAGCTTAGTAGCTAGCTTACCACAAATGTTGAGGGTGATCAAATGGTAAAACATGTGTCAATTAAACAGATAGTCGGTCTATTTCTATATATCGGACAATATAAATTTTAGAAAATAGAAACTAACATTGATACAGAAATAATCCAAATTAATCGGAAGTTTCTTTAAAAAAAAAAAGTATACAGGAAAAGGTCGTTAAAAATAGGACAGAACTTAGGTTCACCCTCTAGGGTGAACCTTTAAATTCACCCCACCATTTATAACCAATCAAATTTCCACTTAGATTATTAATTAAAAAACATTAAAATGAACAAAAAATAGCTATATAAAATAAAAATGATAATTTTAGCGACGGTAACGTTTCCAGCGAATCCTAAACCCTAAATTTTAAATTCTAAACCCTATACCCTAAATTCTAAACCTAAATCCAAACCCCTAAACCCAAACCCTATACCCTAAACCCTAATCCTAGACCCCTAAACCCAAACTCTATACCCTAAACCTTAATCCTAGACCCTAAACCCAAACTCTATACCCTAAACCCAAAAACTAGACTATAAACCTAAACTCTATACCCTAAACCCAAGTCCTAAACCCTAAACCCAAACCGTAAACCTTAAACCCAAATTATAGACCCTAAACCCAAAACTTTAACCATAAGTCCAAACGGTAAATCCTAAACCCAAACCGTAAATCCTAAACCCAAAACCTATACCCTAAATCCAAATCTTAGACCTAAAATCCAACCGGTAAATTCTAAACCCAAACCCCAAACTTAGATGCTATAGGGTTTGGGTTAAGGTTTACGGTTTAGGTTTAGGGTCTAAGACTTGGATATAGGGTTTAGGTTTATAGTCTATTTTTTGGGTTTAAGGTATATAATTTGGGTTTAGAGTCTAGAATTAGGGTTTAGGGTATATAGTTTGGGTTTAGGGTCTAGGATTAGGGTTTAGGGTATAAGGTTTGGGTTTAGGGGTTTGGATTTGGGTTTAGAATTTAGGGTATAGGGTTTAGAATTTAAAATTTAGGGTTTAGGGATTCGCTGGAAGCGTTAACGTCGTTAAAATTAGCATTTTTATTTTTTGTAGCTATTTTTTGTTTATTTTAATGTTTTTTAATTAATAATCTAAGTGAAAATTTGATTGGTTATAAATGATGGGGTGAATTTAAAGGTTCACCCTAGGGGGTGAACCTAAGTTCTGTCCTTAAAAATACAAGGGCATCAGTAATGGTGATACTCAAGGTACAAATTCCTAGAAATAGTATTTGTGCTTATTTTATTATTTTTTTTGGATTTAGAAAAAAAAAACTAACCAATTGCGGGTCGCCAAGTATCAGTGGGACTCGCGAATAGTTAAGAGGTTCAGCAAATCGAATTCTTAGAGCATCCCATCAATGAACTTATGGGGGATTCACACAGATTCCAAAAAAATATATTAAAATAATGTACAGTGATGAACCTGTCTCTCTCCAACTCTCCCCAGTGTACATGCGTCCGGCGAGTTCATCACTGTTTTGCTGGCTCCACGACACGTGCGTGGTAGCTCACGATTGGTTTAATTATTATTTTTTTTTTAAATCAAACAAAAAAAGTAATAATAAAAAATTATAAACTTGAATCCCAAGAGAGGGTTCACTAATGGAAATGCTCTTAGCTAAGAAGTTTAAGAGTTTTTGTTGGCACAAAAACATAGATGAAATAGAGCCCACATAATTTTATAATAATTTTTTTCTTAAAAATTTGTGCTAAGAATCATTGTTGCATTGTTGCAGATGGTCTAAAAGGAAAAAAAAAAGTAAGAGTTGGTCTCCTTTAAAACCCTAAATGAAGATGTTGAAACTTCCAGAAGATTTGATAGAGGAGATACTCTGTCGTGTACCAGCCTCATCAGTGAAGCAACTACGTTCTACTTGCAAAGGATGGAACAGTTTATTCAACGACAAAAGAATCATAAGAAAGCACTGTGATAAAGCCCCAAAGCAGTTTATGGTTCTCATGCTGCTGTCCAACTCATTCACAATTCTTCCAATGAGCATCATCCATCTCAATGGAACTCCATCTGTAAAACGTAAACGTGAGGTTGGCCTACTCGATCCGCATCACAATAACTCATATCGATTCCATATATCTCAAGTCTTTCACTGCGAAGGCTTGTTGTTATGCGCCTCTTACAAGGAATCTAGATTCCTGGTTTGGAACCCTCTTACTAATCAATCAAGATGGACTCAGTTCAACAAACGTTACACGGGATTCACCTACTTTTTCCTCGGTTACAACGAAGACAGAAAATCATGTAATAAGAGTTACAAAGTCTTGAGCTTTGATCCTATTAGCATGATGAGTGATGTAGTAATCCATGATCTTAATTCTGAAGTCTCTGATTCATGTAGGACTATCGATAATGACAACCATCCAGGCGTGCCCCACATTGGTCAGAGTTTATCTTTGAAAGGAAATACTTACTGGTTTGACAAAGATGAAACAAAAATGCACCTTGGTATATTCTTGAACGAATTTGATTTTTCAACAGAGAAACTTGGACGTCGTGTGCTTCTCCTTATCAGTGTCGAGAATATGAAAACTTGAGTGTTTCGGTTGTCAGAGAAGAGAAACTTTCAGTGTCGATACAACGTGGAATTACATCAAAGACTGAGATATGGGTGACAGATCAAAATGATGAGACCAAAGTTGTGTCTTGGAGCAAGGTCTTGGTATTGGATTTGAGTCGTGATCATCAGATTACGCATTGTGGAAGTTTCTTGCTAGATGAAGAGAAGAAAGTGGTCATGTGTTGTGAGACAAGGTACGACCCAGAAGAGGAGAACAAGTCCGAAGAAATGATATACATTGTTGGGGAGGATAGTAAAGTCACAGAATTGGATTTGGGAGTAGATATAACTGACAGGTATGGGGAAACTATTCTGAATTATACGCCCAAGTTTGGTTCAATCGAGCCAGATGGAGGCAAAATAAAAAGATGTGAGTATGTGACTAAATAAGCTATAGTTTTTTTTATATATATATATTTTGGTGTGTTTTTTTTTTAACTTATTTACTTTGATCGTGTTTTTAAGTGATTATTTGAAGTGATAATTCATTAACAAGTGAGTATCAGTATACGCTATTTAGCTAACACAGTTTTAAAGTTCTACTTTTATGTTTCTTTGCATTTTATATGTGCTCTCGCACAGAGAAGGGTAGCTAATTGGAATTCAAGCTTTTCTAATTTACTGACAAGTACTCGGTAAAACAAGTCAAAGCTCAACTCATGTTATTTTTTTCTTTGACAAAAAAACATGTACACAGCCTTTTTTTTGCTTGTCCTCTGCTTAAAGTTTTCGTTTTTCACCCAACTCATTCCCTTGCAAGTTACAAGCTTTCCACACAGCATTTTTAAAATTATGTATCACCTCGTATATTTATAACTCATTGACCAATAACGGTACAGAAATGAACGTACAAGAAAGCGCCTGTAGCTCAGTGGATAGAGCGTCTGTTTCCTAAGCAGAAGGCCGTAGGTTCGACCCCTACCTGGCGCGAAATCACTCATTTATTTTTTTTCCCCAAATAAAAAGCCGACGAAGTGGCCGCGGCCGACGCGTTCAAAAAGCGTTGCGTCAGGGCGAAGCAAAGCCCAACGTTATATCGACGCTAAACGTATCCTTCCCCCAACAGATAATCGTACCCTATAAAACCTCCTCTCAAATCCCTAACTTCTTCTCCTACAATCACTCTCTTCATTTTCTTGAGAATCATCAAAGCAAATTTCAAATTCGTTTTCGAGAATTTAAAAGAGGAAACTTTCTTCTTTCGTTTCTTCGTCTTAGCTCATGGGTACTTCTCAGAGTCGCGAAGATCGGATCTCCGATTCCGATACGGAATCCGATTCGGACTACTACGAAGAAGAAGACGATGATCAGAAGCAAGGATCTTCATCCGCTTCTGGTTCGAAACCCTCTTCTGATTCAACATCGACTCACGAAATCGAGCAGAAGCTTAACGCCTTGAAGCTGAAATACCCATCATCATCATCCCCAACCCCCAAGATCAAAAACGCGGTGAAGCTTTACCGCCACATCGGTGGAAACACGCCCAAGGCGAAATGGATCACCGCTGAGAAACTCACATCCTACAAATTCGTCAAAACGTCGTCGTTAGAAGGAGAGGATATTAACGATTACGACGACGGTGAAGAGTCAAACGAGAAAGGTGAGTCCTTTTGGTTTCTCGGCGTTGGTGGTTCCAAGGTCAAAGCTAGGGTTTCGAGTGATATGCAGTTGAAGATGTTTGCGGATCAACGCAGAGTTGATTTCGTGAGTAACGGTGTCTGGGCTTTGAAGTTCTTGACGGATGAGGATTACAGGAGGTTCGTTACTAGGTTCCAAGACTATCTGTTTGAGAATGTGTTTATGGTTAAAGCCTCTGAGGAGAGTAAGATGAAAGTTTACGGGAAAGATTTCATCGGGTGGGCTAACCCTGAAGCTGCTGATGATTCCATGTGGGAGGATGCTGAAGGTCCACCTGAGGAGGAGGAAGAGGTTGATGAGAAAGATAGGGACTTGACGGAGGAGTTTGAAGAGGTGGCTAACGGTGGAGTCCAGAGTTTAGCTTTAGGTGCGTTGGAGAATTCGTTTCTTGTGAATGATTCAGGTGTTCAGGTTTATAGGAACATGGACCGTGGGATTCACGGGAAAGGTGTGTGCGTTAGGTTTGATGGTGGAAGAGCTGGTTCGTCGAGCCAGACGACGACGCCGAACAAGGCGCTTTTGATGAGGGCGGAGACTAATATGATGCTGATGAGTCCTGCTAAGCAAGGGAAGCTGAACACGAGCGGTGTTAAGCAGCTTGATATTGAGTCGGGGAAGATTGTTACTGAATGGAAGTTTGAGAAAGACGGGACTGAGATCACTATGAGAGACATAACGAATGATACTAAAGGCTCGCAGCTAGATCCTTCAGAGTCTACGTTTTTGGGGTTGGATGATAATAGGTTGTGTCAGTGGGACATGAGGGACAAGAGAGGTATAGTGCAGAACATCGACTCGCCCGTCTTGGAGTGGACTCAAGGGCATCAGTTTTCTAGAGGGACTAACTTCCAGTGCTTTGCTAGTACTGGAGATGGGTCGATCGTTGTGGGATCGCGTGATGGGAAGATAAGGCTGTACTCGAAGACATCAATGAGAATGGCGAAGACTGCTTTCCCAGGGCTTGGTTCGCCGGTGACACATGTGGACGTGTCTTATGATGGGAAATGGATCTTGGGGACGACGGATACGTACTTGGTTCTTATATGCACCCTTTTCACTGACAAAGATGGTCGGACCAAAACAGGTTTTAGCGGAAGGATGGGGAACAAGATACCAGCGCCTAGGCTGCTGAAGCTAACACCATTAGATTCACACTTGGCAGGAAAAGATAATAAGTTTCACGGCGCGCACTTCTCATGGGTAAGTTTCGCTTGACACGTTCTTGTTTATTCTTATAAAACCTAAAACTCGTAGTCTTTTGTTTGTGTGTTTCTGAATGTTATTTGCAGGTAACTGAGAGCGGGAAGCAAGAGAGGCACATCGTAGCAACAGTGGGGAAGTTCAGTGTGATATGGGACTTGGAACGGGTGAAGAACAGTGCGCACGAGTGCTATAGGAACCAGCAAGGGCTCAAGAGCTGTTACTGCTACAAGATCTTGTTGAAGGATGAGTCAATCGTTGAGAGCCGTTTCATGCACGATAGATTCTCTTTCTCTGGTAACAAATCTCCAGAAGCTCCACTTGTGGTTGCCACTCCTCAGAAAGTCAGCTCCATTAGCCTCTCTGGGAGACGATTGTGATAAACACGTTTAGTATCTGAAACTTTTTTCATGTTGGTTTTGTAATGAAATTTGCTTGTGTATCGTTTGATTGGTTTTCTTGTGTTTGTGTGAAGAAGGTTTGTGTTGAATGACATTTGGCTTTCCTCAAATATTTTTTCTTGAAACAGCTTTGTATTGTGTTTGAATCAAATTGGGTTTGACTTTGGTTTCTCATAGTTCTTCATAACGTACCGTAAAATAATCACTTCTTGTGATCAGCTAATGTTTTAATGTTAGTCTTAAGTAAAAAAACATACAAATGAGTTATAAGCAAACCATTAAAAAGGTTCTTGAATCTTGAATTGGTTCCATGGTACATTAGAAACATCCTGAATCTTGGTTTTACATTAGTAATTGTAACTTTCACTTGTACAAAGAATCATTTATTTCAACAGACAACGTTCTGGATCACCAGATTGATTTTTTTTATATGAAATATTAAATTTGTTTATCATCATGGAAAAAATATATGTATAAAGAATGGTGAGCTAAAAAGAAATTATGACAAATAAACTTTTAAACTCGGAGAGCACATGATTTTTTTTAACTCTGATGAGCATTAAACCAACGTTGCATCAGACCACAGAGCTTTGGCTTCTGTAGTATTTAGTTGACATATAATCCGATTTCTCACTGTCTAATCAATCATCCGAACAAACTGCGGTTAATAAATTAATTAGTTTTAATATAAGATTATAGATTACCTATTGCAAAATATAAAAACACCAAAATATTTAAATTTTATTTTCTTTATTTTCATTTATCGTAGAAATTTTTTAAAAATAATTTAAACTACTATGTATGGTTTGTAAAACACCAAGATTGTAATAGATTGTTGATAACAAAAATAAACTAAAACCAAATCACATTCACCAATTTTAGTTTGCCTTATCATCATTCACTTCATTTCTTCAAGTGGCATAGTAGTATCTTCATCAAACTGTAAAAACAAAATAAAATAATTGTGTCGATACTACAATAAAAAATCAGAAAATTCAAAAAAAATTGAGAAGATACAAAGTATATGCGATAATAAAGGAAGACAATATGCTAAAGAAGAAAAATAAGAAATAAAAATCTAACTTTTCATTTGAAATAGAAAACAGATTTTAATAACGTAAATTAAAAAGAAGAAACACAATTCATTCACTGGTTCGGATGGTGGTTCAACCAATAGCCAGATTGCTGGATTAATTTTCTTTTACGGTTTTTAACTTTTTATTGAGTTTTTAATGAATGGATATTTATTAAAACTAAATCGGATGATGATGCAGCACATCATTGGAATAAAGTCATTTATTTATTTTCCTACTATTTTGGATTCAATTTTTTTTACACAAATAAATAGTGTTCCTGTATTTGGTAGGAGGAAAATTTGTTAATTATGACCTAAAACTTATTTTAAATGCAAAAAATATACTCAATTCAATCAAATGTAAAAATAACCAAAAATTCTAGTAAAATAATTATAAACAACCTTTTATGTTCAAATAAAAAATATGTATGCATTTTACGAATATAATCCCGTGAAATTTTATGTGGTTTGTGAAGTATTATGTGAGAAGATTCCCAAGGAAGCGAAGACTTCAAAGAAGTCTTTTCATGTAATATAACTTAAAAATAATTTATAAATTTATAAAAAAAAATTGTGGGAAAAAAATCATGTAAGTTTAAACATTTCAAATGATGTAAAGTGAATATAGGTTGTAAGTCATGAATGTCTTTAGTTTTGGGTTGGGTAACATATGTTGTAGCATCATTTGTATTTTAGGGTTAGATTTTAGAATTTTACTTTAAAAAATGAAATTAAATTGGACATATATGTATTTAATTTTGTATATATTAAAAAAATTATAACTTGATCATATGTTTTTTTTCATCCGCTTGATAATATGTTTAATGAATTGTTTGTTGTTATATATTTAGCTAGTTATTTTTAATTTTATGGTTTGTAATACATCATATAAAAGTAAAACTAAAATTTAACTATTTTTTAATCTGTGTGGAAAATTTAAATAATATTTAATTTGCAATAGAATAGGTATATTACTAATAAATGCTGTAGTTAAAACTAATTCTTTAATATGTACGACTATGTAACTTGTCATTGTGTTTATGAAATGAATAATAGTTTTTAATCCTAAATTCTTATAATTTTATAATATCATTATATCAATTCTAAACAATGTTACTAGAGTTATTGATGTTGATTGGGAAAGGCGGTAGATGTGTAGAAGACCATTTTTCTTTCAAAAGCCATTTTTGTAAAGTTTAATGCTTTAGATTTTTTTAAAATAATCTATAGCAAAAATAGCAAAAAAAAATATGTTAGCTCTGGAAATCAATTCTCTATAAGCTTTTGCTTAGTTCTTTCAATTTTCTTTAAAAATAAATTTACAACAAAATATTAAAGCCAGAGCTAAAAAATTACTGTCTAATTTTTAAAGTGAGAAACATAAAGCTACAACCCTTTTCAGTCAATCCTATTGTCTGTTGTCATCAATGCTTGTAAGTTACATTGGGATGTATCCAAAAAATCCATATATATGGCTTTAAATCCATGATTTTGTTATCTAATCATGATATGTGGTTTTAGGTGTCCAATTTTCGTAAAAAATAATTTCTAATAAAATATTGGAGTACTAAAATAAATCCATATTAAATACTTATACAGTACTAGATTTTTTTCCGCGCTACGCGCGGATTGTATCTTATTAATTTATTCTACATATATTTAAATTGTTTAGAAAAGTTTGTAAGAAAGAAATTAAATGTTAGATTTTACTTAACAAATCATTGAAGATGTTGGTGTTACATACAATACTTAATTCATTTACCAAAAATTATATAAGAGTAATTGTGTTGTCAAACTCATATATTTTGTTATCTACAACATAATAATAAAATCATTTTTTTAAAAAATTATTTATCAATTAGTTGGTGAAACATTGGATAATTGTTTTTTTTATAATCTCAATTCATTTGTCTTTAGGCTACAATCTTCGTAAAATACGGCAAATTTTGAAAACTCTGACACTTATATAAGATATATTATATAAGTTCATATCTTATTATATAAAGTATTGTTTTTTAAAATCGCTAATTAATATGATGCTGGCACATGACAATTATATATTTAAGATTGTGATATGTGTAAAAAATATCTCATAGTTCAAAATATATAATAAGATAATAACAAAAACATTTTTTAAGAAGTTATTATAAAAATATTATTTAATTGTAATTTTGCATTTTCAAAACACTAAACAAAATATAATTGCAAAATATTAAATGATAATAATTTTCCTTTTAATATTGTGACATGTGTTAAGATACCTCATGATTAAAATATACATACTAATATATTTAAAATTAATATTTCAATTAATTTTGGAATAATTAATTGTAAAAATTATTTAATAGTAAAAAATAAATTTTAAAATTATATAATAGTATTATTTAAATAAAAATTCCTTTTTAAATATCCTTAAAAAATATTCGTAAAATAATTTATTTAATACCAATTTTCATTTCTAAAAATTAAAAAGAAAAGATAATGTTTTTAAAAATGATATGAATTATATATTTAAGATTGTGATATGCATTAAAATTTAAAAATATATATATAAAGATAATTAAAAAATAATTTTATAATCACACCATTGATGCTAAAGTAAACAAATTTGATGTTTGTCTTGCAATATATTTGATATTTAGCTGACTATCAATAATACATATTGATTAGTGTCGTGTAACATTAATAGTTTGAATTGTTGTTTTTAATTTGTCTTAAGAAATATAAAAAATAAAGAGAGTTTACAATTCTATATGTTTCAATTAACTAATAATATTTTGAAAAATATTTAAAAGTTAAATAAATATAAAAAATAATATACTATTTTAGAACACCATAAATCTTGAAATATAAATACTAATCACAATTTATGTAAGGAAATAGATTGTTATTACTAAAATAAGTCTTATGCTGATATATACTGAAAAATCCAAGAACTAATGTGAAAAAATCATTTTTTATGTTTTCATGAAATTAAAACATCAAATTTAACTCTGTGCACTGCACAGATCTGTATCAAGTTTTTAAATACACGTGGAAGAAAGTAATATAATGGTTTAGTTGGTTGGAATACTGTAATATGTTATTTTTGTTGGATATAAATAAGTGGGGTGAAATTGGTCTTCGTAGCAACAGTTTAGTTTTGATTTATGTTTTCTTTTTTTCATTCTGATTATCTTCATTCAGATTATTTCTATACTATATAAACAAATTATTTTATTTTATTAATTATATATTTCCTCTAGTTTTGAGAGATTGATGTGCTGTGATTTGCATATATATTAATAAAAAGTAAACACATACGTATTAGTTTTTGTTAATTTCATTTCCTTCTCAATAAGGCAAGATCTCACGAATGGTTAGCATCTTGACCTGTCACCTCAGATGCATTGACCATAGCAGAAACCTCTTGGTTTTGAGCCACCCTAAACCAATTTTTTTAGTCAGATGGAGTTCACAACTATCAATTAAAATGAGTAATGAAGTGATGTTTAAGACTTCTTGACATCTACTCGATGTCCTGTTGCTACCTCTCCCTGGTCAATTTTATAAAACACAGTCTCTCTCAGTAGGTTCAAACAAACAATCAATAATGCATGTCAGATTATCAAGAAAATTTGATTACCTTTGGGTTGATTATGAATATCTTTCCCTTGGGGATTCCGACTTTGCTGTAACTCAGCTCATCAGTGTCTCTGTTTCCATATCCAGCGTAGAACGGGTTATAGTGCTCTGGGAAAAGCTTCTTGATATCCTGCACATCATTATATTTCTAAACTTGTTCTTATCTAAACACATGCCGCTGGATTAACCGTTCTCTCTTATGTCAAAGATAAACTTTTACCTCCAAACATGCGATCTTGAATTCATGAGGTGCTCTTCTTATCACTGCAAGGTAGTTATAAAGTACATGAGTTAAAAAAAGAAAGAAAAAAGAGATACTTATTATCAAGTAACAGAAACATTAACATGCTACTAATGAATCTTCAAGGTATTAAGATTAATACCTTTACGGTACAATGCTGGGAACAACCCGTCTGGTGAAATGACTACAGGACCGTTCGGTAGAGCTTTTCTGTCCTGCAAGCCGGAGGAAAAAAATCCATAAGAAGCAAAGAGATCTCATAACAAAAAGACTATACATAGCCTCACATGATTACCATTTGAGTTAATTAGATAATGTTATTGTATTGATAAGTATGGATTCGAGTACCAATTCAATGGTAAAAAAGATGTCAAGTCTTACCTGCTTTAGATTATTTAAGAAACTTCTTGTTAGATATGCCTGAACAATGGCAGGAGCGCTCAGAAACAGCAGCTGATATCCACTCTCCTGAAAGAAATACAAAGCAAAGCATAATGTGAGATCCATAATTACAAACTGTATCTTACATAAGCAGGAGTTGGATCTCATGTTTTACCAAATTAAAGTCTGAGAAGCTAAACTAACTTAAACCTTGAAAATTACCTTTATAGCTGAAAAAAGCCTGGCCACACCAGACTGTGTCCAGGCCCTTCCAACCAAAGGCATGAACTGACCTAACACATCAGATCTGCAGCAAAAGGATCATCACATTAGCATATGTCTAGATATTATAATTCTAATATGAAGAAAAATCAGTAAGGATCCAGAAGCTCTTACTTAGTAATAGTTCCATCAACATCTGAAATCACAATCTTGGTATCCCATCTCCACCGGTAAATATGTGCATCAACCTAACAAAAAACAAAATTAGAGTGTGCATTCAAATTTTAAACTAATGTTACCATCAAAACAAACCTGTTGTGTTCCAAGAACTCTGGTGGAGAAACTATAAGTTCTTTATTAATAAGAAGAAGCTCCAGCCAAGCCAGCAACAACGTCACTGAAGAAAAGGTCATGGTTGCATCACAGGTTGATTTCGTCCTCTGGTTGCCATTAGTAGCTCTGATCGATTTATTTCCGTGACTGGTGAAGAGGGATGGGAAGAAAACGACTGAGTTTAGATTTCCACGAAATGAAAAACAAAACGGTGCTCGTGGCTAAGAGAACGGCGGAGGATGATTTTCAATTGAAAAAGATAAACTTAAGGAAACAATAAAATTAAGAAAAACAGAGCAAGACAGAGACACATCTTCGTTCGCGTTTTCTGTAATCTCTCTCTCTCTCTCTCTCTCTCTCTCTGTGTCCATGGAATGTCTACAGATCGCCGTGATCCGTGATTTTCGATTCGAGGAAGAAGAAGAAGAAGCATCATCGCCTTTTCAGAAAAAGAAAAAAAAATCACCGTCGTCGATTACCCACATAATATTCAGAAAAAGAAAAAAAATCTCCGTCGTCGATTATTGCCTATCCGTTCAATCCAGATCGTAACTCTCTCTCTCTCTCTCTCTCTCTCTCTCTCTCTCTCTTTCTCTTCCCCGAAAACGTGAAGCCCAGAAGCGATTTAAGCCTGTCTGACATGTCAAAACGAAATAAGCTGATTGGATGATTATTTTTAGTGACGTGGACATGCTAAAAACTCAGCATATTGGCCTTTTAGTATAGTATAGATTTACAGATAAATAAAATATTAAAAATATAATACTACAAATGGATACTATGTATACATATTAATGTATTAAAATATATTAATAAAATTTAAATTTTTTATATATTTAATTTTTTGGTTTTGAATCTGGATATTTAGATTTGAAATTAGAAATATAAAACTTTAATATCGGATGACAAAAAAGGATTTTAATATCCAGATCTTCACCTTGAATATCAGATTTTCGGAGTGGATTTACGATTGAATATGGATTTTAGATAATGATTTCACCTCTATTGTAAATTACTTGTAGATTATTTATTCCGTTTCATTACGTTTTGAGCTAAACTAATACACTAATTAGAAACTTCACAAGTGACAGAAAATATAGAACAGCTAGCGTGTGTGTACTCAAAACGAAAAGAAAATATAACGGGTAAACCAAGTTGATTTTGTGCCTTTTTTTAATAATTGTTATATGACCAGTAATTACAGTATTTAATTTATGTTACCCTAATTGACAACGATTGATATTTTTTTTTCTTTGCAAATAGGAAGTGTGTTTTTAAAAGATTGACATTTATTAAAATAAATTTTATATCTATGCATTTTATTAGTTAATAATGATAAATTGTAAAAAATTGTATTTTTGAATTTATATGAATTTTAAATTATAAGAAATAGATAATCACATAAAACAATATGTTTATAATCAAAAATTAAAATTTTAATGTGTCAAAACAACAAAATACATTTTCATAAACACATAGAATATCATTTAGAGAGTGTTATTGGTTGTCTATGTTAAAGTTAGCTCCATTAGAATTTGAAAATTTTATTCACTTACAATTTAAGACATGCTAAAATATATACTCTCTCCGTTTTATATTAATTATCGTTGTGGAGTATAATTTTTGGTACAAAATAAGTGTTATTTTCAAATTTTAATACAAAATTTATCAAGTTTATTATTTTTTTCTATTGGTTAAAATATGGTTACATGTAAACATAATGATGTTTTTATTTAGAAAATATACAAACTTAGATATTTTCTTAATTTGTGTGCACAAATCTAAAAGACATTTAAATGAAAAGGAGTATAAATTTTAAAAAATTTGATTCACTTACAACTTAAGATAAATTGATTTTCTTAAAATTTAAATAGCTATCATTGTATCTATATATTAACATGATATCATTTGATGACAAAAAAAACACATGATATCATTTGATTTTTGTAACATAATTGGACCCTTTTTAAAATGATTCTAACTTCAAATATGACTCCAAAACACCAAAACTATATAAAAATATGTAAATAAGTAACAGAACCAAACTTCATAACATTGATATGGTTTTCAATTGTTACACGTATTAATCTGTATTTAATGCGAAAGTTTTAGATTTTTTTTTAATTCAATGAGATTCTGTTTCATTTATGGGTACTAATTATTATGAGACTCCTCTATATTGACTTTTATGTTTTCATGATGATAAGCGTAACATGACCAAGCAAATTGTTGTCTACCTCAACATGTAAAAATGCTAATCATTAAAAAAATTTAAACGGCTCACTAGCTAGTTTTAGAGTTTAAACCTAACTTTAATTATTTTGTAGAGCTTAGAGCATCATTAATGGGGGAGACCCAATTAGGATTCTTAGAGCATGATTTAACACATTTCTGTAAACTTGTTAAGAGATGTATCTTATATCTCTTATTTAGAAAACGTTTCTTAATGTTTCTTAGTTAATAGCTAAAAAACGTATCTTATATTACACTACGAATCTCACCGAACCTTGCGTTGATTATGATCTTAGGGTTTTTGTTAAATATATATATATATTATAGACTAATTTTTAAAACAAAAACTAATATAAAAGTCTCTTATTCTCTTATGCGTGCGCACAAATATATTAAAGACGATAATCAAAATGATTTTTTTTTTTTTGTAAATAGGCCGATGGATACCAAAGGACAGGGTGCTACAACAACTTATGCTCAGGTTTCGTTCAAAGGAGCAATCTTATCACTGTAGGTGGAACCTACACCACCGTCTCAGAATACGACGGAGATCAATACGACCTCTCCATGCTTATATGTACTAAGAGCTAACATGTATAATGTCTTTTTCTCTTTTTAGTAACAATATGAGGTGTAATTGAGTTGTCCCTACGTTATGTTATATCTGCATCTCAACCCAAAGTGGATTGTCGATAATTATATATAGGATGGCGAAAACTGGTGGCTAAAGGTCGGTGAAGAGCTTGTGGGGTACTGGCCTGGCAAGTTATTCAATTCTCTAGGAGATGGAGCTACCATAGTTCAATGGGGAGGTGAAATCGTTAACTTGGAGACTGGTGGGAAACACACGACCACGGACATGGGAAGCGGGCATTTTGCAGATGAAGGTTTTAAGAAAGCGAGCTATTTCAGGAATCTTATGACAATCGATGAAACCAATACTCTGATAGAACCACAAGGAGTTTACCCCACGACTGGTCATGATAACTGTTACAACATTAAAGCAGGAGATGCTGGAAGTTCCTGGGGGGTTAATTTCTTCTACGGTGGCCCTGGCCAGAACGAGAGATGCCCTTGATTTGGATCTGTGTGCTCAAATATTTTGAGTATTTTACATGCATGTCTGCATGTATCTGACTATGAATGTGTGAGTAAGAAAAATAATTCACGTCATGGAAGTTAATTTTATCTGTGTCTTTGGATAATATGTGTGTACAAGCTTTTCGAATTTCGCGTGTTTAATTTGAATAACAATAATAATATGTTTGATAAGATCCTTCAGTTTATAGTTAATTGCTTTTGATCTGCCTATAAAAGCATGTCCAATGGAAGTTTCTTTCCTTTGAAATATAAAAAGCCATATATGTGATATACATATGTAACTACGGGAAACCCATTCCATAATATGCATATATAAGGTTTTCCGTAAAGTTTAGAAAACCGTAATTACATATACATATATAATATATACTTAGGCTTTTGTATAAGAGAATAATCTTCTTTACCTTTTTTCCTTTTGAAACACAACTTCATTAATTAAAAACTAGAATAGCTAGGTGAGGGAATTAACATCCTCATTCATTACAAGGCTTTGTTTAGCAAATCATCAGCAACAACATTGTACGCTCTCTTGAGATCCAACCAGAGGAAATGGAGTCACATTCTATCGCTAGCTTCAAGATGTCTGAGACAACTCCATAGATCTCTGGCTATGGAGTTTCCTTCGTAATGCAGGAGATTAGTTGCTTCGAATCCGATGCACATCTGATTTTATTGATGCCAAGTTCCTTAAATTTGAGAAGATCTGCACGCATTGCAATGCTTTCTGCCATTAGAGATTTAGAGGTGAGAGTACTGAAGCCTCACTACCAGCAAAAGTTGAGATATACCAATCACTAGATGGATCTTCCAAGTTCCTACCATGTTGGCATCAAATATCATGTACATATATTTTGTATGATTCATGTACCTATACTTTTATTGAAACTATTTTTACATATATAGATATAACTAATATTAATCTCACATAATTCTAATATAATTTTCTCATGATATTTTATTATAGCTGATTTATATTTCTATTAAGTTCAATTTTGAGAAACAACTAAATTAGATCATTTACTTATATTTATATGAACATTATTTAGTTTAATTAACTAGTATTAGGTTTACTGTTTTAAGAAATTAATATATAAGTTTACATAATTTTAAATTTTCTTTTGTAAGAGAGTGTATTTTATTCAATGCTAAAATACATTGGTATAAGAAACTTTTTCCTTTTATGGTTTTTTTTTGTAAAAAGGCTTCCTTTTATGGTTTTTGTAGACTTGTTTTTCTAGACTTGTTTTAAATTTTCTTTTGTAAGAGAGTGTATTTTATTCAATGCTAAAATACATTGGTATAAGAAACTTTTTCCTTTTATGGTTTTTTTTTGTAAAAAGGCTTCCTTTTATGGTTTTTGTAGACTTGTTTTTCTGTCAAATTAATTTATTTATGATCTGATTTACTTTTGAGTGGTTGCTTTATATATTTTTGAATGAATTTAAACTGTATATACTTGTTTATGCTTATAATTTGTTATTTGTTTGGTAAACGTTTTAACAAGGAAATGTCTATAAGTTTTGAATGATTTTTACTATTTTTATTTTTATATTATTTGTATTTTATTTTCAAAAGTTAACATATATACTAAAAATATTTAACATTTCACTGTTTATTTATATATATTATTGTAAAATTAGTATACTTTTATGGAATTTTTCAAATGAAGAGTTAAATACTTTTATCAAATAATTTTAGTGATTTATGATTTTGTTGATTTAACGATATTATCTTATTTTATATGATTGATTTACATTTTAATGGGTGGGCTCTAGAATAAGATAAAATATTATTTTTGTTTACTAAGATTAAATCTCAGATTATTGACAAAAATATATATTGGATTTTAAATTATATTTAACAAGACTATTATTAAGACATTTAGATTACTGATAAAAGTTTTCTTTATTTTACAATATAGAACAACCTGTAAAGAATACTGTTACAAGACTGATTAATGTTGTTTTCATATATAAAAAGGGTTTTAAAAGTTATTATATATACTAGCTCCATTATGTCCAACAATTGTTTTCAAATATTTAAGGCACCAAAATAATTCAATATTAATCGCAACCACCCTCCTATGCAATGATGCTTAATCAGACCATTGTTTTCCTCATTCTCGGTTTGGTGATACCACTTATAGTCGAAACTTTCCCAAGAAGAGCAAACTTTCCAATCTCCATGAGCAGAAAATCGAACTACGGTTGAAACAACTCAACAAACCGGCCATTAAACCAATCCATGTACTGACAAAAATGAAAAATATTTACCTCTAATTTTCTATTTCCTTTGTTCTCTTTTATAGTATTTCTAAGTAGTTTTGTTCTGTTTCATTTTGTTTGATTCGTAAGTTCCTGAGCAAAAGTTAGATTTATTTCATTTTTTATCTCTTTATACCATGCAGTAACTAGTACTACTATTGAACTATTGGTTGGATTGGTTATAGATTTTAATTAATTATTATCATAGTGTAAGCAAATACACAAATATATAATTTATCTTTTAAATATTTTTGAGGTTTAACTAAAACTTAGATAAGAGTACATAAAAATTGTTTTCAAGATTATTTTGACTAATTGCTTTTAACTTTTTGCATTGATTTCTTTAGAGTCCAGATAGAGATATGATTGTGTATGGATCTACGACCAACCAGCTTTTGATCATCCTTTATTCAAAAACCACACCATTCAGGTTCTTGGTTTTGGTCATCCGAAACATGTTAAAAATCTAATCATTTAAAAAAATTAAACGTACTTTTATATGCGCGTGGATTCACGATTTTTTAATACATTTTTGAATATGTTAAATTAACACCATAATCATATGAACCTTTTTTATATGTAGGTTGATGGACACCAAAAGACAGGGTGCTACAACACCGACTGCCCATGTTTCGTTCAAACGAGCAATCGTATCACTGTAGGTGGAACCTTCAAAAGCGTCTCAAAATACGACGGTGTTCACATCGCGGTCCTCAACTATATGGAAGGTACTAAGTACTAATATATATATAATTAGGGTCGGCCCGCCCTACGGGCGGGAAGTTATAATAAAAACTATTTTATATAGTTTTATATTAATTTATAAAGCATTTAAAATCATTATAGAAATGATATTATAGAGAAAAAAACAATGAAAATAATTTTGAGATCATATTGTTGTTTTTAATAAATATTTTTGGTTTGAATTAAGATGAGAGTAACTTTCATTGTTCTCTATTTTTAGAGGATACAAAATTAGAAAAAAATAATTCAGAAAATGTAATAATATATATACAAATTATACTAATAAAATATTTTTATTTAAAATTATCCTAATAATTTTTTTTGATTTTTTTGATTTTTTTTTTAAATTTCTTTTTCGAAAATTATGTTTGAAACTATTTTTAAAATATTTAAATATTTTTAAGTATTTATTTATATATTTTTTAGAATCTTAAATTTCACATTTAAAAAACCTATCTCACTCTTCAACTCTAAACCCTAAGTTTAGATTAGTTAACCTTAGGGTATAAATGTTTTTTACTCTTCGTTAAAAGTTGAGGTAAAATTAGTTAGTGTAACATAATAAATAGTACTGCGAATGTGGTATTTGTGGTAATTTTCCAAATTGAATGGATATAAGTTTTATTTTATTATGGTTGTGTAGATATTTTAATCTATTTGTGTTAATCATCTAATTTTTCTTTTGTTTTATGTGTTTTTTTGCCGGGTTCTTTTATATTGGTCTATCGTTCGTACTACGAAACTATATATATTTTCTATTTTCATATCATTGCTGAAACTATAGTTGACCTTTTTAAACCAGTACATAATTTCTATAAAAAATTCTATTTTCTAGATACAATAACATTTGATATTTTGATATATCACGGTGTTTTCAGTTTGAAGTAGTAAGTGGCACATTTTATCAACAAATTAAGGGCCGTTAGAGACATTGGACTATTACGTTTGTTAATGTAGCCTTGTTTGGGCTTGACAAACGTGTACAACGTTTTTAAGTAGCCGGATATTGTGGGATCAAATTTTTATGGTTTTGTTATATTCATCTTGGTTTAGTAATAACTTATTGATCAAGCAATCGGTATATAATTTTAGTGCAGTGCACTCTCGCCTAATAGTGTATTTATACAGATGTTTTTAAACAATTTCCATATATTTCTATTTGCTGTATTTTTTTAGCCATACTATTTAAGAGTATATAGTTAAAGAGATTCGTAGTAAAACATTACACAAATTTTGATAATGAAAGAACCGTAACGAAATGCAAGAGTTATGCATAAAATTACAATGATCAGTTTTTTTATCAAAGCTATAAACAAATATTTTAGTTTCTTTTTTTCATATATTAAAAAAAACTCATTATAGTTCAATCTATCTTACTTGGTCCCAAACATGTTTATAGTTTATAGACATCTTTCATGTCCTCAGTTCATGCAAGTTTGATAAAAAGAAAAGAGCGATAGAGGAACAATAGAAGAAGTAGAGTGAGGTTCTCCCCTTTGAGCTTTGTATCTTTGGCTTCTAAGTCTTAAACTCAATGCTAACTGGGTATTCTTTTTGGTCTCAGCAGGATCAGAATGGCTCAGGCTGGTTGTCAAAGAAGAAGACGGAGATACTTCAGCAGCAACGGTTCAGAGCCACCACTTGTGTTGTGGTTTTGAGTTTTCTTGGAGCTCGAAGAGTGAAGCTCTGTGCGTTTTCATCTGAGGATGATGATGATGGAGCTAATGTGCTGAGCAATGAGGACTCAAGAGGGTGCTAATGTGCTGAGCAATGAGGACTCAAGAGGGTAAGGTGTGAGGGGCATGTCAATGACTGAAGAAACCATCGGGCTGTAGCTTAAGGAAGAAGAATAAGAGCTCATGGAAAGAACAAATTTGCAGGTATGCCCAAACTTGCCAATCACACATTGCGGATACTGGCTGCATTGTTACCACAGAGCTGTTTCTGTAGACCAAAAAATGAATTGGAGGATAGAAAAACAGAGCTTCATAACCAAATAAAGAAATTTTAACTTTTTTTGTCAGCACAAATTCTAACTTACCTTCAATTATTAACCAAAATATTATAGGTGAATCATGAGAGTTTCAAGACAGTAAGGTTTAAGCTAATATATCAGATGCTTGGGTAATGAGACTTACATGACACAGTGGAAGGCTAATGTCAGTTGAGCATGAGACCATACCGAGGAAGAACCATTTATGGCTGTAACCATAGGTGCTTCGAACATGCAAGCCTGGTAAAAGCTTAGGTCTTGGTATAACTACTCTGAATTCCTGCTATGAATGAACGGATTGAGACTGAAACCAAATAAAAATAGTTAGACCAGTTAATGAAGTCAACAGGTGAAACCAAATTTACACTAACATGTTCTCAACTAATAACAGCATTATTTTCCATATGTGAAGTCCATTACTACAGAAATATTTGAGAGATCATACAATACATTACAGCTACGATACATATATGCTAGATCACATAGAGAGAGAGAGCGATTGAAACCAGACGTAACGGAAATCCCATGTACTACGCAGATAAATAAAATATGTTGTTTAGAGTGATACTCTTCACAAGTTTAGAGTGAAGATATATTTTAGGAAATCAAGTTTTGTAATCCCAGAATAAAGTATGTTCGCTTAGGACCATCATTAGAATAAACACTGTAGTTGTATATAAGGACACATGTGTTCAGAAGATGCTTCAAAGATGCACCAGGAAAATTAGTGAATGAATAGCATTGTCTATCTTACCTAAAATTTTTGGGACAATTAGAAATATAGAGAAAGAGAAAGTCAGAGAAAGACCTGAGAAACATTATGATAGCTGAGAGCCTGAGTTGATGGTTTATGCTTTTCATCATTATCTTCCTCAGCTTTTGCAACTGAAAACTGAGATTCAGACATTCATCTCTGCATTATCTTAATGTGCACATTAACTATAATAGCAACTCAAACGTATGTAGCTGCAAAAAGAAGAACGTAACACTTCATTACTTGAGAAAGTCTTATTGTGGAGGCTGGAATAATAGAGAAGACTATGAATGCTTCACAATTCGTATGTAGGTACGTTCACAAACGTATGTATGTTCACATTGTGAATTACGATTCGTTAAAGGCCAATGTAATACCGATCCAATTATAGAAGCACAAATACACATGAGATTCATCAGTAGCTTAAAGTCCAGAAAAGTCTCAGTAAGAAGCTCATAAATTAGACACAATAAGGTCTTACTAAGAACGTGAATGGAAATAAAGAGATCTGAGTGTCCCCAAACGATATAAGTTGACACTGAAGCACAGTAACGACACTTAAGGGAAGATAAATCAAAGGCAGAAACTATCAAAGCCACTATGTGCATTCGAACAGACCCGCTTATTCTATCTGCAACAGTCTTTAGTATGAGATATCATGAAACATTTTAGTTCAAGAAAGTAAGGGAATGATGATGATGAGTCACCCAATCCTTGGGATGCAGAAACTGGCCTTCTTATTAATCATACATTTAACTATAAGCAAAGGGTGACTCAGATAGTGAACACCAAACAGAGTAGAGATTTTTTTTTGTGTGTACATAAGATGGTGTTGGGAGATATGTGTACCTTTGTAAGCTATCAGAAGCAGATAATCTGCAAGGAGGGTCGTTAGACTAAAGGCTTGATATAGACTCAGTTTCTGATTCTCTCCTTGATCATGGTCTCTCTCCTGTTCTGTAAGAAAAAAAAAAGAACATGTTGAACACTAAACCTGAGCAGAACACAACAAAAACCACAACAAAAATAAACAATTAAAGGTTTTTACTAAGAATCATAGTTAACAAAGAAACTTTCTAGATGATAGTATCAAAGCGCATTATAAAATTAAAACTGTCTGTGTTCACACCGTAGTTATAATTAATAGCAACACGGGAAGCACAGATATGACAAATACTCATGATATAGAAAACTACCTCAAAGCTTTAATAGTAGAATCTTCCATGGATTTTTTTCTTTTATCGAAGACAATCTTCGGCGGTGGAGACAACCAATCGTCACCAACTGCTACTTCAAGCACTTTCATCTCTCTCCTCTGTCATATCCCTTCTCAGTGAACTTTAAAAGTTCGACCCGGTACGCCGCAAAGCCCTCTTACCGCTAGAAGCCACGAAGAGACTCTCCACAACAATTTGAGTCAATCGTTGAAACTCCATTGTTGTTGTCTGAAATTGAAGAAGATGGAAAACCCTAAAATCGGTGTAAAGACGACGATAAGCTCACTAAACGTAGTAAGAAAGAATTAGAAGATGGGTTCGAGAGGAGGAATGCTGACCCCTTTATACTCTTCGATATACTGACTCGCCGAAGAAAAAGATCACATTCAAGGTTTCGAATTAAGAAGGGATTAAATGTGAAGAGACATAACTGAAACCGTTTCAGCTATACAGAGGAAGATCAGAAGTCGCTGCAGATCAAAGCGAAGAGACGAACCCTAAACTCGGTCAAGTTCCGCCAAAGAGAAGTCTCGTTAAAATGCGATTCCAATCTTCTCGGGCCGGATGGCAAAACCAGAGCCCAACATGCACCAAACAAAGAAAGCCCACGACAATACACATTTAAATGAAACGCTGAGTTTCGTCCGTACGGGACACATGTCAACACGACATTAAACGAATTTCCATGCTGTCATCTGAGGTGGCTTCATGGGAGGGATTAAAACCCTCTTTTATATATAAAGATTTCTTTTTCTTATTATTTTATTGACAAACTTAGCAAATTTTATTTTATTTTATTGACAATATGATATAATTGACTTAAATTAACGAAAAGTACAATACAAAACCTACGACTTAGATTCTATATCAAAAAATTTAAAGCTACAACACGAAAACCTAGAGCTAAATTTCTACAACAAAATACCCAAAGCTACAGCAGCAACCAATCGGATCATAACATAATATTTAACTATTCGTATGAGAGTTGATAAAATAATTCTTTCAATTTTCCATTCTTCTTAATCTTTACATTATATCAGAATTACAACGATCTAATGATCGGTGTTGTTTCTTAGTTATTTTTCTATAAACTATAGAACCTCTTCTTTTTTTGACTAAATCATATAACCTTTTTATCTTTAAATCTTTTAAGCTAGCTTTATAGTTTCTTTCTACGAATTTTTTTTGATAAACCCTATCGGCTAATCCGGTCGGCCTCGGGAAGAAAGCACTTAGTACGACAGAGTGGACTGGTTGTCATACTGCCTGACCCGAGTTTAGAATATCTTCCGACTAATACCAGAAGATGAACCGATCATCTGTTACGATCCAACATGTAAATCACTTGGACCGAAACCTAGACTAATGATAATAATTTAGTTCCTAAAAAGAATTGATTTATGCAAAACGAAAAGGAACAAAAACGGGTAGACCAAGTTAGATTTATGCTTTTTGATAATTGTTTTTTGACCAGTAATTATAAATCTAATTTATGTTACCCATTATTTGTTTTGAGTATTGACTGCGATTTTTGTTTTTTTTGGTAGTGTCTTGACTGCGATTCATATGTATTTTCACATAGAAAGTACAAAGCAAAAATCATTTATTAGTGCCTGCGTTTGACAGCAATTTGCTTGGTCATGTTACGCGTTTCATCACGCAAGATGATTCGATTTAGTCATGGGTCAATTTCTTCGTTGATTTAACCTCCAATGGAGGTTTTAGTCACAAAATCCTTAAAATACATATATGTATATGTATATCTCTATATTAGTATTTAGTTATGAGTTTCTATAAATTACAAGAAATCTAACCAAAGTATCTAACACATATATGTATTTTAATAACCTTATGACTAGAACTCCCATTTGAAATGCTCTTATGGATCACACACCTTTCAAACATATAAATAGGGCTGGGTTGCGGGTCAAACCCACCTCGCTGACCCGCTAACCAGCGGATTGTAAAGTTTGTTTTTGTCAAAAAATCCAACCCGCACAACCCGTGAACAAATAAATTTGTATCCGCACCCGCCCCGCTTAATTTTGTGGATAATCCGCAGGACCCGCGGGTTATATTTTGTTTTAAAAAATATTTATTTAATTAAATTTTTGTAAAATATAATATAAATAATATATTTATAATTAAAATTTTAAATATTTTAAAATATTTTGATTATAATTTTTTAAAATTCCCATATTTTCTTTAAAAATATAAATTTTTACAAAATATATATATATATATATATATATATATATATATATATTTAAAAAAAAAATTAAAATAATTGCGGGTTGGCGAATATCCGCGTTTCAAAATCCACCAACCCGCATCCGCCTCGCATAAAATGCTCATGATCCGCACCCGCACCCACAAATTGATTTTTCTAAATTGTTTGACCCGCACCCGCCCCGCGGCGGATCAAACGGGCCGGGCCCCGCAGGTAAAAAATCATATTCCCAGGCCTACATATAAAATATAAAAAGACTTAAAAAGGTTATAAAAAAATATAAATAAATTAGTAGTCAGTTATAATAATTCTGTTATTTTGTAATTATATATATTTATGTATGAACATAACAAAGTCACTTAATATAAACATATCATGTATGTTAACTCTAATTGGAGCATTACTGAGATAACCATAAAGTAATCGCCAATAAACTCTAATCGCCACCGGCCAACGTATAACCAGAAAGTAAAAGTAGCCATTACGAGTCTAACCATAGATGCACATGAAAGTTGCTTGCTTTGGTGATGTTGATTTTATGAGTCAGTTTTCATGGATTTTAATTTAAAGCCATGAGAGGCTGTGATTATGTTTAAGTCATGAGTCAATTTTCATTAATGGTGTTAATGTAAACAATGGTATTTGTAATCTAATTTATAGAATATATGAGCAATCTACTCTTATATATTCCAATAGTAGTTCATAGAATTTTTTATAAAATACTAAAAAGTAGGTTCTAAGGATTATAATTAACCATAACAAATGGGAATGACCGGTTTCACGGTAGCACTGATGCTGATAGGGGTGATAATCTATCCTTGTGTCTGTGTAAAAGAGTTCTCCGATCACCAGGAAATCAAAATACAAACTCTTTTGAAGCGGCTCAACAAGCATGCTCTTATATCCGTTAAGGTACATATTATACATAAACTCATTTCCTGATTATTCGTGGGAAAACTTTACTGAGGTTGAATATTTCACTTTAATATTTGTTACAGAGCGTAGATGGAGATATAATAGATTGTGTTCCAATACATAGTCAACCAGCTTTTGATCATCCTCTGCTTCGAAATCACACCATCCAGGTTTTAACTTAATTTACGATCCATCTTTTGTTTATATATACATGCATGGTGATGTTGAAACGTCAAGTTTTCGCACGTAGATGAGACCGAGCTTTATACCGGAAATTACGTCTACGTACACCAAGAAATGCACAAAGGCAACTCAAGCGTGGCACAAGAGTGGAAGATGCCCAGAAAATACAGTTCCGATAAGAAGAATAATGAAAGAAGATATCTTACGATCAAAATCCATTGAGAGTTTTGGAAAAAAAACGACTTCAAGCATCCCTGAAAATGATCCAAGTAAAGACCATGAGGTACACCTTTTTATATATTGTCCTCATGTTAATTACTCTTTAATTAGTACTGTATATCTTATGGCTTAATTTAAACTTTCTAATTCTTCGGAGCTCGTTTAGTACGCGGTCATGAATTCCATGCAAGGAAAGTATTTCGGGACAAAATTTGCAGTAAATATGTGGAAACCAGAAGTTCAAGTTCCCAACGAATTCAGCTTGGCTCAGACTTGGCTCGTTTCTGGAGTTGGCACTACTCGTAACACAATTGAAGCTGGTTTACAGGTCTTTTGCTTCTTTGGTCCTCCATCCTTAACTACATATTGTTCATATGCAAACATCTTAACTAACATTACTTTGTGTATCTTAATCTATAGGTTTATCCAGGAAAATATGGTGATAATAATCTAAGATTATTTGTTTTCTGGACAGTAAGTTCCTATTTCTGCGCAAAACAATTTAAAATCTTTAAATTTTTAAACTTCTCGCTGGCTAGTTTTCAGATTTTAAATAAAATATACAAGTTTGTGTTCTTATTTAACTTTGAAAGAAAGTTTTCTCAACTGAGTATGTACTTCGAACGGAGAATTTAAGGGCGGATAGTCTAGCACGCACTGTTAAAAAACAATCGTCTTTTATCGTTCACATGAATGCAAAGTTACCAATTTGGTTTGCAGAGTCTATATACGTGATGAAAAAAAAAAATTTGACCTGTTCAAAATACTTAAAACTCTTTTAAAATTAAGAAAACACATCACTGCATTTATATTTTACAGTTATTAAGACTTTTATAGTTAATTATGGTTTTCAATTCCAGGTTTAGAGTTTAAATGTGACTGTTTATTTGTGTTAGGATTTAAATTTAGACTGTTTGTTAATTTAATAAATATATTTAAAAAATGATTTAAAAGTGTCTCTTAATGTTTTTAGGATGATTAACATAACGATTTTTTTTTTTAAATAGGCCAATGGATACCAAGGGACAGGGTGCTACAACAACGATTGCGCAGGTTTCGTTCAAAGGAGCAATAAAATCGCTGTAGGTGGAACCTACAATACTGTCTCACAATACGACGGAGATCAATACGAGCTATCCGTACTTATATGGAAGGTACTATATACTAAGATCATAGGAGTATATATATCTTTGTCAAAAAAAAACATAGGAGTCTACAATTTCTTTTCTCATTTCATTACCAATATGGGATATTATCGAGTTGTCCCCTATCCCTATGTTTATTATATATATGCATATCAACCCAAATTGGATTGTCGATGATATCTAGGACGGAGAAAACTGGTGGCTACAGATCGGTGAAGAGATCGTGGGGTACTGGCCTGGCCAGTTATTCAATTCTCTAGGAAATGGAGGTACGATAGTTCAGTGGGGAGGTGAAATCGTTAACAAGGAGACCGATGGGAAACACACGGGCACAGACATGGGAAGCGGGCATTTTGCAGAAGAAGGTTATAAGAAAGCGAGTTATTTCAGGAATCTTATGACAATTGATGAAACCAATACTCTCAGAGAACCACAAGGAGTTTACCCCACGACTGGTCATGATAATTGTTACAACATTAAGGCTGGAGATGGTGGAACTTCCTGGGGGGTTAATTTCTTCTATGGTGGTCCTGGCCTGAACGAGAGATGCCCTTGATTTGGATCTATGTGCTCAAAGATTTTGAGGATTTTACATATTTGTTTGTATTTGAATATGAACCTGTGAGTAAGTAAAAAAAATCCACCTCAAAGAAGTTAATATTATCTGTGTCCTTGAATATTGTGTGTGTAACTGGAATAATAATTAATTTCTCTTGATCTGCATATGAGGCTTTTGTATAAGAGAATATATATATAACTTTTACCTATAATCACATTTATATGTTATAGTGCATTTGTGAAGAATGGTTTGTTTCTCTTGCATATTAATAAGGAACCTCTGTTGATTCTTAGACCACCCGCAACGCGGGATGTGGGATGTTAACAGAATCCTTAACATTAATCCTTAAGTTAAAGGGATTAAAAAAATATTAAAAAAATCTGGTAAGCTAAGAAGGAGTCCTTAATTAAGGGGATTAAGGACCAAGTCCTTAATGTGCTGGCAATATGGGATTAGTTCGGGTTTAGGATAAATAAAAATTTTAAATTTAAATGTTTTACAAATTTAATAATTTTTAATTTTTAATTTTTAAGATTCAATTAAAAAAAATTATAAGAACTCCATAATGGATAACACCATTGGACTCACAATTATGATTAGAATCCTTAACTATTCAAAAAAAAGACATTATTTTATTGCTAAGGACTCTAATGGTGGGTAACACCGTTGGAGTTGCTCTTGACAAACAAAAAGTCTTTTTAATATAAAAATCAAACTTGACTCTCTATGGTTGTTGGGTTAGACCATCTTTTTGTGTTCAGAATAGAAAAATAGGATAAGTGAGGAACATTTTTAATTAAAATTAATAAAGAAGTAAATATTAAACTTCCTAGTAATTGAACACATTCTAAGGTATTCTGATACTTAAAAGGCTGTGTGCCTTTATTAAAGAACAATAGAAAACGTTTTTGATTTTTGTTTTTAATTAAAAACTTCAAATTCTTATATTTCGATTTCCTTAATTCTTGATACACGCCATGACTTCATACCGGTCAGTATACTCGGGTCTATATGATTCGATTAAAGTAAGGAGACTTCTTTTAAGTATAAGATCATAATAGGGACTCGTTCAAACTCACAATTAATGACATGACTGGTTTTTTCCGCTATCATCCGCAAACACAGTTCTTGCAGTTAATAGTTGTTGTTGGCGTTTTACAACAATCACAAAAAACTGCTATAAATCGCTATAAATCACCCTGAATTTCTAAAATTTAAAAATTGGTTGAAGCTAGCGTTTACGATTGCGGAAGGATAAAATATATTTTCTTTAAAACTATATAAATATAAAAATATTTAGTTAAAATTTAATATTTAAATATTAGTATATATTTTTAATTTATATTATAAAACTTTGAAAAAATAATATTCTATAATTTTTTTAAAACAATAGTATAATTTTATAAATATAATTTTTATATTTATTATAATAATTTAGTTTTTGTATTTTTATAATCATATAAAAAATAAATATTATTAATTTATTTATTTAACTACTGCTGCGTTTGGTAGTTAACTATTAAAAAGTATTCCGTAAACACACTAATTTTTAACCGATGTACCAGTTGTATAAATCTCTTAATAAAGCTTAAAATTACAATCATCTGCAAACGTCCACAACCGCATCTGCAAAAGATGCAATTACACCAGTCGTATCCTAAGTCACAATCAGAATAATAAAGTGGAGCAATACAACACGGTAAGCAAATACGAATGCAATTTGTAAAACCTTAACATTTTATTTTCTAATAATATATACATGCATTGCAGAAAATAAACTAAAAATCAACCTGAAATCTTCAGAGCTAATACATCACAATGTAAACCCTAACTGGAGCATTACATGACAAAGCTCGCCAAATAACCCCCACAACGAAATATCAGAAAGTAAAGTAGCCATAATTGACTTTACCCAAAAATAGACTTGTTTTTTACTTTACCAAAAAATACTAATTAGACATATTGAGTGGAAATAGAATCCATATATACACATGGATATATGGACGCAACGCATTATGACTAGATGCACATGAAAGGAAAGAAATTGGCAACGTGAGGCTAAGTCTTTGTACAACAAGAGAATCTTGCTTGCTCTGATGATGTTTGAGTCATGAATGAATTATCATTGATTTTTGAGTCATGAATGAATTATCATTGATTTTTGAGTCATGACGCGTTGTGATGATGTTTAAGTTTAAGTCATGAGTCAGTTTTCATTTTCGTTGCAAATGTAACCACTAGAAATTATCTATTTTCTTAGTTTATAAAAAATATGAGGAATTAACTCCTATAAATTAAGAAAAAAAAATCGTACAAACATATATCTACTAAGATTTTTATTTTTGAGAAAGGGGTTACTATATATATCTACAAAGATGTTGATAGGATAATATATAGTACTACATTATAACAATGTTTGAGAAATAATTTTTTTTATAGTACAATAAATTATAAACAATGTTTACTTTGCATATATCTCATCAACTATTTACAATATTTCCATCTCTTTCAATCCTGCAACATAATATTTTTAATTAATTGGACCCAAAATTGTTTATTTATTTATTATGTGTATTAAAGTTTTTGGTCAAAGTGGATTTTTCCTAATTTTAGAGTTTTTAAGTGATTTAGTAAATGAGCAAGATTTGTTCCTGGAAATTTTCATTTAGTATTCTAATAGATGGTCTTCCAACCATGTTGGCACCAAATATTATGTACATATACTTTTGTAAGATTCATGTACCTATACTTTTATATGAAACTATATACATATATATATAGAGATAATTAATATTTTCACATATTTCTAGTATACAATATTCATGATCGTTTACTATAACTATTTTATATTTATATCATTTTTTGTAACTGCACTTTGCATTCATTTATCTACCAAAATGAGACAACATTTTACAATACAGTTTTGAGAAACATCTAGTATGACTTGCAATTAGCTATTTTCTTACTTATATTTATATAGAAATTATGTATTACGTTTAGCTAATATTAGGTTTGCTTTTCTAAGAAATTAATAAGTTAACATACGTTTAATTATTCTTTTGTAAGAGAGTGTATTTCATTCAATGCAAAAATATATTGGAAGAAATATTGTTCTTTTATGGTTTTTATAGACTTTTCTGTCAAATTAATTTTATTTATGGTTTGATTTACTTCTGAGTGGTCTTTATATATTTTAAATGAATTTAAAATATATATACTTTTTGGTCAAAAAGCTATATATACTTGTTTACTTTTATAATTTGTTAGTTTGGTAAGCTTTTTTTTAACCAGGAAATTTATATAATTTTTCAATGATTTTTATATGTAGATTTTGTTATATTTCTTGTATTTTATTTTCAAAAGTCAACATAAATATTTTAGAAAATAGTTAAAATTTTCATTTATATTTTTTTTTGTACAATTAATATTTTTATAGTGTAATTTCTAGTGATTTATGATTTTATGGATTTATCGATACTATTTTAGTTTATATGATTGATTTAGATTTTAATGGGTGAATTTCATAATAAGATAAATAGTATTTTTCCATAGTAAAATTAAATTTAGATTATTGACAAAAACTTATAATTTGTACTTTGAATTATATTTAACAAGACTATTAAATCATTTAGATTACTGGCAAAAGTTTATTTTACAATACCAAAGATTGATTAGTGTTGTTTTCATATAGAAAAAGGGTTATTAATGTTACTTCTTACAAATTATTATATATACTAATCCAATTATGTCCAAAATTGTTTTCAAATGCTTAAGACACACTAATACTTCAATATTAGTCGCAACCCTCCTATCGAATGATGCTTAATCAGATCATGGTTTTCTTAATTTTCGGTATGATCATACCAATCGTAGTTGGAACTTTTCCGGGAAAGAGCAAACTTTCCGATCTCCATGAACAGGAAATAAAACTACGGTTGAAACAACTCAACAAACCAGCCATTAAATCCATCCATGTATTGACAAAAACATTTACATCTAATTTTCTATTCCCTTTGTTTTCTTTTATATTACGTCTTAGTAGTTTTGTTTCTGATTGGTAAGTTTCTGTGGAAAAGTTAGTTTTGTTTCATTTTTTGTCTCTTTATACCCTGCAGTAACTAGTACTACTATTGAACAATTGGTTGGATTGATCTTTTAAATATTTTTGAGGTTCACTAAAACTTAGATAAGGGTACAGAAAAATAGTTTTCAAGATTATTTTGACTAATTGCTTTTAACTTCTTGCATTGATTTCTTTAGAGTCCAGATGGAGATATAATTGATTGTGTATGGATCTACGACCAACCAGCTTTTGATCATCCTTTATTCAAAAGCCACACCATTCAGGTTGCTAATACAGTTTTATATTTATTTTCTCATTAAAAGTTGATATTGTAGTCTTAACATTTCACGTGTTACACCGTTTTTCTATAAAAGATGAGGCCAAAAAGTAACTGGATAAGGGACAAAACAGGAGGTAATAAGACATACATTATACACCAATTGTGGCGAACAAAAGGTGAATGTCCTGAGAACACTATTCCCATCAGAAGAACAACAAGAGATGATCTTATAAGATCGGGCTCCATCAAAAACTATGGAAGAAAGAGTCCACCACCAACTATTTATCACACTGACGGCGTTCAGACCGAGGAAGTTCATGAGGTTGGTATACACTGGCCGGCTCAAATATAAAAAGAATTTAAGGATAGACATATTTCAATAGGCTCCAATTTTTAGAGAAGTATTGAATATATACATTGAGATTGAACAATATAATTTTTGAACCAAATTCAATTGTAGCATACGTGTGTGTACGTGGACTATGGTCAGTTCCATGGCAGCAAGAGTCGTATAAGTATATGGAAACCAAATGTTCTACGGACGAGAGAGTTTAGTTTAGCTCAAACATGGGTCGTCAATGGAGATTGGGACACTGGTTTGAACACTTTGGAGTCTGGTTGGCAGGTAACCACTATTCCATTTTTAGGTCACACTTCATTTTGTTATCCTAATAGTTCTGACTTCATTTTTTGGTCTTTATAAAAGATCTTGCATGCTTTGTATGGTGACAAGAACCCAAGACTTTTCGCCTATTGGACGGTAAGTTTTCACATTTTTCTTATCAATCTTTTTAATTTCCTTGGATATATACGTTGTATACTAAAATTTTTCCACCAAAAAAACTTAGGGCGATACATACCAAGAAACAGGATGTTACAATCTTGACTGTCCAGGCTTTGTTCAAGTAAGCAGACACATCTCCCTCGGTGCAGCTCTCAACACTTTCTCAACTTACAACGGTGAACAATACGACTTCCTTCTAACTATTGAGAAGGTAAACTTTTATCTCTAAGAGATATTAACTAGCATTTTCACAAAGAGGGTCATTTCTTGATTAAGTTGAAACACATGTTAGGATCAAGAAACTGGACTTTGGTGGTTGAAGTTTGAGACATACCTTATAGGGTACTGGCCAAGCTTTATAGTCCCCAAGCTAGCAGTGTCGGCACGAAAGATCGTATGGGGAGGAGAGATTGTATATTACACTAGAGGCCAAGGGACACACACGCTTACGCAAATGGGGAGTGGCCATTTTGCAGAGAAAGGGTTTAGGAAGGCGGCTTATTTCAATAGCTTAGAGTACATTGATACATCTAACTATCCGATCACACCCTCTCCACAACATCTTGAAGCTGCTGTGACTCGTCCTGAATGCTATAACCTTATGGTTGGCTCTAGCCAGAGGTGGGGAACTTACTTTTTCTATGGTGGACCTGGTCGCAATCCTCAGTGTCCATGAACCTAGATTAAGCCAAAACTAAAATATTTTATAGAAATGTAAAATATATAAAATAAATTCGCTAGTCTTTTAGACAAGGCCTAATTAACTTCTAATAATTTTTTGAACATTGCAAAAAAAAAAACAAACAAAAAAAACAAAAACCAAAATTTTCCTGAAGACATAACTTGTACAACAAGGGTATTTCAAACTTTCTATATAGTCAATCATCTTGACTTATATGAGTTTCATAGCTCTCTCTTCTGAACTTAAAAATCAAGAGATCCACATTGTTTGCTCTCTATAGATATTGCAGCAGATGCAGGCTTCTCTGTTTCCTTCTTATGATCACAATTTACGCCTCCTCTCGCTCTTCCAATACCCAACTTAGGCAAACCACAGTTGAGTCCATCCAACAAAACACAAGCTTCACACCATTTCTGCATTTCATTATGTAATCCAAACAAGCAAACATTACAATCTGCCTTGATGTGATAAGAGAGAGTGTCTTTTCTTGCAACTTCCTCAACTGGCTAGATATATAACCACGCCGCTCACACGTCCCTTGCTCAGGCGTCTTTGTAGTTGTTGCTATTCTGAAGTCTTCACCAGATTTTATGATGTCTAGATCTTTGCGCTTCTTACCTACAACTAAGCATGAATCAAAACAGAGGAATTGGAAAACAATTTTAAAGAGATTACCTTTGCCACCAGAGGCACCAATAGCAACACGTTTCACCGGATTTGAATAAACCATTCTTCACAATAACTTGATTAATCTCCTCCTCAAAAACCTCATAGAAGCACTCCTTGCATATCTTTAAACACACACAGAAACTTAGCAACTAAAGATTGACACTTTCTGCTGTAGACCAACTAAGCAGAACGATTAATTTGCTCATATAGAGATCACAATACAGATATGGAAGGGCTTTGGATTCTTAAAAGATCAAAACTTTACAGTATTAAACAGTATTAAAATTGTTCCAAGACAAAACACAAAACATGAGACTTTCAAAACAGTTCCTTGAAGGGTTTTGGGTCGTTTGAGGACATGACGTCTCTGGTTACAAAAGCAGCAGCAGAGGCTATTAAAGGCACAAGAATATTTTTTAACAAAATATAATTTACAATATCAATAGATTTTAACATTTTTGATAAGTAATGTTTTAACATTTTTATTTTACTATATTTTAAAACCATATAATTATATTATATTATATTTAAATTAAATAATTATTTTAAATATTACTTAAATTTTTAATTACTTTAATCCGTTTTATTACGCATCATGAAAATTTTAATAAACTATATGTAATTTGTTTGGTTAAATTTGTGATATATACTTTTTTTTAATTAATTTTTAACTATAAAACGTATTTAATGTTAATTTATTTTCTCTAACATTTTATTTGTACAAAAATATTTGATGTCAACTTAAACCAAACATAATCTCGCATATATAATTATATATTGTTAAGAATAAAAAAACAATTTAAAAATAAGAATCTAATATTTATTAAATTTAAAGGAATGCAATTTTTTTTATTTATGAAAATACAAACAAAATAATCTATTAATTTAGTACCTAAATCCTAAAAATATTTATACTTATTTTCAACTTCTTATCAAATATAGCTTTTGATCAAATAGTTTAAAAGAAAATAACTAAGAAGTTATTAAAAATGTAGGACATAATACTTTATTTTGTTTGAACACAAGATTAGTTATTGTGTTGTTTGGAAATACATTTAGTATTATAATGTTACCATAATTAGAAGAATAAATTTAACTATAAAATATAATGGTGTATTTAATTAAAATACTTACAAAAAGGTGGGTCCAAGGGTAGGTTTATGTTTTAATAAAGGGAAATTGCCAAACATACCACTTTCATATATAAAATCATTTTTTATGTTTAGTTTAACCACTTTTACCTTTATTTTTAAAGAGATAAACTTTTTTTATAACTATAGAGTTAATTAGTCTAGACTTAAGAATTAAAGTTGAGTGGTGTAGGATTTTTTCGTTAATGGTATTACTCTATATATAAATGACTCTATTTTAGCGTAAATTATAGATGAAAATATAGTGTACATTAAGGTTTACCCAAAGAAAAGGGAAAACACAGATAATTTCTTGGTTTAGAACGAACTACAAAACCATCTCTTCAGGTTTCTGATCAGATTAGGGTTTTCTTAATTACTCGATTTCTTAGGGACTTTAGTTGATCAGTTCTCTAATTATATTATATACTTAGAAGTTTTAAATCAGTCCATCAGAGAAACAATGTCTGTTGTTAATAATCTTTCTCTGGAACAGAGAGCCAAAAAGCAGAGGATCGAACCGGTCACCAACGAGTCTTCTTCTTCTAGTAGATGTGGTCACTGGTTCCTTCGTTACGGAGAATGCACCACCTGCAAATCAACTGTTCACAAAGACCAAGGCGGAGTGTTCGATTATCTTTCCGACGGTTTACAGCTAAGCCACGAGGCTGTAGCTGCAACGAAGCAGAGAAGCAGAGAACTTCACTTAGTACTTGACTTGGACCACACGCTTCTCCACACCACTCCTCTTCTACGCCTCACCGAAGCAGAGAAGTATCTGATCAAAGAAGCGGCTTCTATTACAAGGCACGATCTGTGGGAGTGGACAACTGGAGGCGATGATCCCGTGGTATCTTTGACGAAGCTACGGCCTTTTGTTTGCGGTTTCTTGGAAGAAGCCAACAAGATGTTCACAATGTCTGTTTACACAAAGGGTATTCGCGATTACACTATGCTAATCTTGGACGTGATTGATCCGAAGAAAATCTATTTCGGGGACAGGGTGATAACAAGGGACGAGAGTCCTGATGTGAAGACGCTTGATTTGGCTTTGGCTCATGAACGTGGAACGTTGATTGTGGATGATACACGTGATGTATGGCCCGATTACCAGAGTAACTTGATTGTAATTAGCAAATACAACTATTTCAGGAGAATGAGCAACAGCCAACACTGAAAACCATACTCTGAGGAGAAGACTGACGAGTGCGAGAAGGAGGGTGGGTTGGCCAATGTTTTGAAGCTACTCAAAGAAGTTCACAGTGCATTCTTCAGAGTGACAGAAGAAAAGGAATTGGAGTCAAAGGACGTGAGGTTGTTACTACAAGAGATAAATTTCAATCGTGTCCACAAAGAATCTTTTACTATGTAGAAACTTTATATAAGCATTTGAAGTTTCATATATAAGAAGAAGTGTTAAGTACCTTTGAAAAGTTATTTATTTTGAAGAACAAAACTTTTAACGTATATTTCCATATGATAGTGACTTCCAAAAAAGCGTGTGATCTGGTTCATGTGTAAGAAGTATAAAGTACCTTTACAATGTTATTTTGACTAGAAAACATTAAAAGCATGTTACATAAGTGAGGTGAATGTTAGCATTTCACTATCTATTTTGTATTATTCTATCATCTCTTAGTAATAATATCGTCAAACCAAAGTGAACTACAAAGCATTGTACTTACTTACTTTATACAGCCCAAAAAGATTAGAAGCTATGGCATACTTTGAATCGAATAACAATCTCTACGACACTCTTACAAGAAAACGACAAGGATACTTCTGTTTTTCTTTATTACGTTTCAGGATTTGGAGATGCTACGGGTTTGTGAAGAGACGGTGGGGGCCTTGAGCGCCGATGCTCGTTCCTCGCTCTATGTTCGCGTGTTGCGTTCTCGAAGGGAAGATTGTTGTTGCTGGAGGATTCACCACGTGTCGGGAGCTGAGGTATATGATCCTGAGAGTGATGTGTGGAGTTCGATTCCTGATCTCCACAGGACTCATAACTCCGCGTGTTCGGGTTTGGTCGTCAAAGGGAAGGTTCATGTTTTGCATAAAGGGTTATCGACGACGGTGCAGGTTCTTGAGAGTGTTAAGTTGGGATGGGATGTGAGAGAGTATGGATGGCCTCAAGGTCCGATGGCTGTTGTTGAGGGTGTGAGTTTTTTGTCTCTTAATGAAGAAGATGTTTTTGAAAATTTCTCTTTAGCGGTGATAAACATGAATAATGGTACCAACAGTGTGGTAAACAAGAAAATTTCCCATTAATAAAAAAGATGGTGTATTTAATTTAAAAACTTACAAAATAAAGATTGGGTCCAAGGGTAGGATTATTTTTTAATCAGCAAGATTGCAAAACTAAGTTATGTAGACTTCTTGCGACACTCAGAAGTAATCGTTAAGAAGACTTTCTGAAAAATCTTTTGAGATAAGACTTCTCGGAAAGTGTTCTATAAAAAACCAAATTTCTAACAAAATTCGGTCAATTGAAAAACTAAATTATTTATCCGAGAAGTCTATTTGTTTTTTAAAAAAGTTTAGACTCTAGAAATATTCTATAAAACACACAGAAAGTCAACTACAGCACTCAATGCATTGACCAGAATCTCAATGGAGAAGTCTTTTTTCGCGAAACAGATCTGAAAAATTCAAATATTATTCTTAGATTGAGTGAGATTCATGTTTACCTTCTCTAAGCATACATAAATTCGTAAAGACAGTTATACATTCGTTCTTGGTATTAAAAATCATCAACTTGAATAACTCAAATAAGCTTATATAAATTCTGAAAGCAAAAAGTTAGGATTTTAGAATGAAATAAGAGAGAAAGTGAAAGAAAAATGAATTGTGTGTGTAAGAAATAAAGATATTAAGATAGATGTTGATTTTAGGTGCATTTAAAGCTTCAATTTGGTTGTGGTCACTGGAACAGAGAGCCAAAAAGCAAAAGATGAAAATATAGTGTACATTAACTAAGTTCAAAAAAAAAAAATATATAGTGTACATTAAGGTTTACCCAAAGAAAAGGGAAAACACAGCTAATTTCTTGTTTTAGAACGAACTACAAAACCATCTTTTTAGGTTTCTGATCAAATTAGGGTTTTCTTAATTACTCGATTTCTTAGGGACTTTAGTTGATCAGTTCTCTAATTATATTCTATACTTCGAAGTTTTAAATCAGTCCATCAGAGAAACAATGTCTGTTGTTAATAATCTTTCTCTGGAACAGAGAGCCAAAAAGCAGAGGATCGAACCGGTCACCAACGAGTTTCTTCTTCTAGTAGATGTGGTCACTGGTTCCTTCGTTACGGAGAATACACCACCTGCAAATCAACTGTTCACAAAGACCAAGGCGGAGTGTTCGATTATCTTTCCGACGGTTTACAGCTAAGCCACGAGGCTGTAGCTGCAACGAAGCGCTTCACCACATCAGTCTCCTGTTCCAACGATAAAAAACTTCACTTAGTACTTGACTTGGACCACACGCTTCTCCACACCACTCCTCTTCTACGCCTCACCGAAGCGGAGAAGTATCTGATCAAAGAAGCGGCTTCGAAAACAAGGCACGATCTGTGGGAGTGGACAACTGGAGGCGTTGATCCTTTGGTATCTTTGACGAAGCTACGGCCTTTTGTTTGCGGTTTCTTGGAAGAAGCCACCAAGATGTTCACGATGTCTGTTTACACAAAGGGTATTCGCGATTACGCTAACCTCATCTTGGACGTGATTGATCCGAATGTGAAGACGCTTGATTTGGTTTTGGCTCATGAACGTGGAACGTTGATTGTGGATGATACACGTGATGTATGGCCCGATTACCAGAGTAACTTGATTGTAGTTAGCAAATACAACTATTTCAGGAGAATGAGCAACAGCCAACACTGAAAACCATACTCTGAGGAGAAGACTGACGAGTGCGAGAAGGAGGGTGGGTTGGCCAATGTTTTGAAGCTACTCAAAGAAGTTCACAGTGCATTCTTCAGAGTGACAGAAGAAAAGGAATTGGAGTCAAAGGACGTGAGGTTGTTACTACAAGAGATAAATTTCAATCGTGTCGACAAAGAATCTTTTACTATGTAGAAACTTTATATAAGCATTTGAAGTTTCATATATAAGAAGAAGTGTTAAGTACCTTTGAAAAGTTATTTATTTTGAAGAACAAAACTTTTAAAGTATATTTCCATATGATAGTGACTTCCAAAAAAGCGTGTGATCTGGTTCATGTGTAAGAAGTATAAAGTACCTTTACAATGTTATTTTGACTAGAAAACATTAAAAGCATGTTACATAAGTGAGGTGAATGTTAGCATTTCACTATCTATTTTGTATTATTCTATCATCTCTTAGTAATAATATCGTCAAACCAAAGTGAACTACAAAGCATTGTACTTACTTACTTTATACAGCCCAAAAAGATTAGAAGCTATGGCATACTTTGAATCGAATAACAATCTCTACGACACTCTTACAAGAAAACGACAAGGATACTTCTGTTTTTCTTTATTACGTTTCAGGATTTGGAGATGCTACGGGTTTGTGAAGAGACGGTGGGGGCCTTGAGCGCCGATGCTCGTTCCTCGCTCTATGTTCGCGTGTTGCGTTCTCGAAGGGAAGATTGTTGTTGCTGGAGGATTCACCACGTGTCGGGAGCTGAGGTATATGATCCTGAGAGTGATGTGTGGAGTTCGATTCCTGATCTCCACAGGACTCATAACTCCGCGTGTTCGGGTTTGGTCGTCAAAGGGAAGGTTCATGTTTTGCATAAAGGGTTATCGACGACGGTGCAGGTTCTTGAGAGTGTTAAGTTGGGATGGGATGTGAGAGAGTATGGATGGCCTCAAGGTCCGATGGCTGTTGTTGAGGGTGTGAGTTATGTGTTGAGTCATGGAGTGGTGTACAAGGAAGAGGATGGTGATGAGACGTGGAAGATGGTTGCGTCGGCGTCCGAGTTTAAGCCGAGGATTGGTATGGCGATGGCGAGTTTGAGTGGTGAGGTTTTGCTTGTGGGAGGGGTGATTGGGCCTGATAGGGATAATTTGGATATTAAGCAGATGTCGGAGGTTGATGTTTTGACGGTGATCGTCCGGTGTGGAGGAAGGTTGCTCCGATGAGTAAGTGTCGTGGTACGGTGCTTGGTTGTACGCAGTTGACAATGTGATGGGAGTGTGATGTAAAGACTGTTTTTTTTTCTCTGTTATTCTTTGTTTTGTATTGTCACGTTTTCCTTTTCTTTTTGTGTCTTTGTTTTGTTATAGTGTGTTTTACTGTTGTGTCAAAATACTCTTTTGTAAGGAAAAATGAAAGGAAGGAAATAGGTAAGGTTATTCGATGAAAGTAAGGCTGTGTCAATGGGACATGAGGCAGATATGAGGTGTACAGTGCATAACATGCAAAGACGACATTCTCTGGGATCATTTCTGTTGAGCTCAATTAAAAAAACCATAAAAAGGCTATGGAATTGAAAACCATATTTGCATTCACAAAGTGACTATAGACAACATAGACACAAGAAACCTGAGTTTCTGTTTTTCCTTATATTTTCAAAGAGAATCTGCAGTCTAATGTAGACATATACTAACCAAAACAAAACTGAAAAAAAAACTATAACCTTTCTTCTTCTTTTTTAACCTCCAACTCTAATCGGTAAAGGTGCTGATACTGAGAACAAAGTCATCGGCAGCAAAAGGGTTTTGGTTGGAGAAGTGGAAACATGTTCCGTATCTGTCATGCTTGCAAAGCCTATTCATCATCCTCTGAATCTGCCATTGTCAAGAATAAACAAACAAAATTCTTTTAAAAAACAACTCTAATGGTTCCTCCACACTACACAGCCCACATAACTTTCAAAACCGGGTTTAAACAAAGTTACAGAAACCGTACCGGATCTTATGTCTTCTCCCACTTGTCCTCTGTTTTTAAGTAGTCTTGCAATCATTGCGCAGATGAGATACCACCAATATATGTGGAAAACAAGAAGCGTCAGTAACAGTGTGTTGAAGGAATAGTACATGATGGTGCCTTCAGCTGATGTCATATCCACATGATCCAGGAGTTCAATGCTTTAACCAAACAAAAAAGGTGAGAATGTCAGATAAAGCATTGACAAAAATAAATAAAGTTATATATAGGAGGTAAGAATAAAGAATGGGAATACCTAGTGGCCCTGATGATCCAAAATGGAAAGTAAATCAACCTAAGTAGTAGCCAAGAGAGAGCAAAGAGTGAAAAACCCACACTCGCTCCAAATTCCTTTTCAGAGTACTTGCAAATTTTAGCAGTTTCCATAAACACGTCGCTTGCATCATGAAGGGCTATGATGATTGCTCCAATTCTGAAAAAGCTGCATAAGAAACCAAAATAAATAAATAAATAAATAGTTTCCTGAGCTTCTTGGTTGCTTGCTCCATAATTCACTATATATATATATCTAATATTCCAGTCAAAAAGTTGAATATTGTCACACATAATAATCTTGTCAAATGACAAATCTTTTATTATTATTTTTATTATCACGAATGGACTTGTAACTTAGCAAATATACTTAAGGTAAGCATCCATATGCAAATATAATTAATTACCCCGTTAAGTAGGAGTAGACAAGGAGGATGATGGTAACGACATGGTGAGACATCATAACAGAAAAATCTTTTCGTCTTGTCTCCCATGCAAGCAAGGCCGCAACAGCATACATATAGAAACCGCACTGGCACATATAGTAAAGCTTTATCGGAAGCCTAACGAACAAAAAAAAGAGAGTAAAATTAGGTTACTTCCACCATATAAAGTATAGCTTAAAAAGTGAAAGCAGAAGAAAAGTAACTGACTTCAACTCTTGATTAGGCCAACCGTGAAAGTAGAGTTTGACATCTGTGGCCCATGGCTCGTGAAAAAGGACTTTGAGGACGAATATGTCACAAGCACCGTAAAACAAGAGCTTCCACAGAGACTCTTTGCACTTGACGAGCTTAGCCCGAGTAGAAGCATCGTTCATTTTAATAGGCGCAGAAGAAGCGGTGCTCAAAAGCCATACAGCTACCCTCTGTTAAAGATGATCTGATCAAATTCTTAGAGCTGTCAATTGGCAATTCTCCTAGCTATTTGCAAGATGCATGAATCAACTAACCAAAGTGCTCATTATCTAATGAATCACTTTTGCTTACACAATCCAAAGTTGCAAAAGAAAAAAAACATTTTTTAAAAAAAATCAGAGAATTTAGAGAGAATATTTTATTTTATTTACTTACTTGAAAGACGAATCTATCGAGGAAGAGTCTTAAGAAGAAGAATCCGAAGGCGAAATAGACTGCTATATGGAAATTCCACGCCGCAGTCGACGCTTCAAGATTCCTTACCCCGCCGCTAGAATATAACGATTCCATGTCCAGAGACTCCCAGCAAAAAAAAAAGAATCAAATCTTTCACTTAAAAAGAGAAGAATTAATCGTATCAAAGAGAAAGTATATATGAATTTGAGTATTGTCTTCTTCTTCTTTGAGTCATCACCTCTCTTCTTTTTCTTCTTCTTTTATGAGTCTTCCTAGAAGTGAGCGACAGGTGTAAATGTTTTGCCAAGCTGGGGAATGGTGATCTTCCGACCAATTACCTTTTTTCTTATTTACTTTTTTTTTTAATTTGTTTTTATTACCAATCAATAGTCTTCAGATTATTAGATAATTTCGATGACAAAAAAAGAATTTGCATATTCTTTTACTAACAGTTGGACTATCTCTAATTCACCTCTATTTTTATCTCTATATTCTTTTTAAATAGAAAATTTATATTATTAAGATGAATTTGATCCAATGTGTGTCCTTATAATAAAGTTTTTTCTATTTATAGAGAAAAATAGAAAGATGTGTTATTTTTACTTCTAAATATAAAAGCAAAAAAATAATATTTTTTCTATTTTTTTCTAAAATAGAGAAATTTTATTATAGAGTGATACATTGGAACAAATCCACTTCAAATAATGGAGATGCTCTATTTTAGAAAAAAATAGAAACATAAATTGAAAATGCTTTTACAATAATTTTTGAGAAATATATTTCGATAAATGTGTCCTACCTGTTTAATATATTTTAGTAAGGGGATACAAAACGCTTACAAAACTATGAGAAAATTTAAGAGAGCTAAATTATGAGAGAATCATTATGTAACACTTAGAGTTCACGGTAAGCATCCTTTAAAATAAGATTGAATTCACTTTTAAATAAAGCAGCAGCAGCATGAATGATGTTCAAGTGCGAGCATCAATGATCAATGTCTAGTGGTGGAACCAGTCACATTTTTCACTGCGGTTAGTTTAGCTTCAACTATATACTATAGAGACCACATAAACTAGTATAAGCTTATTATTTTTTATCAGTTTTTTTTAAATATAATTTTTTTTTCTATAAAAAAAATACATATGGGTCGTCAAATGACCCTCTTCCATTAAGGTGGCTTGACCAGTGAGTCAGTGACCACGTCCCCTTACCTTCCACCAGCATTTCCACTTTTGATTTTATTTTAGCATTTATAAGTGTTTTTTTCTGTAACATATTTTCTTATTGCTTTTAGTTCTCATCTCCCAGTTTGTCTTCTCAACCTAAACCACCAACAACGATTATTGTTTTTGTCCCATTAGTCAAGTATTCTAAGATACTTTTCTACGTTACTTTATGCGTTTTTTATATTTTCTGTAAGAAAGGGAATTTTAGCAATTTGTATCCAAATATCATCTTCTTCTTTTTTTGTTAAAGAACCAAATATCATCTTTTAATATCTGAAATTGAACATCCTGTTAACGTACGTGGCATATCAATAATATGCATGATAATATATATATCTACCAAGTACTAGTCAGAGTATTGTTAGTTATCTTTTTGTATGTTCTCACTTCTTAAGATCATTCATCGACGAAATTTAGACTCATGCTTTTGGGCAGACATTTTTTTTATTTGTCACGCTTGGAAGCTTTCTTTAAATTAAAAATGGCCAAAGCTATTTTCGTAAGTTTGACTTGTTGTGACAACAAAAAGGACTAGAATAAAACAAAGAACGACTTGGTAGACTCAGAGTCGTGTTTATAGTATTTTGAAAAATACATTTGCCTAAAATCCCTAAGTTTTGTAGAAATTTTAAGACTTTTAATTACAAAAATATTATTTTTACATAATAGTTAACATATTCTCTTGATTAGATTTTTATTCTTATTTGATTCTGAATTCCACTTCAGTTTAAAATAACTAAGTTTATGATCAATTTTGATATATTTATAAATAAAACTATAAAGATTCTACTTCTAAAAAACTGTAAATATTTAATCCACATTTGTCTTCTTTTTATATGCTATGAGTTAGATTTATTTTATATATCTATGATAATTTGGTAAAAAAATTATAAAAATTTGAATATTAAGAAGATATAAAGCATTGGGACCGATCCAGACTTTGAAAAACTGAATTGACTTAAATCCTTTACCGGTTTACTATATTTAATTTAAACGATAAAATTTGTCTTTTAAATAGCCATCAATATTTCAATCGAAAGTCTGCATCTTTGTTTTTATACTACAAATTCATACTTTTTTTTATCATGATTTTAATATTTTCGTTTATAAAAGTTTAGTGGATTTTTTTTATGTAATAATTCAAAACTTTTTAGTGTCATATATATATTAAAAAGATATCAAGTAAAATGTATTTTTTAATTCGCTTTAGGCCTCCAAACACCTTCCGACGCCACTGCCGTAGACTCATTATTTCCAACCATTTATAATGTTAAATACTTGTATATTTTCAACGATAGAGTTTTGTTTCTGCCACGTCGTCCATATATTGATAATGCAGTGACTTTTAATCACGTTTGACCCGAAAAGAAAGAAAAGAAAATTGTAATTTATGATCAGTGTGACCACAACCTTTCTTCTCACCCCTACAAAAATGTCCCGGACAAAGAAGAAACTGGGCTTATTGGACTATCCTAAAGCCCATTTGTAGAGCGACAATGCTGGATGAATCTTAGCGATGACTTAATTATATATGTTAGCGTTAGCCCTTGATCCCATCTGAGAGCCTAACCAATCTTGATAATTCCTAGCTCACAGCACCAAATATCTGATATTCTGAATTCGTGCTAACTCCATTTATTTCTCTATTTGAAAAATAACTTTATCATAACCTCACTTTAGGTAATTATTTAACGTTTTTAATAGCCATAATTAGCGAACTTTGTCAGGGAAAAAGGAAAATCCACATAATTATTCCCAATGGCTTATGTTTTCATAGAGTTGAGATTTAAATCACATAACATTAATACCAATATTCAACCTCCGCTCAACGTAACACATCAGTTTTCACATCAAACCATCCGTATTAATTTATAAGTACGTGTCAGCACTACAATACCATGCATCAAGAAAAAAAGTATGTTCTTGTAATAAACAATGTATAAACTCGTTAAAAATTATCATAGTTATAGGGAACTGCTTTGCCACTGTTTTCACCTTTTACAAGCTAAGTTTATCATTCTTTTTTTTGGTTTGTGTCACTTAGCCAAAATTAAATGTCAATTTTACACAGAATTCAGATTAATTTTGATGTTTAATGCATTTACCCTGTCTGATTATTTGTTCAAAATACCCGGCTAGCAAAATAATTACTTGTCACTATCCTTACGTTATACTTGCATCATTCATGTATATAATATGTGAGTTAAAAATTCACCTACCACACATTCAAAGGGACAACAACTATTAAATTTCCAACACATAAAAATAAAAGAACGAAATATAACTACACGTAAATATATAAGGATGAATCTTCTTCAAGGGAAAAAAAAACTATTTTAGCATGGAAAACAAAAGGGAATAATTGAAAATGGCGATGTTTGGTTGCATGAGTAGGAGCACCAAACAAAAATGGATATAAAATAGACTAAAACCCGAAAAGGAAATCAGTTCGTAAATTAGGTCCCCCTCCCAACTTTGCATTTTCATTGGTACAACACTCAACACTCCCATGTTAATTTACACCCCAAATATTATTATTAATCATAACTAAAGCAAATAAATAAAAAGCTACCCTCCTTTTTATGATCAATGTTGATACTTCTTCTTTTATTTTCTTTTATAATCTTGTGGCTCTAATTTAAAATGTGATGATGATAAACAGTTTTGCTGCTCAGTTCCTTTGATGATATTCTTTGCAAGACTTTATTTTGGAACCAAGAAGAGCGTTCAAATATCATCTATATACTATATGCTCTCCGGAGACAAAGAGCTGTTACACTAATTCTAGTCTGTATATGTTGATATTTGATGGTTTCACTTATTATTCAATTTAAAATCCAAAACACTAGTTATGGTTTTTTGTTTAGCATGATAATTAGTTGATAACAAATTTTCAATAGCTTAATTGAGATGGGAGTAATTAGACCTAACCAAATACAAATTCAATCATCACAGTACTACACGTACGTCTTGGATGAATAAATCATGTTAGAGTTAGGTATCCGAGTTTAACATCTAATAGAAATCATATATATATATATATATATATATATACAAATATTATTCATGAGACTAGTGATCAAATCAAAGCTTTTAGACTAACAGTTTCTACAAAGATAGTTCAGTCATCACTATACAAATTTGACGTGTGGTTAATATAGATCCACTAGCTAGCTATAATCGTGTATTGCTATTACTGTATGCTCTAGAACGAGTTCAATGGTGCTCCACGTGAGATTAAGTTATTAACTACGGTTAATTAGCCAAATTTTAGCACAAAAAAAAACTACTGTTAATTAGGATTTTTTATTTATAACCGTTCACTGAGAAAACGTTGTGTTGCTATAACAACTACGAATTAACGTCGTCAGTTAGTTAGTATAGTAGACCAAGATTTACCAGTTTTGATTAGAAATAAAGACTTGCTCGGCAATAATTTGGATGAAAGGGCCAGAACATAAAGGATTCAAACGAAACAAAATAAAAAATTAAAAAACTAAAGGAGGCAAAGGCCATTGTCAATGCTGGGGAGGACCATTCCTCCAAGATATGATGAAAACAGACCCCATTTTTTAAGTTCTTTTTCGTTTTGTTAAAATCAAAACAGCTTTTTATAGGTGGCCAATTCATTAAACAACACGTGGAATAGCCTCATGAAAGTTAGAAGATGCTCTGTTTTTATGGCAGCTATGTCATTTTCACAGGCCACTCATAAATAGACACACACCTCTTTGATTTTTTTCACATTCACGCTTTGTGGTCTTTCTGTTACCTTCACGTGGCTCCCAGTCTTTTGATTTGGTTTGGTTTGGTTGTTTACCACAAAGAAAACTTGAACCAATTTCGAATGTAATTGAGAATACCGGAATAGACATTTTTTACTCCATAATAGTTGTTGTAGCATGCACCGTGTTAAACCCCCTCAAGGACTACAATAGTGATTTTAAAAGGAAAAAGAAATCGAAGGGGTTTTAAATATTCTTATCGAGTTCAGATAAAAATATAAATTAAGACTACTTACGACAATTTCAATAATAATAAACTTTAAAGGTTGAAGACTAAAGAGAATGTTGTAGAAATGTAGCGGGAAGACCATTTCGAGGGATTGGAAATGGACTGTACTCTATTCCTTTCTCTCCTCCCACCACTTCCCATCTGTTTAATCCAATTAGATAAGAAAAAGAAAGTATGTGTTAAATTTATTCATTTGTATATCAGATGTAAAGCCTATGTTTGAGTTGTATTAGTAAAATTCTAAAAATTTACAATTTATAAGATCGAAATATTGATGTGATTGATTATGCTTAGACAATGCACTGTTATTTTCTCTTTATATTATACAAAGAGAAAAAGCTTTAAAATGGTTATGTGGATGTGGGCAACTATGCTGTGTTATATAAGATCGTAACGAATAGATCAAATCATCTATTTCGCTAAACTAAAGATCGTGGTGCATGGAACTTAAAAGTATAAATTATATAGTAGATAGGAAGAGTATAAACTTACCGGAATTTCGAAACTAAATGGTGGAGAAAGATAAGAATCTGTAACTTGGCGAGCTCGTTCCCGGGACAAGCATGGACTCCACTTCCAAAGGGCATGAATGTATTTGGCTTGGGATTCACCTTTAAATAGTTTCATTCATCACATTAAGTAAATCGTCTCTCTTATAATATATATGTATAGAACTTATCAATATATATTATATTCTAGTTTATCTATTATTACCTCAAATCTAGATGGATCGAAAACTTCAGGATTTGAAAAATATTTAGGATTGTGATGAATATTCCTAAAAAGTGGCATCACTTTCCATCCCTTGGGTATCAAATGTCCTATATACATGCATGTTACAAGAATCATAGATATTAGTGTTTTATATTTTTCTGGACCACAACAATTTTATTTTGGTACATCTCATACGAAAAAAAAGAAATAATAGATAGAATGTTCTAGTAGTGTGAAATGATTTAATTAGTACCCTTATATTCAACATCAACCACTGCTTCTCTGAATGTGAAGGATATGATGCTTGCCATCCTCAAGCTCTCAACTATTACCTATGGTTACATAACAATAAAACATGAACTTCAAATTAATGATAATCATAAAAACTCTAAAATATAATATTATAATATTTATAAATTATTACCCTATGTGTTAGTGGCATATTCCTCGTTTGTCCCCATGTTAAATGCTTCTTCTCTCTACTGTTTTCTTCGACTAAAGCCCTTTGCTCATCCTACGAACATTATAATGAAATATACATAGATTGAGTATACTAAAATACGTATATACACACAAAACGAGAGGATAAGATTCTACACATGTGATCAAACCTTAACAGCTTCTAGAAGCTTCTTATCATCGTGTAAGTACTTAAGAATCCAAGTTAGGCAACTAGCTGTCGTGTCTTGTGCGGCGAAAAGGACTCCGATGATGTTGTCCGCAATCTCTTCTTGGGTTAGCACCCGACCTTTATCGTCCTTGAAGTCGAGTAGATGACCAAGAAAGTCTGTTTTCAAGACACTTTTCTCTCTTCTTTCGCTTATAATCTCGCTTACTATTGTCTTTAGCCGCTTCCTCGCCTTTTTTTAATAACAAGTTTTAGTCAGCTTGGCAGAGTTTACTTAATGTCTGAAGATTAATTGATTCATTTATTCAAGAGATGAGATCATACCATGAGAGCTTTGTGGTAAGATGTTCCGGGGAGATTCATGGGGAAAGAGTTGTAGCCTTTGTCCACAATATTGTAGTTATGTTTCAATATCTCCCTGTAAGAACCCTCCAAATGGCCAAATATGGCTAGAATACCCACATCAAAAGCAAACTGCAAGAGAAAATATAACATTTTTTTATTGGCAGAGCTCAGAGATAGGTAAAAAAAAGTAAGGGAAGGAATTGCATTTGTGTATTTTTTTTTTTTTGGCATTTAGAAAATATATACCTTCTTCATCTCTTTGTAGGTATTGACAATACGCATATTGGTCCAAGATTGTAAAGAAGATATGGCAATGTGTTCGATATCAGGAATGAGTTTACGGATGGTTTCAGGGTACAAAGAGGATTGAACGAGTTTCCTTATATGGACATGATAATCTCCTTGGTGGAAAAATAGAGCAGATGGTCCAATTAGCTTCTCTTTGCTTCTCGGATACGTTGGTTTGAACATATGAGCATGAGTCACCAAGACAAACCTTGCGGCCTCTGGGCTAGCCAGCATCACGCAAGGATAGCTAAGGATTCGTGTTTTGAATATCTCTCCATATCTATACATCAAAAGATAAAAACCATTTACTAAGCTAAGAACATAACCAAAAAAGTAACTAGGATTAAGGGCAAGATTTTTAGGTTTACCTCTTTTGCTTGGAGGTGAAGAAAACATTTGGGTCTTGTGAATAAAGTTGTAGAGTCTGGCCTAAGTAAGGCCATCCCATGGAACCAGGAGGAAGCTTGCATATAGTGTTTCTCTTTTTCTTTCTCTTATTGTTCTTTGAAACCATCATTCTTACCAAAAGCAAGCAGAAGATGAGACTTGGTATAACAAAGAACCAAAGTCCAGTCATAATCGATTATCCAATTTAATATTTGATGCTTCACTTATAATGAAATTTTAGAGGATGGAAGCTTTTTGAACTCTGCAAGAGAAGAAGAGGGAGAAGAAGAAGATATATGGAACAAAACACACACAAATATATGAGAGAGAGGTGGGTATATATACACAAATGTTGGAGTAATTAATAAAGACAAATGTGAGAATATTTATTTGAATTTTATATTAATAATTTTATTATATTTTTTCTTCTCGCCCAAACGTGAGGGGATGACAATTGCTATCTATTCACAATTTTGGTCTCTCAGGCGAAAAAGCTGAATAAATCTAAATGTAGATCTTGTCCATTCTCATTTATGTAGAAGGATATAGACAATTTTCTATTTCAGTTTCTTTTTGGTTGGTAAGTTTGAATATTTGTAAATTTAGTTAATGGGAGCGCTAGAAATCACGATTTAGTTTTATTCATGCTGATATAATTACTGCCTTGGTTTTCAAGGTAATGAGCAGTGTAATTAGATACAACTACAAGGCTCCGTAATTTATTAGCACTAAACTATTTTTATATAACATATCAATTTAAATCAACTATTTATTATATAAAGAGAAAAAATACCATCTACAAATTTGCATGTGTAAAATTCAGGTTCTTTTTCAAAATTTAACAATATGTTACGTATTTACAGTTATTGGAGCTGTAAATTCTTGTAACCACATGATTTCTTGTTTTCCAACATGGAATTGACACAAATAACATGGCAACAAACTAAGAATAGACGACCAATAAACGTTAGACAAATATAGAGGAAACAAAATGTATCAAATTTCATGCACAGAATGATCATTTGACTTGCGAAGTTTCTAACAACATCGTCGACAGAACTGTTTTTTTCCCACTAACTTTCCTCTATTCAACATTTCTATTTCTCCGTCTATATACAAATATGTACATGCATAGATTAGCAAGGGTTTTATGGCATTTTTATTGGGATGTTCTCAAAGTATTTGAAAACATATTATTTTAATGTGTAGATATTATTGTTGAGCAATATCATCTAAAAGTATTTCTTTAAAAAAAATATTTTTTGTTGAAAACTCTCAGTGATCTTAATTATTGAAACATAAATATATCTCTATTTCGGCTGACCCAAAAAAACGAGATCTTTCTTTCTCAACTACAATAGAGGAAATCCACCTTTCACCATTTTAGCCTTCATTTAACATATTGTTTATCTACTGTTATCACATTCTTAGCTCTGTCTTTTTGTTACATTCTTAGCTCTATCTTTTTATTGAATATTTTTTTATTCTTTTAATTAATTTTTAATTGTATTAAAATAAACAATGACAGAGTTTTCTTTTAAGTTGATCAAACCGTACTTTTGCATTATCATAGTAGTGCATAGTTTTAGTGATAGCATGATTAAGTGTGGTTTTTAATTTAGTAGTGGGAACACATATTTCCGGACCGCAATATTGCAAGGATATATGAATGGCATTTACAGTTTACTTAATGAACGGTTTGCGTACAAACTGATCAACAACATTATTTATGGTAATTGTTATGGAGATCTCGAATGAAATACGCGTCTTCTAGCCTCTAGGGAGAAAATTTGGAAGCCGGCATAAAACATTAATCATCAATTTCTTGATTTGATTCGTTTAACCTTTCTAGTTTCTAGTTTCTTCTACATAATACGATGATAAGATGTATAATCCAAATTTAATTATGTATCTCAAATTGCAATTAGCTTTTGAAGTTTAGGTATCACGATCTAAGAAAACAACATGACAATGGTCGTGACAAAATATTTCCATACAAGGAAGAATCCTTTTCTAGAAGGGATTTGCAGTTTTTAGTAACATAACCTAAGATCGATGTTACCCAAATTGTTGCGTATCATTCTTTAGTCACGTTTTATATGGTTGATATATAGACACAGTAAACTGAGATTAATATCTTATTATAATAATTAGTTTAGTCATATATTTTGCATTACTTGATTAATATTAACGAAAAATTAGTATGAATGCCACTCTTTTTACACATCCGAATTAAAGGATTGAAACTTTCACTATAAAAAATAAAATACTAACTTCAATATTTATGAGGCTAGTATGATTTTTCTTAGACGAATACATGTATGATGATTGATCAAATGAGAGGTGGCGAATTTGCCCGAATATTTATGTCTGCAATGAAATATTACGTGAGAGTAAATGAAATGGACTTATGAGGACAAGGTCGGTGCCTTACACATACCAATTGTCTCCGTCTGATTTGAACATATAGACTAACGCTATTCACAACTATATATCATCACAAGGTCATAAACATAAATAAATATCGTTATGTATTTTTCACAGTACATATTATAAATATTCCAAATGGTTGTGTTGGTGTATTCTTGCAATAATAGTAAACTTGTGTTTGCTAATAAATGGCAATGTTCCACATTCAAAATTTACATGACGAAAAAAACAAAACAAAAAAAAATTACATGACGAGAAATGGTGAACTTACCGGAAAATATGACAAACATTTTTTTCCACTGAAACTAGGGCTAAACTTATGCGCTTAATCACTATAGCTTACCTCATCTGGTGGTGAAAATTTAATTTTTAAGACATTGGTTCGACGAACAAAGAATTAGCTTCTGTCTAATGGACTAAAGCAAAATGATACTGAAAAATACTAATATCAGTCTTTGACTTCAAACAAATATGTTTTCCCTACGATTAACACTAATGCCAAGTCTAATTTATACCTAATCCGTATTCTTATTAGAAAGTAGTGCTATATCACATTCTCTGATAAGATTTTTTTTGTGTGTACTTTGGATTGGATCTTTTTTCTTTTATGAAAGATTAGTTTCGAAAAAAATGGCTGCCAGAAAAAAAAATAGTGGTGACGGACCGACTGTATGGTTGCCGTCAATTGATGAACAAAAACAGAAAGAGAAAATTAACGAAAAAGGAAATAATATTGGGGGAAGGGAGAGAGAATCCAGTATAGTCGGCGTATCGTGTTCACGTGATGACGTGACACAAAGCGGGACCCGTTTATATGCAATACAGCTCAGTTCCTTTTACCATCTGATGGCGGGAATCTCTATCCGTCGTTTCCGGTTAACCACTCGGGTCCCATAAACTATAGACCATGGGTCCCCGTTAACACGTGGAAGCTGGTCATGGAGCGTGAGCGCACGCTCGGCAGACATCAGGTGATTTTATTTTCTTGGTTTGATGAGAAAAAAAGACGAGTGTTACTGTTTCGGGGGATCTATTGGTTATGGGTCTGAGATCGTATCGACACAATAAAAAGACAAAACCGAACAACTCAAAGCTTTGTTGGTTTTGGTCGGATCTGGAGACTTCCATTAAGGAACAGCAACCATTTTTAGTTTTACTTGTATAAGCTTTTTTTTTTTTTTCCATCTGGTCTTTTCATTATAAACAAAAGTATAACAACCAAGTACACAAAAACTTTGAAACTATCTACCGTCACGTTCTAACTGAAACAAAAAAGAGAGCCATCTTGGCTGACCCAGAGCAACATAAGATTGGAATCTATTTTGAGAGATCACACTCTGAGCTATCATCTGAGCACTCCTATTAGCTGCAGAAGGTTCAAACACCACCTTCCACTCCAAAAAATTTTCCACCAAGTTCATAACTTCTTTTACTTTGAATTTGAAGGAAGGCCATGCTTTTGGCCTATTTATTGCATTAACCAAGACACTTCCTTCAAAAGCAAAGTACACCTTCAGAAGCTTATGACTGATCATACTTTCCATGGACCAAAGCAAAGTTAAGAAATACGCTTCATCCTTCGTTTTCACCGATCCAAAAGCACGACGACTGTGCAGACAAACTACACCATTTGAATCGCGTAACACCCACGAAGCTCCTACAAGCTTCTTTTTCTTTGACCAAGACATACCAATATTACATTTAAAGGTCTCAGGAGGTGGTTTTCTCCATTTAATCTTTCTCACCTGTCTAACACCCTCCCATTCACCTTTATCTTCTGAACCTAAGGACTGAGCTAGGAACCACAACGAAGCCTCCTCTTCTGCTTTTTTCCAAATTTGCATCCCATCAAACAAAAACCCTTCAAACAACAAAGAGTTCCTGTTCTTCCAAATATACCAAAGCGTCCAAGGAAAGACCCTAACAAGTTCCTCCACATTATTTCTACCTTTCATCACGGAGAAGATGTGATTCATGTTTGCATAGAGGGAGATATCAGAGAACCCTGCCCGCGGTGATGGAAATCCCGAAATCGCCCAAACTTGTCTTGCAAAAGAACAAGTAAACAGAACATGATTTATAGACTCACCATCCAAACCGCAAAGTTGGCAACACCCATCACCTTTCATTCCCCTATCCAGCAGACAATCATTCACCGCTAACGCATTTGATAAAGCCTTCCACAAGAAGACTTTAATCTTCGGTGGAGCTTTAATAGACCAAACCTGAGCCTTTAAAGGGTTTACGGAAGGTTGAGCTGTCTGCTGAGCCACGAGGGTCTGATTTTTAACCATGAACGCCAAATCATACCCCGTCTTTACTGAATAGACCCCATTCCTTGTATGAGTCCACAACCAAGAATCATTATCCGAAAAGACCGGTTGATTTTGACAAATCAAAACCCTATCTCCCGGAATCATAAGCTGCTCTAGCTTATTCTGATCCCATCTTCTAGTCTGAGGGTCAATCAACTCCGATACTTTCAAGTTAGTATCAAAGAACCTTTGCCTTCTAATCGGAGGTCTACACATTCCATTTTCATCTTGCAACCAAGAATCCGTCCAGACCTTTAAACTATTTCCATTTCCGATCAAAATTTTTAGACCTTTTAAGAGCAACTCTCTGCCATGCAAAATGCTTCGCCATGCATAGGATGGTTTTGGCCCTAGAGAAGCAGAAACCAAATCTGAATTCTCAAAGTATTTTGCTTTGACAACTTTGGTCATCAAACAGTCCTCCGAGTACATCAATCTCCACGCTTGTTTAGCTAACAAGGCTTGATTAAAGCACTCCAAATCTCGAAATCCCATGCCACCATGTTCCTTTGGTAAGCACATTTTCTCCCAGCTTATCCAATGAATTTTCCTTTTATGCTCAACCGCACTCCACCAGAATCTAGCCATTGCAGTTGAGAGATTTGAAATGACCGTTTTTGGAAGCTTGAAACAAGTCATTGCCGACACTGGAAGAGCAGATGCTGTCGATTTAAGAAGAACCTCTTTTCCCCCTTGGGAAAGAGTTTTTGCATGCCAACCAGAAACTCTTTTAGTAACTCTCTCCTTAATGTAGGCAAAAAGGTTAACCTTGGAGCCATTCAAACATTCTGGTAACCCAAGATACTTTGATGCTCCTCCTTCTGCCTCGATCCCCCATTTCCTTCTGATTTTCCTCCTTACTTCTTCTGATATCCATTTTCCAAAGGTAATAGAGGACTTGTTCAGATTGATGACTTGTCCCGTCACATTCCCATATCTCTTAAGAATTCTTGAAAGATTATTGCTCTGATCTTCAACTGCTTTACAGACCAACAAACAATCATCAGCGAAGAGTAAGTGATTTATAGGAGGTCCCCTCTGGCCAAATTTCATTCCCGAAACAGCATCTTCCTCTTCAGCTTTATTCAAAAGATGCGATAGTCCTTCAGCGCAAAGCACAAACAGGAATGGCGACAACGGATCTCCCTGTCTTAAACCCCTCTGAGGCACCACCAGTCCATGAGGTTGATCATTAATTAGAATAGAGTATGAAACAGACGAGACACAAGTCATAACTCTATTCACCCAATTTATATCAAATCCAAAAGCACAAAGCAGAGACCTGAGATAGCTCCACTCCACTCGATCGTAGGCCTTCGACATGTCGGTTTTAACAACCATAAATTCTTCACCCATCTTTTCAGATGAACCCAACGAGTGCACTATTTCATGGGCAATAGTGATGTTGTCTGACAATAATCTCTCATTGACAAATGCAGATTGAGTATTTCCAACCAAGCTTTCCATCCAAGGCTTAAGCCGTCGAACCATTATCTTGGACACCACCTTATAGATGACAGAACAAAGACTGATAGGTCGAAGATCTGAAACGGATTTTGGTTCAGGAATCTTCGGAAATAGACACAGATGGGTATAATTCCAGTCTTTTGGGAGAATCCCTGAAATGAAGAACCTCTGAACCTCCATAACCACCTGCTGCTCCACCAAATACCAGAATTTTTGGAAAAATAAACCTGACATCCCATCTGGCCCCGGAGCTTTGGAAGGGTTAATAGAGAACACCGCTTCCTTCACCTCTTCTGCTGTGACAGGTTTAGTTAGATCAAAATTCATTTGCTCCGATACTTTTGGGATGAAACCTTGAAACCAACTATCAAAAGGTGCTGGGTTAGATGATTTGAAAAGGCTGGAGAAAAATTCAATAGCCACATTTGCTTTATCAGCTTCTGAGAAAACTCCAACTCCATCCTCATTTATTAACCTCTCAATAGTATTCTTCGCCCGCGCAGCCTTAACAGAGTTTTGGAAAAACTTTGTATTGCGATCTCCAGCAAACATCCACTTCTCTTTGCTTTTCTGCCACCAATACAATTCTTCATCTCTGTAGGCTTGCACCAATTCTTTTTTAAGAGCGTGAGTTTGATCAGTAGAGGGATTGCTAGACGATTGCTGTTGTTCTAAATCCCACTCTAGCTGTTGAATTCTATCCCTTGAGTTCCAATTCGAACTTCTCTTCAAACCACTCAGAGCTCTCCTACAAGCTTTAATTCTCGAGGATACCGATTCCACCCTTCCTCCTTCAGCAAACTGCCAAGCCTTAGCCACATTCTCCTTTATACCTTGTAGTTCCAAAAATCTTTGATCAAACCTGAAGCTTCCTTTAAATGAATCTTGAGCTTCTATGAATTTAATAAGAACGGGTCTATGATCTGATCCTCTCTTATCCATGAAAAGTTGATTTGAGCAGGGAAACTTCTGAAACCAAGCTTTGTTTCCAAAACACCTATCCAGCCTAGATTGAATCCAAAGCCCTCCTCTTTTCCCTCCCCAAGTGAACCCGTTACCATGACTAGGTAATTCCACCAGATTTGCAGCTTTAATCATCTGGTTAAAAGGCTCAAACGACTCATCTGCTCTCCAAATACCCCCGTCTTTTTCACCATTATGTAAAATATCGTTGAAATTCCCAAAAACACACCACCTATCTTTCCTATTTACCCCAATACGAGAGAGCCTTTCCCACAAGTCACATCTACTACTCCAATCAGAAGGTCCATAAATACAGGACACATAAAACGAAACCGAGTCCAACTGCACTATACAATCCAAAAGGTTTTTATTTGCAAACTGAAACTTTATATTAACAGACTTTTTCCAGAAGATAGCTAAACCCCCCGCCTGACCAACAGGATCAATGGTAAAAACCTTATCATACCCCAACGACGCCTGAAGGTCCACCAAAACATTTCTACAGTTCATGGTTTCCATAAGGAACAACACCTCCGGGAAATGTTTTTTACGCATTTCCTTTAGGCGAGGAATTGTCAGTCCCTGAGGCTGCCCCAGACCCTGACAATTCCAACTGATTATGCTTATCTTGGCTTCGGCGATCCCTCACTCGGGATCACCCTTGATTCTTTAAGCTTTGCAGCTTTCCAACCACGATCATCTTCAACCAATGTCTTTCTCTTGCCACCTATCAGATCACCTCGCGCTGAATCTCCATAAAGGTCTTTCAGTACCTCGGGAGAGTTGCCTTTCTGCTCTTGTCTCTTCTTAATATAGGGCCTTCTTCTCCGCTTTGGTAGTTGTTGGAGAACCCCGGATGGCCTAACCATAGAGTGACTAGGACCATATTCCGTAGAGTTTCCTTCAACCCTTGAAGGACACACAACATTCCCTATATCTTCAGAGAAAAAAGAGGCAGAAGCATAATTCATCGGTGCCCCAACCTTACTCCTCATACCCTCATCCACAGTCAGCCTTAAATCTCTCAATCTTTCAAAAGCACTTCCTTTTCTCCCCGCATCTAAAGCAGAGGCCATTAGTTTCTGTATAGGTTCACCTTCCTTCTGCACCACCTCCCCAGGAGAATTGAGATCAAAGTCAAAGACAATCCCTTTGCCTTTGTCTAACTGCTTTGTAAACACCGGCGGTTCCTCCAATCGCAGCATAGTCTTCTGAGTAATTGGATTCTTTTCAGTTTCAGCCACCGGCGCTCTAACCCTTTCAATTCTCACCAACTTATCTTCATCGGAAGATGAAAGCAGGTATCTCCTCATCTCATCTAGGACTTCCAGAGAAATCTTCCATCTCCCCTTAAACTTGCAGAAACCAACTTGATCTTCACTTAGAACTCCAAACAAAGGATCTCCCTGCTTCAAAACAAGCTGAGCAGACTCCTTGTCGTCTAAGACTTTCTGCCTTCTCTCAATTGATTGGTTTCTTCTTCTTCCCACAATGATAGGACATACCTCTTTTTCATGATTTAAACTTTGGCACTCATAACATCTTTTCCTGATTCTTTCATAATTGTATAAGACCACAGCTGATCCTCCCTGCGGAAGGTTAACTACTTTTGACGTCCTCAGCGGTCTGGAAACATTAAGTCGAACCTGAACTCTAACATAATCTTCTCTTTGTGGCTTATCAGGATCAAACGCTACAATCTTTACCTCTCCCGCTAGCTCTCCCAAAGCTGTGATCGCTTCCTTCGTATAGTGATTAACCGGGATGTTACGAATTCGGACCCAAACTAACATATACTGCAGGTAGTCCGGTGGAGGATGTTCAACCCACCGATCAATAGCCAGAGCCCAATCATTAGAAGTGTGCACTCCCTTCTCCAAAACCTCCAACAAGTCGTGTTCATGATCAAATATAAACTGAAATCTCTCTCTTGATAAAGCAACCCCTCTTACTTTGCCTTGCTTTTGCCACTGGCGTGGCATATCAAGGATAACAGTTGAGACCTTCTGACAATCCAGATTCAGAATCCTCCCAATTAGACTTCGTGAATTTCTTTCTGAAGAATCAAACTGGGGAAGATCTGGCATCTGAAAAGGTTCATCTTCCTCCTGTAGAGATAACTCCAGCATCGCTTTGTCCATCGCTGCCGACATCTTGTAATTCGTCAGAGAAAATGATCTTCACGCGCCACCGATAAAACGTAAACTTTAAAAGAGTTTGAAGATTAAATGGATAAAGATAAACTTGAACGGTGTTTGAGATAACTTTAAACGGTGGTTTCCCCTAGGTGATAATACCAAAGCTCTACTCAAGTAAGAAAGGAATCTTAATTTGAGAGAGAAACTGGGCCCAAAAAAGGGATTTTTTTCCTATAAATTTTTACTTGTATAAGCTATTATTATTTATTATACGAGTTTTTATTTCTCAAGATTACTTCCAAACTAACAAACCGTCCGTAATCCTACACATAAATTTAAAATATGAGTACAATAAATGAATGTTTCTTACAAGCATTTCCATAATATACTTTTCTATTCAACCACAATCTATTTTCCAATAAAACTATCATATTTAAATTTATACTTTTTTATAAAATTATAATACAAAGAATATTTTATTCATGAAATTATATATTTGATTAAACTTTATAAATTTTAATTTTAATTACTTTTACTAAATTATTTGATACTCCCTCCGTTTTTTTATATAAGTCGTTTTACAGCTATGCACGTTGATTAAGAAAACCATTAATTTCTTATATTTTCTAAACAAAAATATCATTAATTATTTACCTAACCACAATTCAACCAATAGAAAAATAGAAGATATATTACCATTGGTCATACAATATTAATTATTAATAAATTTTACATAGAAAACCGAAAACGACATATAATTTGGAACAAAAACATTTCTCTAAAACGACTTATATTAAAAAACGGAGGGAGTATATTTTATGTATGACGAATACCATATCATATAATACAAACTTACTTTTCTACATAGTTTGGTAAAATGAAAATAAAATTAAAAATAAGATTCATTTTGAAGAGAGATAAACAATAAAGTACTTTGGGTACGTGTATATATATATAAATATTAATTATTAATTTATAACTTTAATGAGACTTAAAATATTACTTTATTATATTATCAAACTATGTCATATTTTATACCGATTTAGTTTGGAATCGAATATTAATTTATTGTGTGTTTTAATTATAAATCAATATTAATTTAGGGATTTTTAATGTATACAGCATTATATATCTTTTGAATTCTGATCACATTCTATATATTCTCAGAAAAAGTTGAATATTTATTTCTTCAAAACTCTTAATTTTGATAGTACATGATATAAACATGTGAACAAATTGTCAAACCCTAAAATAGAATTGGAAAACCAGTTCCAAAGTAAATACTTGATCCGACTTAGCAACATTTTTTTCTTATATACTCATGTTCGGTGACGGAACTAACATAATATATAAAAAAAAACTAACATAATATCAGATTGGGTCATATGATATGATGCATGCAAACTGTTGTTAAAGATTTATGTTCTTCTTACAAAATATCTGGCGAAATTAGTTTATTGACCTTTGTAAATTCATGTCTACAAAAAAAATTTGTAAATAAAAAATTTGGACAATTTTTTTATTTGTGCGTATCATCCTTGCGCATGGGACAAGTTAATCTTCTATGTATCTTCCATGTCTATAAATTTGACCACCGTAAAATAATGTTCTCCCTCTTCTACTGCCACTGCCACTGTTCGTGTTGATCTGTATAAGAAGATATACAAGCTATTTATCATCAGAGGCTAACCATTAACTAATGCATTTAAATACTGAGAAATTTAATATATTTTGGGGAGAATGAAAACGTAGATGTTTGTGGCCCTGTGGGTATCTCATATAATCAATATGGCATTACGATAAACTGTGTAGTCAAATTGCAGTGGTTGACTTGGCTCCACGCAAATGCTCTCACTCTCTTTCGCAAGTCCTTTAATTTTTGTTGTAATAATTATTAAATCAATAACAAAGGATCCGTTTAATGATTAAAATGTTGGAATCATAGTACTTGACATGCAAGCTAGTGACACGAGTAAAGCCCTTTTTCCTTTTTCTTTCTTTTCTTGTTTCCTTCCCATAACGGTTTTATAAACCTTACCAACTTTTTAACTAAGATTTTTACTGCTTCGGGTTTCATTTCTTTATTTCTCGGTTTCAGTTTTCACTCCCTTTTACTTACTTGTGGTATGTATTTAGTGTAAGACAAATGTAGATATTTAAGACAATTTTCAAAAGAAAAACATAGGTATATTTTCTTGAGGTCACGCATGGAGAAAATAAAACTTTCAATTGCTTCTTATGCACCATACCTTTAATGATCAATAATGCCTCCCTTTTCTTTTTCTTACGATACACATCCATGTTATGTATTCAGTGTTTGTAATGTTAGATGATATCTATGTTTATATAAATAGAGAATATATATGGAAAGAGAGATATATAAAGTGAGTGTGGGTAATGATTGGGAGGTTTACATGGAGCACAAAGAAGGATGACTCATAGACACTCCAAATTGTTTAGAGACTTTGCAGCATGACATTGAATCTTCTCCTTTTATTCTCTCCTTTTTACTTATAATTCTTCATTTTCTGTACGGCTCTTCCTCTATTATCTTAGTTTTATTCTTTCTTTATATCTATCCACAAACAATAATATAAATATATAGAGATATGCAACAATTACAATTTGATAGATATATATATATATATATATATATATATATATATAAAACATCAATAGTTACATGCATACTGACTAAAGTTTGTAGTTTTAATGACAATATATAGTTCAAATCCGGGAATGTGTGTCTATAACTCATACACGACAGGAAAAAACATTGATCATTATAAGAGATGTAGATGTTTTAAGAAAATAAACACATGTTTGCTATACAACGTGATTAGGTTAACACTAATATTCCCCCACTGACAATTAGTTTCAACTGCAACAAAACCATATATAGTTTGAAGACATGTGTCTGGCTCATAAATGTCGAACAATTAAAGTGAATACAATGTACCCTTAAGTGAATATATAACCATATCAATTATGATAAAGATACTACAAGCTTTGGTTGAAATGTGACAGAAGCATGTTTCAAGTATATCATTGGTCTTTTATTCTTTTTGTGGGATGCACGCATATCACTTATCAGCGATTTTAGGACACAGTAAGAATATGGAGATGAACGGTTTTTAGCCACTTTTGCCATAAGCAAGAATTGAAAATTGTCTTTAAAATGATTAATTTTGGAAAAAAATGTAAATAAATAATATGCAGAAAGAGTTGCAAGAATGGAATTGAAACAAAGGTGAGCAGAAGAATAAGATAAAAGTAAACTCAAAATCATTGCCAAGTTTGTAACTCTCTTCGCTCTACTCCACTCATGTCTAGTTCATTATCTCTTCGCATATATGTGATATTAATCACATAGATTCACTGCAAGAGAAATCGAATAAGAAAAGGGAAAGGGAAAATGTGAACATAAATCATAGTAAACGGAATCCAAGATCTATGGTTCTATATTATCCATGATATGATGATAATGTCATGTGTGCTTAGTAAATTATAAGGGTGTTTTAAAAAGTAATAATGGGTCTAAATATCACGCAAAATAAACCCTAAGAACTTTTATCAAACTTATAAAAAAAAAATCTGAATCGGTTGTACGAACTAGGTATGGTTATAAAAAGTTCCAATTTTTCGTAAAAACATTTTGTGGTTTCCCTAAAATTATAAGAATTAAGTTGCGATACTAAAAAATTCTGGTATTAGAGAACTTTTCTTATAATTTAGTGTATAATTTAACTACAAATACTGCATTACTGCTTGTTAAACATAGACTATACAGTACAACGGAATAAAAGCACTGTTGTTTATGACTTTATCTTATCCATGAAAATTATATTACAATTTTTTTTTGAATTATATATCTGTACAATTTTAAAAACCTATTATTATATGCCATCTGCTGTCAAAAATAAATATCATTTAGCTTAAACAATTATTTTAGTTCCATTTTTTATATTTTGATTTCAGAACCAATATAACCTACATCGATAAAACAATATTTTAAAATGTATAATTAAATAAGGTTCTCATTAATGAGAATATTTACAAGACTGTCATTCTCTTAGACTAGTTTATTAACAAATTACAACTGCAAATTTTGTTTGCAGTCATCAAAACACCTACCGACCTAGAATCAAGAATGCGTAATCCTCCCACACCTGGTTCAAAGATCCAAAGTTAAAAGGATTTAATCGGTTGATTTGTAAAACGATATACATTTATCAAGATAAAGACAGTGCAAATGACACAACAACATGAGACAAAAACTAAAGAAGAAGAAGTTGCATGATGAGGCAAAATCCAAAAAGACTTTTAGTCAAAGATCATGCTCGAGGCAAATCAGACAGTGGGTTCTCTGTCAATGTAAGAGAAAATCTGATTTATAGATTTTCCCACTTACATTCCATATCATCATCATCATGACTTGTATAAAGCTTTTTTACACACATACAATGAAAGAAACAAAGGAAATCTTTTTTTTTTCTTGTAAAATCAGAAAACATGTCAAACAAGTAAAAGATCCATGCAATATTTTTTAACTCTGTTAAAGCTGATGTGAAGATGTTAGTGTCTCTACACAATCTTCTTGAAGATATGAACCAAACAAGACAAATAAACAAATTGTTATATATTTTTTTTTTGAAGATACACTTTTATCTTTCAACTTAACCAGGTCTGAATAAAAAAACTTAGACAAATACAACTTCGAATTTGGGACAAGGGTTACTCTGTATGTGAGTACTAAGACTTGAGTTTTTTCCGAATTTGAAGTTGTAAAGGGCTTGTCTTTGAGTCAGACCAAGCGGGTACATTGCGTGTACTCTAAGCACACCATCTCCCCTTAAGCTCGCGGGCCTTTCCTTCTTCCATATCGGTTCATGTCTAAGAGACTTAAACTTTGTGAGAACCGCAGATTCCAAAGCTTCCAGAGTCAGATCACCATCCCTGTCCGAACATAGCGAGAAGAACAAGTAAAAGTAACGCTCCAAGCTTTAGATTAAGGGCTGAACAAGCAAATTAATACTGGCTTTACCTTAAAAAGATGGATTCCATATCAAACGTGCCTCGTTCTCTAACAAACAAATGATAAACTGTCTCTGAGCCTCTGGTGCATTTGCAGGGTCGTTTCTTGAACTCATGACTCTTCTCTTCTTGCTCACGGATCCTTGTAGCCACGAAAATGCAGAGACGGCAAGAGGAGTGTACAGCAGCCATATCAACAAGTGCCTTGAAAGAATCTGAAGGGCCTTCATGTTTCCATCTAAAATAAAAATAAAACAAAGCTTGTGATGCTTTTCATTATGTCTGAACATGTTTTCTAATATTCTACATTTACCGCACCTTAGCATCATATTATAAGCGTCAGGATTATCTGCAAGATATTTCATTCTCTTTGCAACTGGCTCTATATCAGTCATCTGTTTAATGTGAAGGATTGAATCAGGAGATGGTGCAAATTCTTGAATATTTGGAGCACCAACAACCACAGGGACAGACCCTATAAGCAGAAATTGGTCATAAGTTGCTCTTTAGAAACAGATAACAGGACAGCCTCAACGCTCTCATATTGATGATTTACGTTATATATAGTTCTGCCTATCATCGTTCATTGATTGAAATAACAATTAGCTCAGACATGCAAGTTGACTACCAGTGGCTAACCTAGTCTTGGGCATATTATTCAAGCCCAAAAACCGGAGCGGAACAGAACCGAGAAAACCAAAACTGGAATGAAATTTACAAAAACCCAAACGGTTCCTGTTTCTCTAAGCCCAAAAAAAAAACAGAACTGAACCCGAATATCCGAAATATAATTAATATATTAATTATTATTATTAAAATAGTTATTTATAAAAAAAGGATCCAAAACCACAAATCTTTATGGTTTTTCCGGGTTAAACTCGGGGTTTTGGAGATTTTTATGTTTTTCGGTTTTAAACCCGAACCAAATACAAATTATTTCTAATCCCAACGCTGAGCTAACCAGTGGTCGTCTGCTCATATAGTTCTCTTCGAAGCAAACAGTAAAGTTGAAAGATCAGCAGATAGAGATGGAGAGATGTATATACCAGCGACAAGAGATTGGAAGAACTTCTCGGTGACATAATCCTCCTCGTTGGTGTTCTCAAAAGCTAGACTGAACTTATAATGCTTAAGAGCTTCAACCTTCTCCACTGCAAACAATTTAAGTTGTATTGGTTCAAGAACTTCAAAGATACAGTCATAGCACAGAACATTTCGCTAGCAATGACTCGATACATACCTCTCTCATTACGGTTCCGGTGACAAGTACCATAAGAATCAATCGTAACATTCGCCTCCATCAAGGCTTCAAGAGCTTGCAGCCTAAAATTCTGAGCAATACAATTGGAAATGAAAGCAGCAGCAAGAGCTTTCTCGGTCTTTGGCTGCACTGGAGCCATAACATCATACTCCGCCCATGAGAAGTACCCAACGGGAACATCTGATGACAGACTAGTTGTCATCACAATATCATAACCCTTCCTGATGAACAACAGAACATTAAAAAAGAGTCAGATAATACTTTTTACGAGGCATTCTACATGTAGTCTAGAGAGTATTAAAGTCCTGTAAAGATTGTGCTTACCCACCGTCGTGCCTGAGCAAGATTGTTCTGAAGGTAGTATCTTGCTGATTCCATGGAACGTAGTATACTGAGTGTTCCAGGTTGATGACTTAATCCAAACGCTGCATCTGGGGTTTTATTTGATTTCATTCCAATTGCGCAATCAACTGAGCACGATTCAAAGTCCTACAATTTGTAGAGGAATGAAGTCAATCAGAAGTAGAAATTCCCCAAGGATCCCACAGGGAAAGTTTAGTTCTTTGTTTCAATAGATTACAAATACTTGTATCCCAAGCAATGCTTAAAAAAAGTGTTCTAAAAATCAGTACAGGCGACGTCTAGGCAGCAAATAAAAAAAATCAGTTTAGACGTCCGCCTAATCAATTATCTTACAGCCTAGCTATTTTTTGAAAAACATAGCTTATTTAAAGCTCAAAGACTTTTGATCATTAGATGGTCTGTCACAGACCCGGACACTGTTATCATCATCCATCATCTAACAGCTAGATAACAACAAGCAAAGCCTAAAATTTTGAGTAAGCTCAGAATAACATGATCAGATCAAAGTGGCTTAAGATTACCAAAAAGATCATAGTATTGAAAACAAACATCTCACATTCATCATTCTGATTCATGTATGAATAAAAAAAAAAACAATTGAGAAGGAATGTAACCTTGTCACCACCGTAGATAAAGATGGGATCTTTACTGAAATTCCTAGCGTAACTCATTGTATCCTCTCTCTCCAACCACTCCTCGCACCTCTCCATTCCCGACACATTCTTCAAACCGGACGATTTAGTCGGAGATTGCTTGTCCGAAGGCGACTTGGCGAAAAAGCCCGTTAATGTATCGAGCAAAGAGGCGTTATCGAGGCGACCCATAGACGCGATCTCGACGAGGACGACGATGGCCACGCAGATTGGCAAAAAGCTGGAAACTTTGCGCCGGAGAGAGGAAGGGGACGAAGAGGAGGCATTGGCTACGGGTAATCCTTCGTGGGTCGATCCAATTTTGGGTCCTCGGAGATTGGAGAAAACGCCCATCGGTTGTTGTTGTTGTACGAATAATGAAATTGTTGGCTTGTACTTGCCTTGTTAAAAACGAGTACTTGCTATTTCAAGTACTTGATCAAAAATAAATCACTTGCAAGCTACTTGCTTTGTTCTATTACTTATTATTTACGAGTATTTGTGAACTATTTACGAGTTTTTTGGAATATTTAAGAACTATTTACTAAATAATACTCTATTAGAAATAGACATAAAAATTTGTTTTGTTTATTCTACTTGAAAATTTAGTTATATGATTTGTTATTACATGTTACTTGTTTAGAGAAGACATTTTTGTTATCGTATAAATTATACAATGTTTATATCGAAAGATGCATATATATTTTTTATTTGTCTTCTTTATATAATACTTGACTAGAAGACAACGATTATTTAAAAATCAAGATGAATACGAAACAAGTAACAAGTATAAAAAGAGTAATGAATAACTGAAACTGAAATTATTAATGGAATTGTTGATTCCACTCATTTCATTTATTCACTAGGGTTTATTTTGTGAAACAAAAAGAATGAATTTTTCAAAGGATTTTCATTTTTGTTTCATTCCAAAAATGAAATATATGGAATTGTTTTGGAATGGTACTCATTGTGTCTGGTAAATATTTTATGGAATATATGGAATTATTTTGAAATGGTATTCATTATAACTGATAAATATTTTATGGAATGTTATGAAATGATACATTCCAAACAAATCTATTCCACAAAATTGCATTCCAGTTACAGCCAATATTTGTGTCGAATCTTAAATACAAGTAAAAGAAAAGACAAATATAAACAAATAATTAATAGATCATGTAACAAATAGCAAGTAGTGGGGCAAGTAACGGGGCGTAACGAGTCAAGTACTAAAAATTATAATGATACTTGATACTTAACTTGGTCTTGCAAGTAATGAAAATTGTCGACTTGTTACTTGCCTTGACAACACTGAATACTTGAATTTTCAAAGTGGATACGAGTCAAATAGCAAGTTTAAGGCGAGTAACGAGTAATGATGCCCAGCTCTACTCAGTACTAGCCGGGCAAAGCTTGAGTAACCAAATGATGATCATCTGTACGAGTCGTGAATTGCGATGATTGCATAAACTTGTATATTGAGACTGTAGTCCTGTTCTTTTGGTGAACGCCGCTAGTTGCGGCAGCGACTGAAAATTATAGTGCAAACGAAGGCAAATTCAACGGCACGGAAGATTAAAATGGACGCTAATAAACAGCCGGATGTACGAAATATATAGAAGCAACTGACGCTGAAATATTCTGCGTTCGTTTTAGTCATTGCGATCAGCCGCAGCGTCAAGAAAAGCAAGCTGGCGTTGTTTCATGAGGGCTGTGTTGTGCTGTGTTTTGCGGTGGTGATGTTTGAATTTTCAGACGCAGACGCAGATTGTGGCGTTCACCAAAAGAACATGACTTGTATCATGGTTTTATCATGCTCGCTCTAATAACGTCGGTCTAACGTAGCAAAAGTAGATGTTTCTTATTGAATATAAAACAGAAAATCAAACCAAATAATGTAATTAATTTCCTAATGAGGAAATAATACAACTTTTCTGTATATGGAAGTGATGATCTTAGAGTCCACGCAATAGTGCCCTTTACTGTTTTGTTTTAAGAGACTGGTGTGATAATTTCATTGGCTTGTAAGTTGTAACCAAAATGGGCACTCAGAAAGAAAGCACCACCACTTCTATATGATAAAAGGGATGCTTTCTACAATTTGAGATCCTTCATGATCAAATAAAGTAAACACAAAATAATGTAATATATTATCCTAGATCACAACTATCCTTAAAATGGATCCATATCATAAATCTATATTATCATCTGGTTAACCTTAATCACTTTGTGAGATTTATAGTCTTCTCCCCTTATCTATCTTTTATGGATAATATCTTATCTAATATGGACATTTAGTATGGTCTTATCTAATGGGTGAAATTAGCAAATTGTTGAAAAATAGATCAATCCTTATCGCCAACCATTTTGAAAACTATACATATATTTTATAAGTAATTCAGTAATTGTTATTAATATACCCAAATATTCAACATTTGATTTAACATTTGATTTAACTAAAAAAAAAAAAATCCAAGCACGATCTCCAACCACTCGAATCCTCATTGTCAGAAGGCAAAAACAAAACGAACGGTCCATAATATTCCACGTTACGTTATCTAATTGGCTAATATATTAAAAGCATAAAAAAATTAAGAGTCTTTTTTATCATTGGTCCACTATGTTGAAACAAATAATGAATATCTAATTATAAATTATAATGTTAAAGTATAGAATAAAAAATAAATAAAAAAAAAAGAAAATTTGGGAGAAGAGAAAAAGAAAAAAGCTTTCACCCTTTAAAATGGCGGATCGTGTCGAGATGGCAACAACACACTTGTCGTCTCACCCAGCAGAGTCTCTGGTGGTTTCTCCGTTGCGAATCTAAATTCTCGAGAAATATAATTAGGTAAGGTAAGGTACTATATATTATTAGACCTGGTCGGATCTGTCTTTGTCGGATTATCCACTTGACATGTCTTCTATGCTTAACATCTGTTCTTGTTTTGTTGTTTGTGTGTGTTTGAATCAGATTAAATTAGTAACCTAGTGAAATTACAGTCAAAAGAGATAGTCTTTTCGATCTGATTCTAGTTTTTTTTATTCAATCGATTACTTAAGAGAAATGGGATTTGCTTTTCCTCTGGATCTTGGAGTACATCTTTCTCATGCTTGTTCATGAAATGGAGTTTCTTCCTGCATTAACTTTGCTTAATTATTATAATTTGAGAGTCCTCTGAAGATACAGACAAGATGTGACAAGTGTTCTGTTCAGTTTATCTCTGTAGCAATTTTGCTGATATGGTTCATATTTATGGGTCGTTGAGAAGACACTGTATCTGGTATGAACTCATTTTGCTCAAAAGGTCTTTTCTTTTTATTGCATAAACGTTATCTGAAGATCTTCTATTATTGATTTGACTTTCATTTGCGTTTACATGTGTGTGTACACATTTATTTATGTGGTTTGTCTAGTTTTGTTGCTTTTCTTCTCTTTACTTACTCTAGATATGGTTGTGAACATGCAATATGTGTCACTTAGCTCAGATCTTTTTTAATGTCATGGATTCTTAGCATTTTGTTATCTACTCTAACTTCTTTACCTTTGACTCTTTTTCTTAATGGTGTTTAACCTCTTAAAAGGAAGCGATTTAGAGCTTTGGTTTCATTGAGTGAACCAACACAAGGAATATGGGAACTCAGATCAATTTCAACAACTTAGGAGGTGGTGGTGGTGGTGGTGACCCTGGTGGGGAAGGATTTAACCAGATGAAGGCAACAGATACTGCATATCCCTTGGCGAGACAGTCTTCGCTTTACTCACGAACGTTTGATGAGCTTCAGAGCTTACTAGGTGGACCTGGAAAAGATTACGGGTCGATGAACATGGATGAACTCTTGAAGAGCATATGGACTGCTGAGGAAGCTCAGGCCATGTCCATGACCATGACTTCTTCAGCTGCTACAACGATGGTGCAACCTGGTGGGAATCTCCAGAGGCAAGGCTCGTTGACGTTGCCTAGAACGATTAGTCAGAAGACTGTTGATGAGGTCTGGAAATGTCTGATCACCAAAGACGGTGGAGGTAGCAGCGGAGGTGGCGGTGGTGAGTCTAATAATGCTCCTCAGAGGCAGCAGACTTTAGGGGAAATGACACTTGAGGACTTTCTGTTCCGGGCTGGAGTTGTAAGAGAAGATAACAACTCTTCACAGCAGATGGGTCAGGTCACCGGAAACAATAACAACGGCTTTTATGGTAACAACGGAGCTCCTGGGGGATTAGGCTTTGAGTTTGGTCAGACAAATCAAAACACCATATCATTCAACAATGGTACAATGCAGCAGCAGCAGTTTCAACAACAGCCACAACAGCAGTCACGGCAGCAGCTGAATCAGTCACTTCCGCAGCAGCAGCGGGTGCCTCAGACCATTTTTCCTAAACAAGCAAATGTAGCATTTACTGGGCCGGTGGGTATGGTCAACAAGAGTTTTAATGGGGCTGTGAATAATTCACTGAACAATACTAATGGTTTAGCTAGTTTCGGAGGAACCGGGGTCACTGTTGCAGCAACGTCTCCAGGGACAAGCAGCGCAGAAAACAACTCTCTGTCGCCAGTTCCTTATGTGCTTAATCGAGGAAGAAGAAGCAATACTGGTCTAGAGAAGGTTATCGAGAGGAGGCAAAGGAGAATGATCAAGAACCGAGAATCAGCTGCTAGATCAAGAGCTCGAAAGCAGGTTAGTAGTAATAACCTTACCAAACCGCAAACGTGTTCTTTCTATCCTGAAACACTTGAAGTACTAAGATGTTTTTATCTTCCATTACTCATTAATTGCAGGCTTACACCTTGGAACTGGAAGCTGAAATTGAAAAGCTCAAGAAAGTTAATCAAGAATTGCAGAGAAAACAGGTATCTAAATCGACTACCTGTCACTGTTTCTTTGCTTCTCCATCTCAGAATATAGTAGCCGCTTGGTTCTGAAACTGAGCTATTCCTCTTATGTTGCAGGCTGAAATGATGGAAATGCAGAAGAATGAGGTAACTATTAAGAACTTCATTTGTTTTCATAAGTTTTGACTCTGCAGCATCATAAGAACTAAATTGAAAAGAAAAAACATAAAATCTCTAATGGTTATTGGTATCCAGATCTTATACTTGTCAACATTTTTTTGCTACCCTCTTCCTTTGATTATCCTGAATTTGATTATGTTGCTCACGACTACTGCTTTTTTGAATTAGCAGCTGAAGGAATCGTCGAAGAAACCATGGGGCAGCAAAAGACAATGCTTGAGAAGGACATTAACCGGTCCATGGTGATATCAGAACAAAGCAACAAGAACCAGACACCATTTGGCATGGGATTAATGTAATAGACAGATAGTGCTACATGTGCAGGAGATTAAGAGAATGTTATTAAATGGAAATCTAGGTTACATAGTAGGACAAGTTTTCATTATGCATAAAAACATATTTTGTTCCATGGCCTTCATTAGCCTAGTGTTTAGTCTTTAGATGATAATCATCCCTTTTGTGTTTTCTAGTTTATAAAAAGACATCCTTGTTTATATATATCACTCTTGACTCTGTTAGAAAACATATATATTCCAAAAAATTGCAATTAGAAAACAAGTTGATTATTATCCAAAATACCAAATTTCTAGAAGTGACTTAAGACTCAAAAGGAGAGACCATTCGGTGGAGAGCCAGTTTCAAGCAGGAAACTCCTGCTACAATGCGACCTTGAAGTAGTACTAGAGGAAGAAGCCAACCCTGAGTCACCACCACCTCTCAGTGACCTCCCTTTGTGCTCTTCAACCGCCATTGCAAGCTCCATATGCAACGGATCACAGCTCTCACACAACAGCCTCAAGACTTGCTTGATCGATGGCCTTGCTACGCCTTCTTTCTCAGTGCACCATCTCACAACCGCCACCACTGTCTCCAGCTGCTCACCGTCTATGCAGTCTTTGATTCTCGGATCCACCAGATCCACCCTTCTTGATTCTGATACCAGTAAAGGCTGTGACATTTCCACCCGATTCCTGCCTTCGTCGACAGCTCTTCTCCCTGTTATGATCTCTAGCAACACCACTCCGTAGCTGTACACGTCGCTCTTCTCTGTCAGTTCTTGTGTTACAACATACTCTGGATCTACATAGCCTGAAACAACTCAGATTTCAAACTGTTTTAGTCTTTTCTATTGATCTTTTGGTAAGCTTTCAAGACAAGAATAGGTGATGTTCCTTTGTATATACAGACCTGGAGTTCCACGGATATCAGTATTAATAGGTTCAAAACAAACGGAGCCATCTCTTGAAGCATGTGCAAGGCCAAAATCTGCAAGCTGCATTGTAAAAAGGAAAATCAATTTCCTTATTAGGTGAAACTAACAGACAAGTCAATGAGAAAGATATGTGAGACACACCTTAGCAACAAAGTTGTCGTCGAGTAATATGTTGCTTGACTTTATGTCTCTGTGACATAAAGGTGGGTCACAGTATAGATGAAGGTATTCCTGAAAGAACAGATAAAATATCCAGACAAGAACAGTAATAAGAACCATATAATATCAGTTTGATGAAGGCTTTAGAAATTTACCAGAGCATTAGCCACATCGATTGCGATTTTCATCCTAGTTGCCCAACTAAGTGGAGGTTTCTCTGTGGCTACACAGAAGTGAAGAACAAAGGTTCAAGATTCTGAAGCAAAAGTCAATAACATAGCACAAGAAAATCATGAGCATACAATGTAGATGATCCGTCAAGCTCCCATTGGCCATATACTCGTAGACAAGGAACCTCTCGTTCTTCTTAGTACAAAAGCCTTTCAAAGCAACTAGATGGCGGTGATGCAGCCTGGCTAGAAGCTCAATCTCTCTGCAAAACTCATCATCCGCTTGTTCAGAGCTCCTCTTCATCCTTTTCACAGCTGCAACCAACCCATTACTAAACTCACCTCTATGAACAGTCCCAAACCCCCCACTGCCAATCACACTGCTGAACTCTTTAGTTGCTTTCCTTATCTCCCTGTAGCTAAATTTCCTAAAAGCCAACGAACTACCTGCAAACAAAAAACAAACCACACGTTTGTTTCTTTAAACGTGCTCTAAACACCTCACTAGAAGAACTTTACACACCTTCATGAATCATCATCACTTTAGGGAGGGTCTTCGTTGGATTATGATCCTTGCCCTCGGAGTCATCATCATCAAGCTCCCGTTTCTTTCTTTGGATAAGAACTATTAACACGGCGAGCATCATAACAGAAAACACTGTAACAGCGATCCCAATAGCCGGAACCACCGTCAAGTGATAACCATGGTGACTTCTTCTTGGAGACAGAACAAGATCATCATTGCCACTTGGACTATCAGCTACCACTGGAACTGGAGAAGCTTCTGGACTCAATGGAAACTCTGAGCAGAAGACATCAAACAACTCAGAAAAAAAAAACAAAACAATGATTTATGAATGACAACTTGACACATACCTGGAGTGGTGGTAAGCTCAGACACGTTAAAGAAGCAGCTAGCAAGCTCAAGAGCAGAACTACTATCAACACGGCTAGCTAAAGCAGCGTAGGTCGCATCCCTACAAGTACTCATCTTAATGTTATTCCCTCTATCCACCAAACTACGAATGTAAGTGATACCAGAGTTCAAGCAGCTCTTGCAACGAAACGGCAGCTCGCAGTTTCTTGAAACATCTCCAAACTTTGGGGACTGAAGCATTTGAGTAACAGTGGTGAGACCTTCGCAGTCGTAGCTGACGAGGATCTTGGTCCCTAGTCCGCAGAAGAGCGTCGCGTTAGTTGGGATGCCGTAGAGCTCCATGGTTCTTGAGATGGTGGTGATGCAGATGGAGGTTAACTCTGGTGCCACTCCGAGATCCGCCGTGTGGTTAGCGTAGCGGGAGACGGATACGGCGACGAAGGCGTTCATGTAGCGGCAGCATTTGGCTCTGTCGGCGTTGGTGGAGCAGACGGAGGCGACGAGAGTGAAGTTTGATGAGGTCAAGTCCAGTGGACATTCTGTGAAAGAACTCACAAAGGTTAAAAACTTTTTTCAAGAAAATCAAGATTAGGATTAGTAGTTAACTCTCTCTCTCCTAATCTAAGTCTTGAAAGATTATAATGCTAATCAAGAATCAAACCTGCTTCTGTTGGTGAAGGCAGTTGATGGAATCCAAGAACTGAGATGAATGTGAGCAAGAGAGCTTGCTTGTGAAGCACCATGGGGGAAGAAAGAGAGAGAGACTTTACTAAAGAGAGAGGTCAATGGCAAGAGTCGCCTGAGAGAATGACAGTTGAAGGAAATGTTTTAGTGACAATGAGACTGAGGAAGAGCCCAGATTTGCCTATTTTTCTTGTTACTTATGAAAACGACGAAACCACAAGAGACACCCCTAATTTACCATTCTCTTATGTTTTTAGCCGCAAAGTTCGTTCATTTGCTTAAAACACCCCCATGAATAATTGAATATATGCTTTGTTCTAACTTCTAGTTATCGAATATATTGAGATTTGAGAACTTTTTATGTGTGACCCTTATCAGACAAGCATTGTTTTCTACTTTTTTGTAAAAACTAAACTTTATCTACATGAAAAATACTCCCCTTATTTTTCTTGCTACCTTTATATATGCATAGCCTAATTAAACATAATGATTGCAATTGTTTGTTGTTTTGTAGCTTTTTTCCTACTCTTCCAAGTGGCTATAATGTCTTCGCTTGATTTTGTCAAGTAGAAACCATAGTTTTTGTTAATCCTAAGACATATAACAGCTTCTCTGAAACAAACAAGGCAATAAGTAACTATGTCGTAGAGGAATCTCCAGTGCTTCATATACATCTATATATAAAATAATATTTTTAAACAAATATTTATATTTGTATTCTTTACTAATTTTTGAAAATAATATTCTTTATATTTCCATTTTAATTTATTTATATTTATATTCTTTACTATTTTTCGAAAATAATATTAAAATAATATTTTTAAACAAATATACAACGACGTAATTGAATTCAGAAAATTATTATCTTATTATATAAAGCTTGGTTCTTCAAAGTTGCTAATTAAAAAGATCGTGACACATGGCAGTTATATAATTAAGATTGTAACATGTGTTAATACTGTTTTTTTTCTAAAATCATAAAAAAAAAAGATAATTGTAAAACAAAAATTTGATAGTAATTATCCTTTTTAAATATCTTAAACCAAAAAAATTGTAGAAGAATGCTTAATGTTAATTAAGAAGTTGCTAATTAACAAGATCGTGATACATGGCAGTTATATAATTAAGATTGTAACATGTTTTAATACTGTTTTTTTTCTAAAATCATATAAAAAAAAGATAATTGTAAAACAAAAATTTGATAGTAATTATCCTTTTTAAATATCTTAAACCAAAAAAATTGTAGAAGAATGCTTAATGTTAATTTTGTTTTATTGGTTTTTTCAAAGTTGTTAATTAACACGATCCCGACACATGACAGTTATATAATTTTATATAATTAAGGTTGTGACATGTGTTAATACATTTCTTTTTTTTCTATCATAAACCAAAAAAAAACTATATTCACACATTAACACGGTTTTCAGAAAAACAATAATAGTAATTTTCGTTTTTACAAATCCTATACCAAAAATGATTTGTACAAATAATTTATTTAATACTAATTTTCCTTTACTAAATTCATAAACCAAAAACTATTTGTACAAATAATTTTCCTTTTCTAAAATAATAAATAAAAGATAACTGTAAAAAAAATTGATAGTAATTATCCTTTTTAAATTCTTAAGCCAAATAATTGTAAAAGAGTGTTTACTTTTAATTTTCCTATATTAAAATCCGATTTTTCTGAAAACAGTAATAGTAATTTTCGTTTTTACAAACCCTATACCAAAAACGATTTGTACAAATAATTTATTTAATACTGATTTTCTTTTTCTAAAATCATAAAGAAAAGATAACTGTAAAAAATGTTAATAGTAATTATCCTCTTTTAAACTTTTAAACCAAAAAATTGTAAAAGAGTGTTTAATGTTAATTTTCCTTTATTCAAATCCTAATTAAAAAGATCATAAACCAAAAGGAACTACAGTTATTCATATTTAAAACTATAACAAAATAATTTTTAAATTTCTTATATTAAATTAAAATATCAAACAAAGTCCGTTGCAACACACAGGTCCAAATCGTGACTAGAGAGAATTGTAAAATTTTATTTAACAGTAATTTTTACTTCAAAATCTAATGATAAACATGATAGTAACAATTATTCAATTTACAAGAAAAATTGTAAAAATATTAATGATATTTAAAAAAAGGATTTTTGAAAATTGCAACATTTAAAAATAGTTAATATTAACTGTAAATAGTTATTTGAAAGAAATGTTTTTTTTAAACCCTAGACAAAATATAATAGTAAAATATTATGTAATATTAATTTCCTTTTCTAAAATCCTACAAAACTGTAAGAGAATATTTGATAGTAGTTTTTTTTATAAATAAAATCCTAAATAAAAGAAATTTGTATAATATTTTTAAGTCCTAACCAAAAATGAATTGTAAAACTTTATTTGATATTATTTTTAAGAGAGTGTTTGATGATGAACATGATACTAAAAATTATTTAATTAACAAAAGAATTGTAAAATTAGTATTGATACGAAATGTAAAAATAGCAATTTGAAAAATATTTATTAATAACTAAAATAAATTATTTGATAGCAATATTTTTTTTTATGAAATTCTAAAGAGAAAATAATTGTAATAGGTTATATGACAGAAATTTACCTTTTCTAAAATCTTAAACAAAATGTAAAAGAGTATTTAATATTTTTTTAATTGTAAATATAAAGGATATTTATAAAATTTAATGTTTTCTTTTAAAAAAAAATCCTAGCAAAATAAAATTTTAAAGACTTATTTAATAAAACATTAAATTAGTACATAAGAACACGTATAATGTTTTCATTGATTCGATTGGTATACTTAACTTTCATTTCGTTTTTACTTTTCATTTTTTATTTTCAGATTGGGTTCATTTTAAATGTTTATGTATAGTATTTTCTCCAATCCTTAGTATAAATTTTATAACAACTAATCTATGCACCATAATTATAAAATGCAAATTTTAACTTGAACTTATGTGTGAAAATGTTTTAATTATAAAATAAATCTCAAACAACATATGCAAAAAACAATCATAATACTATAATAAAATGATATATTATTTTATGTTTTTAATAAATTAAAACATCAAACAAAAATCCGTTACAATGCAACGGGCTCATATCTAGTTATTAATAAAACATAGAAATTATAAGAAAAATTAAATTTTTATTCTATATCTAAATGAAATGAAACTAGTCTCTATTTATAGATCTTCAAAAATGTTAAATTTTGGTATAATTTTTATTTTTAAATAAAGTGTTTTACTATAAATTAATTAAGTTTAAGTTATTGGGTGAAAAAAAAAGAACAAAAACTAGATAACCAATAATAATATAATATGTTAGGGGTGGACGTTCAGATGCCCGTTCGGGTTCGGGTCGGGTATTTAGAATTTTCTGGTATTTTGGTATAGGCGTACAAAATTCGTTCGGGTATTTTTATACTTCAGGTCAAGTTTGGGTATTTTTAGTTCGGGCTCGGTTATTTTGGGTCGGATTCGAATATTGAGATTTTGAAAAAAAAAGAAATTATATTTTTTATTTTTAGGTTTATTCTATTTGAAAATATAGATTTCACTTAAATGATTTTTTTATTTTTAATAAATTAAATGATTGTTAGATTTGTAGATATCATTTCAAAAATAAATGAACATTAATTTAGCTATTGTTTTGAAATTTTGAATGTTTTGTTAATACATGAAATAAAAAAACTTGAAATGTATTTTAATTGATTGACAAATCATTTTCTCTGTAATTATATGTATATTGTATGATCTTAAAGTATGTGTAACATCAATATAAATATTTTAAATAAAATGAAAGATGTAAACAAGAAATATAAGGGTAAGTATACATATGTTCGGTTATCTTCGGATATCCATTCGGTTTCGGATATCAAATCTCTCATAAATCAATATCCGTTCGAGTATTTTGCTATTTCGGTTTGGAATTCGGTCCAGTTTTTTAGGTCAGGTTCGGATACGAGTTCAGGTATCAGGTAAAATGTCCACCCCTAAAAGATGTGTAAGAGTGGGGTCAAATTATTTGGATTCAACTAGTTGAAAAAAATTAACACTTGTGAATCCAGGTATGATTTTTTTCAATTCAACACCTGCATTACATTGGTTTAAGCTGTTGAATAATTTATTCAACAGGCCCATTGCTGATAGTCACATGACATACAGATTTTTCGAGATCCCCTTTTTTATACTCCTTCAGTTCCATAATATAGAATGTTTTGCTTAAAATCATGAGGATTAAAAAACTTACATTTTAGAAACTAATATTATTAATAATATAAATTTAGAATAACTTAGCCAATCATAAATAATGTAATAAAATGTTTTTGGTCAACTAATTTTTAATAAAATTAAAATATTTTTAAAATATCAAAATATCTTATATTATGGAACATTATTATTTTTTTAAAAACATTTTATATCGTGGAAGAGAAGGAGTAGTATACTGTATACTAGTAGTATCCATCCTCTGAATCCATGTAAACTATGTTGTAGCGGGCGGATCTTCGAAGACGTCAGTTCAAATTTATCTTGATCAGATGAAGATACTGCCACCTTCTAGTTTATTATTAATTCTCTTATGCTCTTCATCATCAAACACCTATAAATGTTAACATGCGGGACATTGTATATGTCATTTACAAGATAATGATTAATATGAAAGTATATATTATTAAAAAATACAGATATCATGTCGTATAGTATTGTTATCCCTCATGTGAGGTTGTTTTTCTATAGATTTGGACCGGCACAAACGTAACTTTTATAAGATTAATAAAGCACTTTAAAAAATGTAGCTGGCATGCTATTTATAACTAGATATTTTGTTATACGATGATGATAGCGGTCACATATATTTTTCCCTTTTTTGGGTGAAATATATTATTTTAAAAACAACAAAAGAAGAATTTCTTATAGCAAAATGGAATATAAAAAGCATGAAGCCATCAATACAAAACGAGAAACCAAAAGAAGCATCTTCTCCTCTGGTAGCTAGCTATTAATATCACCATTGTCTCCGAGATACCCGCAACTTCTTACCTTTTTCTCAAGAGAAAAAGATAAATTTAGACTTCTAAGTTTCTATTTTCTTCTTTGTTGGCAAATGCAGATAACCAGTTGAAAATCTTTTGTATTTTACAAAGTAGTTTCTTCTTCCCAAAATCCTTGGGGGGTTAATTCTTTTTCTCTTTTCAAAAGTTTTATGGGATTTTGTAGCAAGAAAGAAGACAATGTTTCAAAGTCTCACCTTCTTTCTAACAGTTCTTCTCATTCCATGTTTTCTCATCTTTAACCCTTCCTCTGCCCTCAAGGTAAGGAAAATCGTAACAAAGTGTATTCTCAAACTCATCAAGAATGTATCACAAATTGTTGATCATTGTGTGATTGGTAGGAAGGAGAAACATGCATCGTGACCAAGAATTGTGATCAGGGACTACACTGCGAATCGTGTCTCTCAAGCGATAATTTTCGACCTAGATGCTCCCGAATGCAAACCGTTAACCCCACCTCTAAGGTTTGTTCTTTTTTTTTTTGTGTTTCCTCTCTTTTCGTTTAAACATTTAGATGATATATATATATATATGTATTTGATTAATCGATTGATTGATGTTTATATGTGATAAAGGTGAAAGGGTTGCCTTACAACAAATACACGTGGTTGACAACACACAATTCATTTGCTCGAATAGGTGCAAGATCAGGCACAGGCTCTATGATTCTTGCTCCTTCCAACCAACAAGATTCAATCACAAGCCAACTTATTGTAAATATTCTTCATAAACTCATTTAAAATATTTCATTCTTTCCTTCAAAGAAAAGAAGTGTACTTCATTCTTTTGATAAACCCATTTTAAAAGTTAATTTCTTTAAATTTTATTGTATCTTTTATTTTATTCTGTGGGTTTCCAGAATGGTGTTAGAGGGTTTATGCTTGACATGTACGACTTCCAGAACGATATATGGCTTTGCCATTCTTATGGTGGAAACTGCTTCAACTACACAGCGTTTGTAAGTTCCATGGATTCACACACATAAGTCGATCGGTTCAAATGTCAAAAATGTTTTTAATCTGGTCTTTGGTTCGTATGTAGCAACCGGCTCTTAACATTCTACACGAGTTTCAAGTGTTTCTAGACAAGAACAAGGATGTGGTTGTGACACTTATCATCGAGGACTACGTGAAATCTCCCAATGGTTTAGGCAGAGTGTTTGATGCATCCGGGTTACGAAATTTCATGTTTCCGGTAACAAGTATGCCTAAGAACGGAGAAGATTGGCCTACCATCGATGAAATGATAACTAAGAACCAACGGATGCTGGTTTTTACGTCAAATCCTCAAAAAGAAGCTACTGAAGGATTCGCATTTTTATGGAAATACATGGTAGAGAATCAATGTGAGTCCATCTCTAAACAGTTTTTCCTAATATATTTGATACATTATATTATTATTATTATTATTATTTAAAACTGATATGACGTTATGTTTTTAGATGGAAATGGAGGCATGAGGCCTGGAGTGTGTACCAATAGACCAGAGTCAGCTGCTATGGGAGATCAATCTAGATCACTAGTTCTGGTAAACTATTTTCCTGATACTGCGGATTTGATGGGATCTTGTAAACAGAACTCTGCTCCTCTTCTTGACGCCATACAAAAATGTCAAGAAGCCTCTGGACAACGCTGGCCTAACTTCATTGCCGTTGATTTCTACAAGGTGTGTAAGATAATGTGGTTAGAGTTTGGTGAGATTTGATCCGGTTTAAATAATGTTAATATGTATGTGTGTGGTTTAGAGAAGCGATGGTGGAGGAGCTCCAAAAGCAGTTGATGTTGCTAACGGCCGTTCACTTTGCGGCTGTGACGATATATCCGCTTGTAAGGTTAGTAGTCTATGGTTCTTTTTTTGGAATGACTAGAAGGTTTTCAGTCCAAAATATCTTATAGGACGAGATCTATGCCATGTTAAATTAACTTTATTTAAGCGAGCAAATCCTTCATAACAGAAATCAAACTTATGACCAAGGCTGGATCTGAGAATTTGGGGGCACAAATATTTTTTGAAAAACTTTTATAAAAATCTTTTTTTTCCCATAATCTGGAGCCTATTTTATGTAAGAAATCTATAAAAAAAATTGGGGACCCTATTTATGACCCGTTAGATTAGTCCCTCGAAGATAAGTAAATATGAAAATATAATGGTTTATAAGGTTTCAAACCTGTGATCTTCACGTTATTCGCACTATATGGATTTTGCATGTCATAGAAGATGTTAACGTTTTTGTGTGTGTATGTAGGAAAACATGCCGTATGGGACGTGTGAGAAACGTGAAGAGCCGACGAAACTGGATTCGAAACTCATGATGATTGCGAAACTTACAGCCGATGCTACCAAACCGACCCAACTTGGGCTTTCTGTGTTTGTTGTAACCTTTGTCTCACTTCTCTCATTTTTTGGACATTGAGGGTTACTTTATACCAACTAATATATGTTCCGGGTTTCGGTTCACAAAGAACCAAACCCGATTAAACTCGATACGATCAAGACAAAACTTATTTTACTTGTAATGACAATACACACATTGCATTTATTCAGCAAATCACACTTGCAATATAAAAATAAACATGAATATCCATAATTACGTAAAAAACAATTTGGTTTTGTCTAAAGATTCCGAATCCCGTTCGGGTTAAGAGCACGGTACGATACTGGTGGCGAAGCCTGACCGTCTAACTCTTCTTGCTCCGGTTTAATCCGGTGCGGGGCCTTATCACAAGGCATGTAAAAGAAAGACTTGGACTTAGGACACTTCTGTTTTCGCATGAAGAATTTTGCGCACTCCCATGGCGTTCTCTGATAAGGAAGGTCTAGAATACAGTTCATGCGAACGTCTAGAATCTTCTTCTTGATAAGTTCTCTACATTTTGGACCAACCTGCGTGAAGTAATTGAACGAGAGTGAAACGTTCTTGAGTGCTGAGAGCTCGCATACGATCTCCGGTATGGTACCGTAGAACTTGTTTCTAGCCAAGTTGAGCTGTTCCATCTTGTCTAGGCATCCGAAAGAGTATGGAATCGGACCGGTTAGCTGGTTAAACTCGACGTCAAAAACCGTAGCTTGGTTAAGCTTCCCGATTTGGTATGGTAAGCAACCGGTTAACTTATTATTTAAGAACAGGACTTCTTGTAGGGACTTGATATCACCTATGCTTTCGGGAATAGGACCCGTGAATCTGCATCACGTCACATGAAAGTCCAACGAACCTCTTTAGATAATTAATTTATATAGACCTAACACCTAACCTACTACAAAAACCAAAACAGAGTAATTAATGTTTTAATGAAGAATGTCTAATTAAATTTCTAACGACTAAACACATATTTTGAAACACTTTTAGATTTCATTCAATGAAACTAAATAAATTGTGGAGCTTTTGTGACCTGTTGTTAGCGAATGTGAGGTAAAGAGCAGTGATGGATCCGAGATTCTCGGGGAGTCTCTGAACAAGATTGTTGTGGTTGAGGAACAAGACGTCTAGGTCAAGATTGAAAACCTGAGGAGGCACAGAACCGGAGAAAGAGTTGAATCTAAGATCGAGGAACGTGAGGTTGGTTGCTTTTAAGACAGAGCTTGGAAACTCTCCGGAGAGCTTGTTGTTGCTGAGATCAAGCTCGAATAAGTACTTCAAGTTGCTGACTTCGGGAACAGCGCCCACGAAGTTGTTGCTGTTTGCGTGGAAGATGGTGACTTCTTCTAACTTGTTGAGGAAGTTATCTAGCCTTAGTTTCTTGCCTCCGAAGTTAAACTGGTTGAACTGGATGCTCGCGAGTGCGAGATCGTTTGTTCCCGGGAACTTTGCGCACTCGAGCCCTATGTACTTGTCTTCGGCGCAAATGTCAGTGCCTACCCATGTTTTGAGTATCTTCTTTGGATCATTTTCGACTAGGTTTTGGAACTTCTTGATGACTGGATACACTTTCTCTATTAGTGGACTAGAGAACTGTGGCGGAGGTGGCGGTGGAGGAGGAGGCGGAGGACAGTCTTCTGGCTCCGGAGGCGGCGGTGGAGGACAGTCTTCTGGCTCCGGAGACGGCGCAGGAGAATAGTCATTGGAGCTTTCACCGCCGCCGATGATGATTTCAAGAGCGTTTCTGTCGGTGATGAGGTTGTTTCTTGTGGCTAGAATTGAAAGAAAGTGAAGAGACAGAAACAATAAGATGAAAGAAGAGGAATGGTTATAATTTGGGGCCATTGGTGAAAGGTTTGATGCGAGCTTTGAGGATTGGCTTAGAGAAAGATTAATTATATAGAAAGAGTGTGAGCAAAAGTGAAGCTGTGAAGTCAATGCAGATGTATTATTCTTGTTGGCAGCTTTAGAGCATATAATTAGTAAAATCTAAAAATGAATTATTCGTTAGAATGAAAAAATATTAATGTAATTAAATGTCCATTTTGTAATGCCAAAGGGTGGTTGCATACATGTGTAGCTTCGTTGGTCTTATCATTTTTCTTCCGTCAACGGCTTATTCTAAATGATTGTCGTACTAATATTAAAAAGTGACATATATTCTTTAGTATGTGAGTGGCAGAAAGATAAGTAATTAATATGTGCAGAAACTAAATTATTCACGTTAGGTGATTAAAATTATAAACGTTGGTTGGATAGAGCAGAAAAATGATGTCGATCGGTTCAACCTGAATAACCAAACCAAAACCCAAAAGTTTTGGTTTGGTTCGTTTCGGTAGTAAGATTTTATCTTGAATCATCGTTAAATTTACTTTTTATATCTTTTCTTTTTAATATATAGCATATATATATGTTTATGTAATAATTTATTTTTTGGAAAATCTGTACATTTAATTTGTAATTTTATTTTATTATTAAGAGAAATCTATTGTAGACAAAGCTTTTATTTGAGATATATAAGAACAAGAAAGATGAGAGATTGTTAATCGCTCTTAGCAGCAATCACTTCGAAGCATCTGTCTTAATACAGATTGTCAATCGCTCTTAGTAGCAATCACTTCGTAGCTTCCGGCTGAACTCCTCGGAATCATCCAGGACATCGAACATCTATCCTCTCTATTTGTTTTTGTTTCTTTTAAGTATGTTGAGAGATTGTTAAACTCTCCTGCTGATCAACTTGCAAAAGCTACTCTCTGTACGGCTACTCTGGTTTCTCCACCGTAGATTTCGAAAGTGGATTTAATATAAGTATGTGGTGTTCAAAAAAAAAAAGAACAAGAAAGATGAATTGTTCTTCCAAAAAGTTAATGGAGCCACGACCGGCCTTGACTGATTATCTTCCCTCTGACTTCTTCTTGTTAGCAAGAAAAATATAGATGAAACGTTCGCTGAAGCATCATTGGCTTTTCCTTTGTTGAGTTCGTCGTACTCGTACGTAGTGAATAAAAAGAAGAGAAGGAAGAGAGAAGAACTACAAGAAAAAAACATGGCGTACTGGTGGTGGTGGTGGAGGGAACCGAGCATTTATGAAATGGCGGAAGCAGGGTATATGTTGCTGTACGTCGGTGATATTGAGCCGACAGTGACAGATTATGTTCTGTTCGATGCGTTTTCCCAGGCAAGTCAAGTTAGTTCTGCTCGTGTTTCCGGATATTCGATCACCAGGAAATCTAGCTATGGCTACGTTAGCTTTCACCATTCTCGTGATGGTAACTTTTGATTTTTGGTTTTACTGTTTAGATTAGATTAAAATTAAGGTTGTGCTTGGTAATGACTTTTTGCTTTAGGCTTTTAATATTGTAGAAATTTTTCTGGCTGTAAATAAAAAATCAGGTTTTATAGGTTGTAATTGGTGATATAGCTTTAAAAGCATTGTTTAGAAAAAAAAAAGCTTTAAAAGCATTAAAGACTTTTTAAAAAAATCTTAAAAGTCTCATATATCAATACTATTAAAACAGAAGACCCTTTTTTGAGGTGCCCTCCTGTTTCAACAATATTTACAAGACAATGCCACTAGATTATTTTTAAACTATGATTTTAATTAAATTATTAAAGCATTATTTACTTATTCCACAAAATCTTCTCTTCCAACAAACTAATCTATTAAATCATTAAAGCTATCGTAACCTAACTAATCTTATATTATTTCTCTATACTAAAAAAAAAATCTAACTATATTATTTCTATTAACATAACCAATCATAAACCATATGTTTTTTTTTTTTGAAGTATATGGTGTTGTGTGGGTTTTACGTATTGAAACTTACACCATCTAATAACATACAAGATTTTCAAATTGACATGTAATATATATACATAAAGTCTGATATAATGTATTTTGGCAGTATTCATAATTATACGTTCCTAACATATATGATCCCTAATCCACAATACCCTAAACCTCAAATCATTAATTTTTATTTTATTTTTACCCCTCATCTATTGAAAATAAAGCATAAAAACAGAATTAGAGATAACTGTTAAATTAAAGTCGAAGTGTTTTTTTTTAAATATATATGCTTAATAACAAATTTATTATTATACCAATTTCTTTTTTAACTATTCAAATACTGTGCCGGTTGTTATCGTAGTTGCAATTTTTTTTTCAAATCAATAATAAACAATAGAAATTAGAAAAATAAAAAATCGTAAACCTTAATATCTAAAATATTATAGCATAAAAACTAGCGCCCAATCATTATAGTTCTCAATTTTCCACAAATCAACTTTTGTGAAACAGAAACAAAACAAATCGTTAGTTTATAACAAACTGACGAATATGCTGAAATGGTATTAGATGGTATAAAACTTTTTTTTTTAACAACAAGATGGTATAAAACTACATTCATCAACAGCTTGACAAAAGCATTCACCACAAATAACAAAAAAAAAAGACTAAATCAGTCGTAAAATTAAATTTTCTTAGCAAGATTAAACCTTTTAAAACTTTTTGGCGGATTCAAATCAAAGTGCTTCACTCATGGACCGAAATAAGACCGCTAATCGAATGGATATCCAAATATCCAAAATACATTTTGTATACCTAAAAATATTGATTATATTTAGATGTAAAATTATCAAATATTCTAAATACTAATTATAAACCGAATTATCCAAAAAGGAAGTGACCGTTTTATACAACCATGTCTTTGCCTTATTTAAAATCTATATTTTCTAATTACTGAAATTATTCCATGACGTACCTTACTATATATTACTTGATTTCTTTTCCCTTTCAATGAAATACTTAAACCCTTTCTAACTTTACAGAATTATAATTAATTATATTCTTCAAATATATGTCATCAAATAATTGTAAAAAGTTTCATACTTTAGTAAAAAAACTATCTATAACCCAAAAAAATATTGTATTATTCAATAGACTCTTAGTTTAAAGTTTCCAAAAAATATTATTATTTTAATTATATTCGAATATATTTTATTTCATATATATATATATATATATATATATATATATATATATATATATATATTATATGATAAACTATCCTATATATTGAGAAAATATTTATTGTTAGATCATCCCCTTCGTAACAGTGATTTACAAAAATGTGAATGGTTCTTATTTAAACATAATAAAGTATTACTTTCTATCCGTATATAATATAATTTATCAATAAAAAAATCCAACCCCCCCCCCCCCCTCCCCCAATTACGTGAATTACTTGAATAGATACAATCCAAATGTGAATTTCAGTTTTCCAGGTTTAACTCAGGTTTTGGACGTGTTTTTAAAATTTTTATAACATTGTCAAAATTAAATCCAAACTTTTTTAATTTAGTTCACTTTGGTTTTATAAGAAAATAAAAACCTGACTCAAACTGCACATCACCCGAATTGATCTGATTCGAAAATGCATGGTTCTCCTAAACGGGTCTTAAAATCCCAATAACTTGAAAATTGAATAATCCTAACTGACACGTACCTTAAACCCGAATGACTATCACTATGAGAAGTTAAAATAAATTACTTTCAGTTAAATATGTCAAAACTCAAAAATTAAAATTCAGACCGAAAATTAGTAACTGTTAAATCAAAAAATTTAACCGAAATGTTATCCCGCGCTTTCAAAGCGCGGGTCAAAATCTAGTCTATCTTATTAAAACTCAAGTACAAAATTGAAGTGTTTGCAGACTTGAATAGGACTATTAAAAAATTTAGAGTGTTTGGAAATATGGATTGCAGTCTTTACAAAAAAAATATTTTTGTTTGAAAACAAGGATAGTAGTATTAAGAAAAAAAAGTAATGGGCTTATGTTTTTTTAAAAAATTGAAAGTTATCTAGGCCACTTTTAAAATATACCAAAATGGTCAATCTAATTGCCTAATTTTTTTTTTCTAAACTAACCATAAAACAACATTTAAACTTTATATACATATTTCAAATCAAAATAATAATTCAAATTTGATTTATATCAAAAATTGATTCAAAAATATACATATATTCAAAAATGGATTTTTACTAAACTATTTTTCAATAACCATTATAAAAAAAATATTGTCAATATATATAAGAAAAATATAATACAAAGCCCAATTTGAAATACCAACTCAAATTATGGTTTTTATATTTCATATTAAGTTTTAAAAATATAATATATGTAATTATTTATATGATGGTATGTATAAAATACTATTAATTATATGATTACTTATATGATGGTACATATAAAATACAATTAATTATATGATGATAAAATACGATATATAATAATGACTAGGGATGGGCTTTTGGGTACCCATACGGGTTTGGTTCTGATCGGTTTGTATTTCGGGTTTTCGGGGTCAAAGATTTCAGCCTTATTAGAATGTTTCTAAATTTTGGTTTGAGGTCGATTTGGATCTTTGCGGGTTTGGTTTGGGTTTGGATAACTAATTTAAATTATTTTTAAAGTCTTAAATCATTATATATTTTAAATTTCTCAAAATGTATAAATAAAATAATATATTACGTATAAATTTGAATAACATATGTCATAATACTTAAGCTTAACATATCAATTGGCTTGATTTAAAATTTTGGATACGGAATCAATAATTATTTTAAGTATTTTTGGTGATTTGAGTATACTTTAACTATTTCAGATATTTACTTTTGACTATCTATATATATTTTCAAGTATTTAAACCAATTTAAAAGTATCATTTTTGATGTTTTATATACGTTAAATCTAAAAATAATTAATATATATATAAGTATATAAATCTATTTTTAGATAAATTCGGATATCCAAATACTTCGGTTCGGATCAGATTCGGTTCTTTAAATAACAAAATTTTGAATAATTAGAAAATTTAATCAATTTATGTTCGGGTTTGGTACTATATTTTTGGATGTGTATCGGTTATGTTCCTCGGATTCATTTTTCCAAATCCTAATAATTACATGAAAAACAAATATCAACATATTTTTCAAAATATACACCCGCGCGCCTGCGCGGATCAAAATCTAGTTATTATTATTATCTAATCAAGTTTTATTGATCAGAAAAACCTCTAAAACACGTAAAGCCAGTTTTTCTTCTTGTTGTTCACTAAACTATTGATTTTCTTCAAGAAGAAAAACATTCGGTAATATATGACTTTAGTTTCAGGGAAACTAAGCCTACTTAACGATATAAAAAAACACAAATTTACTAGCTATCTAAAAAACCTCCTTCTTTTCTACTTTCTCTTTCTATATTTCTCTGCCTTCTTTCTACAAATCTAATTTCTAATTTTTTTTCTAATTTCAAGACTTTAGAATCTTTTTAAAGCCTTCAAAGATTTTAGAGCAGGTCCAACTATCGTATCTCATTTTGAAAAGAAATATTAAAATAATAAAAAAGAGTAGAAAAGATTACCTTCGGTTATGATCCTTAGTTGTTATTTGTCAACTTCTGCTTGTTTTTTTTCCAAAAGAAATAAATTTTAGCAACAAAATTACACATGATTAAGGGGGTGATTGGTAGTTGCTGTAGGTAGTGTCAACCGTCCTATTTATTTCTACAACACCAAATTCAAAGCAATCAAGCTTTAATTTTTTTTTTTGAAACCACAGTTCTTAAAATAATCTACAGCTGTACAAGTGCTCTGCATAGCCAAATATCCAAAGCAATTTTTTAGTGCTTTCCATAAAATTCTACAGTAATAAAATCTAAAGCCAAAGCAAAAAATTTACAGATTTTTTTCTACAGTAAAATTTTTAAAGCTACAGCCATTACCAATAGTCAACTTCTCGCGTGCCCCCAATGTGACAATGCCAAATCTATTATGGGCTCTTAGAGTCTCCTATACCCTTATTTCATAATTCTTTTTTTGATCAAAATCCAAACTTCCAAATCAAATCCTTCCCGGTTATCAAAACTAAACCCTAACCCCCCCTATGGATTAGTGAACCCATGGGCAAATATTTAAATTTTATACCTTTCAAATTCAGAAAAAAAAAATTTAAAATCGTTTTTAATCATATTTTGATGATTTTTTCGAAAATATGGAAAACAACGTTTTTGGATTTTTGAAATATTTTTATCAAATTCTATAAATCAAATAAAAAATATTAACGTTTCTATTTTAATTTTATGATTTTTCGTTTGATATATAAAATTAAAAAAACAAAAGTGTCCTTTTGAAATTGTGTTATGAGATATAGGGGTATGAGAAGATTTGTCTCCATTACCAATCAGACTTTAAATTATTATTACTTTTGAGATTAGAACATGTTTTTAGATATTACTAATGAGGTTGCCACGCTATATCACCAATCACAACCTAGGGTTCAGTGCTTTCTCGAGTTACCGTTTCTAGCTATGTATTCACGTACTTCTGATTTTCTTCTATGGTCGACCGGTTGATAGCACAAAGAGCACTAGAGATGATGAACCGCACTACTATTAATGGAAAAGAGATTAGAGCTATTTATCATGTCCATGATCCAAGTCTTCTTCGAAAGGGCTGGGTTGGTTGTATACTTATAAAGGTATAAACTGAAACGTGAAACTCAAAAGAATAGTTTCTTTTGTTTCTTGATCTCCAATATAATCTGACATTGTTTACAGAATCTTGAAGAGTCCATCGGCCACAAAGCACTCTACGACACATTTCGGAGTTTTGGATCCATTCTAAGATTCAAATTGGCTACTAATAATGACACTGGTCGTTCACAAGGCTTTGGCTTTGTGCAGTATGAAAACGAAGAATCAGCTCTCAAAGCCATTGGTTATTTGAACGGAATGCTTCTTAACGATGAGAAAATATATGTAGGACCTTTTCTTCAGAGAGGTTCTCCATACGATAAGGGGATCTTCACTGATATTTACGTCAAGAATTTCTCCAAGTCATTGGCTGATGAAGAGCTTGAGAAGATTTTTGGAGAGTTTGGACCGACGACGAACTGTCTGATCATAAGGAAAGGTGAAGTTCGTCAAGGAAAGTCTAAAGGCTATGGTTTTGTTAGTTTTGAAAATCCAGAGGATGCTGAGAAAGCTGTTGAGGCTTTAAACGGGAAGAAGTTTGAGGACAAGGAGTGGTTGGTCACGAAATCGAAAATGACGTATAAGAATGGATATAATTTGAAGCGAGGTTTGAAATATTACATCAACATATCTCAGGGTTTGAACTACTTGTGTGTTAAGAAGCTGCATAAAAGTGTAACTGATGAAATTCTCAAAGACTATTTCTCTCCCTATGGAACTATAATATCATGCAAGGTTTGTTTGTACATTTATAGAAAATCTCGAGGATATTCTAGGTATAACACGTGTGGATGTGGATAGGTCATGCAAGACTCTAGTGGAGTGAGTAGAGGATCAGGCATTGTTGCGTTTTCGAAACCTGAGGAAGCTTCTAAAGCTGTAAGTTTCTAGAAACAATGTATCACTTTATTTGGAACAGAGAAACTAATACTGGTGGTTGTTTTTCCATGTATTCAGATGGAGGAAATTAATTGGAAAAAGAAGATAAGGAAACAAGTTTACGTGGATTTAGCTATGTCACTTGCAAATGCAACTCCCGAACAGCAGAGAACCGTACGTGAATGTTTTGTTTGCCTTTATAGTTTTTTTTTTTTTTTTTGCCTTTATAGTTATATCCTTGTCTCTCTCTTTCTTTTTGTTGTGTTCTTTTTCTAAGAAGTGAAATGATTTGTACAGATGTTAGGTGAGAGTCTTTACCCTATGGTGGAACAACTTGAGCCAGAGTCAGCAGCAAAGATTACAGGAATGCTTCTTGAAATGGACCAAACCAAAGTTCTTCACTTGCTTGAATCCTTCGTGGCTCTCGAATCCAAAGTCGCAGAGGCAACTGCGATCCTGAGGACTGTAAAAGAGCAGCAGCAACAACAACATAGAGGTGGGTCTGAATCTGCGAGTGGCTCAAAATCCTCTCTAAGCCCTGACTCAAAACCCTCTCTAAGCACAAGTTTTATAAGCCCAAAGCCCAAGTCACTAGCGCGTGTGAACAGTCGACTATCGATTGGCGAGAGGTCAGTCGTGTTGCTGACCAACAGATTTGATTCCTTCGAATGATGTGGTTTCAGGAACAAGTCTGAATATCTTTTAAAAAAAGTCTCAATATCTGTGTTTATAATGCTAATCTCCTTAAATCATTTGTAACATAGTAGTAAACATTGAATTCTATAATGAAAGTACTACATTTTTCTCGCAAAAGTTTGCGAGTGTGTGTATATAAACTATACATATCAAAGAAACAAAACAAGACAATTTTTTTTGCAACCTAAGTTTTTTTGGGGAAATTTTAAGGGATAATTGATAAAACCAATCCAAATATTCATGTCAAACATAAAAGTGAACTCTACTTTCGGTCAAATGCAAAACCAACATAAAAATATGGTAAATATATTATGTAACCCTTATGACCAAACAAAAAAAACAGAAATGGATTTTACAATTTTGTCCTTAGTAAGTCTACACGTAATAGAAAGAAATTTACATATATGTAGACCTCCTAAAAAATCTACTGTTATAGATTTATTATGTAGTCTACATTGTAATTTGATCTAAAAATTTAATTTTAAAAATGTATAAAATAATTATTGTGATATTTTTAATTAATCATCAATATAATGATTAATATGAAGTTAATAAATTAAAATTTTATATAATTGAACAATTTTAAGGAATATACTCTAATTTGCTAACCATGAGTTAGACAGTCTGGTTTAGAAACAAAAGGTTATAACATGTTATGTATTCTAGTGGTAGATTTCTTAGGGTTAGATTTAGTTTTTTTTTGTTTTATTGACTTAAATTTGTATATTAATGCCTAGTAGTTTATATTTTGTATAATTTGATATTTGATACAGTAACTAAGACTTTTTATCATAGAGCAAAACATTTAGGGTTTAAGATTTGTGGTTTAGGGTTTCGTAGACCTACAATAAAGTCTATTTAGCTGGAGACATCTTTTTCAGTCTACGTTTTTCAAATTTGTTTACAAAAAAATCATTATATTTAAACTAAGTTGAGTTTCTTAAGAATAAAAATGTGAAATCATAAATTATAACTATTAAAAACCAAAAAAAATAGTAAATCATATATTAAAACTAAAATTAATAAAGAATAAACAACAATAATGAAATTATTATAGTAGACTTCCAAAAAGGTCTGCTAAATTACGATAAAATCTACTCCAAAATTTTAATTTTAATAGACTTCAAAAGAAGTCTACAGTGTCATTAATTTTTTAAGCTAGTTACATTTTTTGTCTCCCTATATAAATGAAATTTATACAATCTCTCTCTAAAATGGATGCATAAGTTTTTAAAACTCTCTCACTTCTCTTTAAAACTCTCTCCCTTTTCTCTAAAGTTCTCTCTCTTCTCTCTAAAACTCTCTCATTTATCTTCCTCTCTCTAAAATTCTCTCAAGTCTTTCTCACAATATTATCCTGTCATTTTAGATATTATGATTCATGGTTTTCATCTTCTCCTTTAAAAATGTAAGTTTTAGATCTATAGTTTTTAAATGTGAATTTTTATGTTATTTATTTCTCATAATATTATCTTTTTTTGTAGTTATTATCACTCTTGGATTTCATCTTCTCCTCTTAAAATGTAAGTTTTAGATTAATAAATTTGAATGTGTATTTATAGGTTTATATTCAAATAAATTTATAGATCAAGCTCTGTTCATTTACTTTGATACTATTTTATCTTATAAATTCTATTTTGTAAAGTATTTTTAGATTTAAAATTATTTTCACATTTAGAAATGTATAATTTTTTTTCAGATCTGAAAATTATCAGACAGTGTAGACTTCTAAAGAGGTCTGCTTATAAACTTAAGCTAGTAGACTTCATATGAAGTCTACTAAGCCACAAAGTTTAAACAAACTTCATTAGAAGTCTACAAAATATGACTTTAATTTTTTTCTATGTTTTTGAAATAATTTTATCTTATTTTCCAGGTATTGTTTTTCATGGTTGTTCTTTTCTCCTCCCAAAAATGTAAGGTTTACATCTATAGATTTTAAACATGTGTTCTAATATTTATATTTAAATAAAGCTACATATTCAAATTCTATGCCTTTCATTTATTACTATTTTGTCTATTAAATTATATTTTTAAAGTTTTTTTAGATTTAAACTTATTTTATATTTTAAATGTATGTAATTTCTTATATCTAGTTTTTTTTTATAGAGTATACTTCACTTGAAGTCTACTACCCTTGACTTTTAAGCATATTTCAATAGAAGTTTACTCAAATATAATTTTAATTTTTATCTTATTTTTCATAATTTTATCTTATTTTACAGGTATTCTCTTCCGAAGTTTTCAAATCATCTTCCCAAAAATGTAAGATTTACATATATTCATTATAGGATGTTTTTGTATTTATATTGAATAAATTTATATATTCATACTTTATGTTTTTGCTTTGTTACAAGGTTGACAAAAATAACTATTTTGAAATATTTTCTAAACAAAGTATTTTAAATTACCTAAATATACACTTTTAGATAAGAAAATGTTCCGTTAGTGTAGACTTCAACTAAAGTCAACTAAAGTCCACTAAACAATAACTTTACCTAGACTTAAAAAAAAGTCTACTAAAATATAAAAAAAATCTACTAAAATATGATTTAATTTTTTATCCTATGTTTTTCTCATAACTTTATCTTACTTTACATGTACTCTTTTCCAAGACTTTATTTGAGATATCGAGATTATGAAAAATCAAACACACTCAAGAATAAATTTTAATATATTGCTATGTAATAATTTCTCATAATAAAAAATAATTGTTTAATAATTGTTTAATGCATGATCTATAAACATTGTATTCATTTTTAGTGTTGTTTGATTTGTATGATATTATTAATTTTTTGTTAGATATCAATGTTTTCACAAGATCTAATCAACTAAACAAGTAAAACCACCATAAGCTAAAACAATAACTAGCACACTTGTGAGAAGAAGAAAATCTATACAAAATTTCCAAGAAGTTTCAAGAGTAAAACTAATCACAAATTTTTGCAATAAGTTTGAAATGTATAATTATAACACATTAACTTTTGAAATTCATCCAAGACAATTAAAATTTTACTAACATACATCGTAAAATAATTAAATCGTGAAAAAATATGATGAATAATACATAAATGCACTTTTAATAGAATTTACGACGTAAACTTCAACTCCAGTCTACATTTGTAGATTGACAAAGACGTTTATACGTATTAACTAACATATAGTCAAACCAAAAATTTGTAGTGTACTTGACGCTGGTTTGATACACAAAGACGTACAAAGTGTGTCTTAGATAACTCGATCAAGTTCTGCACTTGTCGATAATTTGTGACATGCATAAGAGGAGTATTCGCGTATTCGAAGTTATTTGTTGTAAAATGACGTCTAGTAAGGAATATGTTAGCACCATCTTTTCGATTTTCTTGTCCAGATCATAATCTTCTTATGCTATTTTAGAAGTTCACCATGAGTACAAGGAACATTATTCCTCCTTTCCAATTATATACAATAGGTAACAGAGTTATTTTCAAAAAAATACAGTTTACATAGGGGTGTTCAATCCGGATATCGGTTCGGTTTCGGTTCGGTTTTTTTCAGTTTTCGGTATTTCGGTTAGTAAAATATAACTACCATTCTAAATCCATATTTACTTCGGTTCGGTTCGGTTTATATACCGTCGGTTTTCGGTTTATTCGGTTTTATACCAAAAAACATAATTATTTTGTTTGAGATCATATTATATGAATTTTAGAGTCATATTGTCAACACAATCATTTATTAAAAATATATTACATGTTCAAATAGATGAACAAAAAAGTAAAAATGCTTCTACCATCAAATAAAATAATCAATTCTATAACTAAAATTAAAGCTTGAAATTTTGAAAATAAAACTATGAAACAAAACAAAAACATAAAAGAAAAGTTTTTCCACTCTTCCATATTTAGTGTTCATTAAAGTCATGTTTTTTCAATTGAAAATTTTCCATTAATTATTGTCCATCAAATTTATAATCTTCATATTAATTAAGTTAAGACTAAAATAAATCAAAAAGATCAAAAAAAGACTTAGAAAATAAGATGTATGAATTGCGATGTATTGTTATTTAATTATAGTTCAAATGTTTTACAAATTAAGGTTTTTTATTACTATAAAATTATGGTAATAGTTATTAACACAAATTTAACTTATGTAACAAATAGATTTTCATGTATTGTTTTAAAATAGATACATATTTATATGTTTCTACTTTTAATCGGTTTTGTTCGGTTTATTCGGTTTAATCGGTTATATACCAAACCATATCCAAATCCTACGGTTTTTATAAAATTATATCCATTCGGTTTATATGGTATATACCAAAACCAAACCATATTGTCTATTTCGGTTTGGTTTGGTTCGGTACGGTTTGGTTTTACCATATTGAACAGCCCTAAGTTTACATAATTAGCGGAGAAATATTTCATGTTTCATAAAACTATAAAGGTAGACTTACAAATACGTATACAATTATTAGCTAACAACATAGTCAAATCAAAAGTACTATACTTTCATAACTATAACAGATTTTCTTTTCAAAATCACGCGAACCCATTTGGATTAATTAATACACACTGTCAAAGAAACAAAATCTTGAAAAAACTTAATACATGTTTGAATTTTTTTTTGATTTTATACATGTAGACTTCCATTTCAGTCTACACTTCAAAAATGTTTATTTTTTTCAATTGACCAAAATTCACCTAGGATTTAACTTTCAGAAGTAGACTTCATATGCAGTCTACATTTTTAAGTTTTTTTTAAAGAGGTTAGTTTTGTAATTGACCAAGTTTGAATTTCTACGAGTAAATGGAAACGAACGTCTCTGACGGGTTAGTTTTGCCTTTGACCAAAATAAAATAGTAGACTTCACATGCAGTCTACCTTTTTTTCTAAGATAAAAAGACTGCATATAAAATCTACAATTTAATAAATTCTTAATTAATTTTTAATTTTTTTAGGCAAACACAAAACTAACGTATTCAACGAAGTTAAAGTTTTGGTCTAATGCAAAACTGACATTTTGCAAACTTCTCAGGCAATCTACACTTCGTAGACTTTCGTTGAAGTCTAAAATAAAAAGTCAAAAGTTCAGCCAAATGCAAAACTAGCATCTCTTACGTAAACGTCTTAGTAAATCTACCTAAATTTTTGTTTTTGTTGTCAAAGATAAAGACTGCTGGGAAAGTCTGCGGTACAAAAAACTTTGTTTGGTCAATTGCAAAACTGGCATGTACGTTGACAAGTAGAATGCATCATACGTTTGCATATAGGCGTAGACATACAAAACAGTCTATGATCTCGACACAGATCTGAAAAATAACGAAAACCATGTAAATAGTTATCTTTTCTGGTGTAAAGCTCGTTTCCAACCTTCTCAACCGTCCAAACTCCAAACACAAACAAAAAGAACTGCCTTTGACGATTCACTAATGAATAAACTCGAAAATATGAAGTTTGTGCTTATGAAAACGAAAGTTATGAGAAATTTTTTCTATATGGAAATGTAGAGGAAATGAAGATTTGTTAGTTTTACAATGGAAAAAAAAATGGTTGAAAATTGAATTCTAGAGCTTTAAGAGCTCAAAATTGGTGGTTCATGATGGTTGGAAAAATTGATGATAATGACATTATTGTAAATAAGAAAAAAAGATGTAGGTGTATTTGGTTTTTTGTGAATTTCGAAATTAATAAAAAATTAAATAATAATGATAATTTTGTAAATAATTCAAAAACATAGGGATAGTATAGAAAATTCATTTATGAATATTAATGACAAAAAAAGAGGTTGGTTTTATGTTTGACTTGAAAAGATGAGTTACTTTTGAAAAACTCTCAAATTTTAATTCTACTGCAAGTTTGATACCACTTTTCAAATTTACCATTAATGAATGACTATTTTCATAAATACCTTAAATTTGTGATAAAATAACATTAAGCTAATTTCTTTTGAAAATATTTATAGAGCATTTATAAACTCAATCCCAACTCCTTAATACTAAACCCTAAACAATAATCACTAAAGCATAAACCCAAATATTAGTATATTTTTTTATTGGTGGTATTTTTTGAAAAATGATACTTAACTTGTAGTATTTCTAACAATTTTTCTAAGTTTCAATGGTATGATATATATTTGCTAACTTAGGGTTATAATATTTAACTAAATAATTTAACATATATGCATGTTACATTTAATCTAGATAATATGTTGATAAATATATTTAATATATCAGACTAGGTTTTAAACAAATTACTAAAAGCATAAAGATTAATGATTTTTATATAAAAGCAGATAATGTGGCCAAATCTCTTTCTATATTAGATTTGTTTTATAAAAAACTACCAAGTAAGTAGTAAAGACTAGGATATGTATGAAGTTTGAGAAACGTCAGTGTCCTTTGGGTGATAACTGTCACTATGCTCATGGCCAAGCAGGCAGTGCCGGCTTAGAGCATGTGCTCACAGCACATTTGCACACGGTCCTGTTTTTTACTTTACAAAATTAGGGTCCTATTTTGTTAAGAAATATAAATATTAAGGTCTAGTTTTTAAATTGACTATAATATAACTAAAGGTTGACAACAAAATTAAGGCAGCACAGGACGCTTTTAATATTTGAGCCGGGCCTGCAAGCAGGTATGTTCTTGTTTGTCCTATGTATTGATACTGTCTTTAAATTATACTTGTGTATTGTGTGTGTGATGATCTTTTGTTTCTGAAATTGGTTTGTTGATTAAAAAACTGCAGAGTTGCTTAACTGTGCTGGAAGAGTTGATATAGAGAAGCCGTGAGCGCAGGAGCGCGGGTGAGTAAACAAACGGTAATACTATTCACAAACAACAAATTTGAAATGAAACTAATTGGACTTATCATGAATTTCCAACATAAAACCAATTGATGGTTAGTTCCATTTAACTTGTTCACTCATGGTAAACACAAATGGTTCAGAGATTTATAATTTTAAAAATAATATATAGATTTAAAAGTTATATAATCATACATATTAATAACTTATAATATTAAGATAACTGCTCTTCATCAGGATCGATCCTGATATAAAGCTTGATATTAGTACTTGGATGCCTGAATATTTTGCTCTCTTATAGTTAATAAATAAAATGCATGCCTGCGATTAGGTTCAACCGATGCAAATAATGCAGAGCAAATCCATTTGAAAACTATATAACAAGTTTTTATACCAAGTACCTACAAAAGATCATTGTGGCTTCTTCCCCTACAACAAGACAACTAAGAAATATATATCATTTTAACGGCTTAAAGTGGATTTAATAATTTGGTTATATCTTCATTAGTTTTATAATCATAGCTTTATTCTTTTCATAGACATCACAAAATTATATGGCCCCCAAAATTTAATATTTTCGTAACGTCTCCTTTACTATATTCCCCACTTCTCCGTTCCATTTTGTGAACTTTTGTGATATTATATTTTCTTTTCCTTTTCAACACGACATGATGGGTAATTAAAGAATGGTAGTGGTAGTAAAAACTGTCGGTGGAGACCGGAGAGCATTTGGAATCCTATGGCCTCCAAGAAAATCAAAAAGAAAGAAAATAATACTTGTCTTGCTAGCGACATGGTGATTGTCTAACCATGATTAACTTTATAATATATTTTTCTCAGAAATAATAAAAGTAGGTAGAATCAATGTTTAGGCCAAACATTTTTCGTATACTTCTTTCTAAAGGGTCAACACTTCTATATATGGTTTACCAGTAATCAAAATTGTTGAAATTCTAACGTTGGAAATGTTTATTATTTATTTTTGGCAACCATTGGAATTGTTTTTATGACAAAAATAACCATTGGAATTGTTTATATTATATCTTCTAGAAATATAATTTTGCTTGTTAGAAGCCTACAAAAAAAGGGAGAACCGAAAGAAGAAGAAGCCGATGAAACCTACTAAAAGAAGAGAGATGGCAAAAGTAATTATCAAAGAAAAAGTTACAAGACAAATGTCACTGTCATTAGGTAGCACTAAATGTCTTGTGGACTTAATTTAACCCCTTAATTGATTTGCAGGCATTCTTTTTAATACTTGCTCTCCCTTTCATTTAAGGGTAGGTATTACCATATTAATTATGGTATTACTAATGCAAAAACAAAATGATTGTTAAGTGTTGAAATGGTATTACTAATAGGTGAATTTTATTTTCTTATGATTGTTTCTTGAGTAAAATTTATTAAAGGCAAGGTTTTAAAACAGTTTCTTCATTAAAACATTGTACTATAACTTCAGAACAAAAACAATTGAATAAAGCCTATAATCTTTGGCCCCTTTAATGCTTATTTATGAGTTGAAACGTAAACAATTAAATATCAGTGTCACATAGTCACTTTGACGCTTCCCTCTACCTCATTTCCTTGCGAAGATTCATCTCTCCTCTTCTTCATATTTTGCTGTTGCAGACATTAGTCACACACTTGTTCAAGCTGGGCAACTAACATAAAACTATGTAAGAACTTGCATCCAAACTTTCCTTTGATCATTTACATCTTCTTGGGTCTTGTTCTTAGATTATTCTCAGTAGAATGCAAAGTTGTATGTTTAAGTTTATGCTCTATCTTACAGAAAGAATGGATGCAAACCAGTGGAGATCGAAGAAGAAAATAGAATCTGTAGCAGAAACACTCCAAGGTTCTTCTAGAAGAAACATTAAACCACAGGTAAAATAAACACTTGCAGAAGTAGCCAAGTTTTGCTTCAAACGTTTTTATACTTTTCTTCAGCAAAACTTTGTCGTTTAGTAACTCATGTTCTGTCTTTATTTGCTTTTTCAATTTCAAGATTGCTTAGTAAATGTCTTTTGAGTGATGATTAATTTGATTTGGGTGTCTAGGCACGTACGGTTCCTCCAGGAAATGGAGTTAGACCCGAGAGAGCTCGAAAAAATCTGAACGAGAAGCTAGATACTGTAGCCTTAAACTCTCCTAAGAAAGATCCTCGTGTGAATCTTTACGGAGATAAAGATGTAGCTGATGAGATTTTCTTGAAAGATGAAGAAATGAGTTTGGTGGATGGAGGAGACTCATCCCCTTTTTGTGATAAGCTCCTCCAGCGAATGGAGCTTCTCGGGAGAGATCATGACGCAAAGAGACTCGATAACAACAACTTTAGCTCAAGACAAGAAGAATCTGCGTTTGATGACGTAATTGAGATGAAGAGAAAGATTCATACATTAACCGCTGAGAACTCTCAGCTAAAGAAGTCGCTTGCGGCCAAAGAAGAGCTCGCGGTGAGCCTGCAAGAGCGTAAGCATCAAGTGGAATCAGAATTCGAAGCGTTGATGACGAGACTAGACGCAACGGAGAAAGAAAACGCGTTCTTGAGATACGAGTATACGGTTCTTGAAAAGGATCTTGAGGTAAAAACAGAGGAAACAGAGTATACTCGCAAGTCTATGGAGCTAACGCACAAACAGCAGCTCAGGAACGTGAACAAGATCGTGGAGCTCGAAGCCGAATGCAAGAGACTGAGACTCCTGTTCCGCAAGAAGTTTCCTGATAGGTCGATCTCCATGAGGAACGAAGGGGAAGAGATGAAAAGAAGAAACGCGAATAATAAGAGTGATTTGATGATGAGAGATGAAGCTCAGAGCCGGAAGCTTAAGTACGATCTGCTGATGGAGCAGATAGGTAACGTTAGAGCCGAGAACAAGAATCTTATGGACATCATTATGAGGAAGAACATGGAGATTAAAGACCTTAGCCGCGGGCAGAAGCCGCTAAGTGCTTCGAGTTTCGATATTAGAAGTGAAAATAGTGTGATTAGTCCTTCTGGTTCAAAGGAGATGAAGTTGCTTATGGATGACTTTAATGAGATGGAGAAGTTAGCTATTGTTTGTACTGAGAAAGCAGCTCCAAGAGGAGAGGATGATGGTGAGAAAGACGACGGGTCTTTCGACTGGATTCAAGTTGTTTTGAGTGCTGTATCAAAGCAAGAGAGGATATCGAAACGCGGTGTTAAAGAGTTGTTGCAAGACATCAAGATTGCTTTGGGATGTATGGATGATGATGATGATGTAGAGAGCAAGAAAGCTGAAGGAGATCCTCTCTGCATCACATGGAAATCAAATGTGGAATCAGGTTCTTTTTTATTTTTATTTTTTGAATACCAGGAGGTTCTGGCCGAAGCCCGTAATCTCCTAGGTCCGAAACCACAGCATGTAATATTAGTTTCGTGTGGAATCAGGTCCAATGACAAAGGATGAGATCAAGAGACATTTGGGTCTAACAAAGGTGGAGAAAGTTGAAACTGAAGAGAGGCAAGAACTGAAGGGTAAGCTTGAGGAAGCCGAGGCAAAGATCAGAAGCTTAGAAGGCGAGGTCAGGGAGTTGAGAGAGAGTAAGGAGAAGGTAGAGGCTGAGATGGAAGCTGAGAAGTCAATGAAGGAAGATCTTGATACAAAGCTACACATAGCTGAAGCTAAGCTCAACGAGACGGAGAAGAAACTGTCTTCTCTTGAAGTAGAGTTTGATTATAGAAAGAGTTGTTGTGAAGAACTCGAAGGGACTTGCATCGAGCTTCAGCTTCAGTTAGAAAGGTAAACCAAAAACCCTTAAATCACATATAAAGATCTCAACATTACTCCCTTTTGCTATTGAAATTTCATCAACTATTGTATGATTTTTTTGCAGTGTTGAAACGAAGAAACCAATGCAAAGAAACAAAAGCGTGAGTAGAAAGGTACATAAATTCACAGACTAAAATATCAAAAATTTAGGGTTCGTAGGTGTTTGATTATGATGGAATTTTTGTTTGTAGGGATGGGAGGTTGCGGCAGCTTCTGTGAAGTTATCAGAGTGTCAAGAAACAATTACCAATTTAAGGAAGCAACTAAGAGCTCTATCGACAACAGAAACTAGCAGCACAATGCAATTTCTACACAAAAGACCTTCTCTCCGAGAAAGTATTGAAGACGCAACGGCCAAAGATTCATCATCCTATGACAGCATTACTCATGATGACGGTAACAATAACAATGCCTTGATAGTGTACGAACCAGAGAAGGCGAAAGGCGAGAAGATGGAGATGGTTCCAAGAAAGAAGCAAGGAGTAGGGTTCTTGAAGAGGCTGTTGTTCAGGAAGAAAAGAGTGAGTAGCAAGAAATATCTTGCCTTGACTATGTGATGAATAAAATATAAGAATAGGGTTCTTATTACAAGGGCTTTGGTTTGTGTTTGTGTATATATTGGGTGAGTAATGTGTTTACGTTTGTGTTTCTGAGATCTGATGAGTGTAGACTCTTTTCTGATTTTGATAAATAAAACGAAATGTATCCACGAAAACCTGAAAACCAAACTGAGTTTCCTTTTTACTACTTTATTGGGCTGAATATATTAAGCTTCAGCCCATACGTAAGCCCATAAAGAAGACAAGTCAACAAGAGTGCCGCATCATGTAAAGCAGAGAACACTATAATGACATTTCATTAGAAAACTCACGGCACTCAACAAGAGAGCTGTACATCATACAAATAGAATGACTTTAAATGCTTTTAGCAAATCTTCCATTTGCTTTTTAACAACTTTTCCCAGCTCCAAAAGCCAATCAATAAGAAGAGAAATTAGTTGCATACACTGAAGAAAAAAACCAGTATATAAATAATTATGGTCATCAAACCTTTTTGTATTTTTTAATTCACATTTTTTTTTTGCATTAAAAAATGACCACTTTACGTGTTTTCTTTTTCCTTTTCTACTAATTGCTCAAAGAAAAAGACTAAAAAAATAATTACTGTGGAATTAATTAATAAAAAAGTTCAAAAGGGGACCACTTCGCTGCAGCCGAAATCATCGGAGTTAGCGAAGGAGTAGTCAGGCCACGAGTCTCTCAGAAGCTTCAGCAGCTTCTGTCCTTTCCTCTTCGCCCTCTCCGTACACTCACTCTGCACCATCAGCAGCAACTGCACCACCACTCCCGCCGCCACCGCCTCCTCTCTCCACCGCTCCTCCGCCGTGCAAAGCGCTAACAACGCCCCCGCCGCGTACTCCGTCGCACGATCCGAAACCCTCAGAATCGTCTTCACAAGCAGCGGCACCGTCAGAGCGTGCTCACCGAACGCCGCGCACCCCTCCGGCGTCCGGCAGAGCAGCTCCACCGTAGCCAGAGCTCGCTCGGTGTCGCACCTGTCTAATCCCGCCGCGAGTCTGTCGATCAGAATCTCCGGCGCACCGGAGGATACCGCGAGGTGCCGCGTGTTTTTAACGAGGCAGAGCGCGAACAGCGCTTTGACTCCGATCTTGAGAGCTCGCCGTGGGGACGACGTTACCGTAGGATTACGTAGAAGATCGATAACTCCTTCGAATATACACTCAGAGGTTAAAACCGTTCCTTTAATATCAGCCGCCTTCGTTCCCGTCACCACCATCTCTATCAACGCGGCGGCGTTAACGCGCGTTTCTATAGAGGAATCGAATAGCAACCGGGTCAGGAACCCGACCCGACCCGGATCCGAGATTATAGAAACGCACTGATCAGGCTCCGTCATCGGGAAGATAACTAGAAGAGCGAGGGACTCGGAGACCAGCTCAGGAGCCACGTCGGAGAACAGAATCCTGATCAGAATCTCTTTGGCGTTGTGCGCGGCGATCAAAACGCGGTTCTTCTCGGAATCGCGCGCGAACGCACGCAAACGGCGGAGAGCGGCGGCGCGGGAGCGAACGGAGACGTGAGTTCCACACGCGGCGGAGGCTTGGCTGAGGAGAGCTCGGACGGAGGTTGGATCGGCGGGCTGTTTGGGAGTAGGGATGCGCTCGACGCCGTTGGAGCGGTTGGCGACGCACCATTCTTGGATGAGGCGGCGGAGGGTGTGGTTCGGGATGAGAGTGTGGTCCGACAAAGGAGCGCGTGTGACTGGACATGTCGTGTTGTTGTTTCCTGTGGAGACCCATGACTCGATGCTTGTTCGGTCGTAGGTTTGACCGGTGCAGACGGTTACCGGGTCACGCATCAGCTCTAGTGAGATTGGACATCTGAAGTGGTACGGTATCTGGAGTCCTAGATCCAACGGCTCTAGACTTCTCGGCATTTAAACGAGTTTCGAATACACAGAAACTCAGAGAGAAAGCTGCAAAGAAGAAGAAGAAGGTGTGATTGTTGTGAGAGTATGAGGAACGAGCTTATCTGGCTATGAGCCCCCACACGTGTGCCATTTATAACTTTGTAAAAATACGGCTGGAATTTTTAATTAAATAAATATGTTAGTAGAACATGATTAAGATGCCATCAACGTAATCTATCTTATTAAAACTCAAGTACAAAATTGGAGTGTTTGGAGATTTGAATAAGACTTTTACAAATTTGGAGTGTTTGGAAACATGGATTGCAGTCTTTTAAAAAAAATATTTTTGTTTGAAAACAAGGATAATAGTATTAAGAAAAAAAATAATGAGCTTATGTTTTTTAAAAAAATTGAAAGTTATCTAGGCCACTTTTAAAATATACCAAAATGGGTCAATCTAATTCCCTAAATTTTTTTTTTCTAAACTAACCATAAAACAAAATTTAAACTTTATATACATATTTCAAATCAAAATAATCATTCAAATTTGATTTATATCAAAAATTGATTCAAAAATATACATATATTCAAAAATGGATTTTTACTAAACTATTTTTCAATAACCATTATAAAAAAATATTGTCAATATATATAAGAAAAATATAATACAAAGCCCAATTTGAAATACCAACTCAAATTATGGTTTTCATATTTCATATTAAGTTTTAAAAATATAATATATGTAATTATTTATATGATGGTATGTATAAAATACTATTAATTATATGATTACTTATATGATGGTACATATAAAATACGATTAATTATATGATGATAAAATACGATATATAATAATGACTAGGGATGGGCTTTTGGATACCCATACGGGTTTAGTTCTGATCGGTTTGTATTTTGGGTTTTCGGGGTCAAAGATTTCAGCCTTATTAGAATGTTTCTAAATTTTGGTTTGAGTTCGATTTGGATCTTTGCGGGTTTGGTTTAGGTTTGGATAATTAATTTAAATTATTTTTAAAGTCTTAAATCATTATATATTTTAAATTTCTCAAAATGTATAAATAAAATAATATATTACGTATAAATTTGAATAACATATGTCATAATACTTAAGCTTAACATATCAACTGGCTTGATTTAAAATTTTGGATACGAAATCAATAATTATTTTAAGTATTTTTGGTGATTTGAGTATACTTTAACTATTTCAGATATTTACTTTTGACTATCTATATATATATTCAAGTATTTAAACCAATTTAAAAGTATCATTTTTGATGTTTTATATACGTTAAATCTAAAAATAACTAATATATATAAGTATATAAATCTATTTTTAGATAAATTCGGATACCCAAATACTTCGGTTCGGATCAGATTCGGTTCTCTAAATAACAAAATTTTGAATAATTAGAATATTTAATCAATTTATGTTTGGGTTTGGTACTATATCTTTGGATCGGTATCGGTTATGTTTCTCGGATTCATTTTTCTAAATCCTAATAATTACATGAAAAACAAATATCAACATATTTTTCAAAATATACACCCGCGCGCCTGCGCGGGTCAAAATCTAGTGTATCTTGTAGGGAAAGTCGCTTCTTAGAAGTGAAGCTTAAGCTTTATGTGAATGATATACAGTTATTATACATCTCGTTATGATAAACTTACAAGTTTATTTATGCTCTATTATACGTCCAAAACATTATAGGCATCGCAAATAAAAATAACAAAGTATTAATATTAGGTTGTTAGAGATACAATTCTTGATTTCAGCTAAAATAAACTAAGAAAACATACGTCATATGAAAGGTTGAAGACAAAGTATTTTGTATTCTCATTTTTTTCTCCATAATATACAAGCTTCATGCATCAGGTTCGGCCGGGATGGTATGTCTAAGACTGGAAATCACAATTATGTATAATCATGACATTTCAAACTTTTTCAATCGAAAGCTTCAAGTTACAATCGCTTTTAATCGCTACCCAGGCCACAACCACCAAAACATTGATGTCTATTATACAAAAATTAAAAACCAGATCTTGAATTATATATATAGTACATTTTGTTACTAAAAATATTAATGGAAATTGGTCAAACTAAATCAGTGAAATGCGAAAGACTAGGAACGAGGAAGGTCCACCACAAGACAACTTCCACTTGCTTGTGTTAACATCAAACCCGTGATAATCACCCCACCCCATAATAATACAACCAAATCTAAAAAGCTTGACTGTTTTTTTTTCTTTATAGCAAAATCTTTGACTCGTTTTTTTTTATTTTACGTATACTGGAAAACCACTTCTTTTTTGCACGCATCTATCAATGCTTTATTGGGTTTTTTTTTTCGTAATAGAACCTCAAAGTCATAGAAGCACATAATTCTACAAAACTAGGGACAAAAGTTGTCATAGCTATTAGCTATTCTATGGTCTTGAATTCATGAGTCAAAAACTAGTTACTAGCTCGTAACATTCAGCTCTCATTTAATTTAGGTAATGGTCGATAAGTCAATGATTATATATTTTAGTAGTCAAGACTGGTAAGTCGTAGATCCATTTTGATATACCGCTTGAAAATGTAGACTTCACCCATTTCATTCAAAGTAGTGAAATTTAAGATATATTGATGCGTTGGAGTTAAGTATGATCGAAGCTTCAACAATAAATAACTTCATTGAAACTTTTTTTGAAGATGTAGAGTACAAAAATACTAATATCACTTCAAAAGAAACTAGGTAACATAATCACATTTAGAAAACAACTTTTGTTCCAGATAAACAAGGTACAAAGATACTCTATATACTGAAACAAATGTGTTCTAGTTTTAATTTTCTCAATGGAGGGGGTTTGATATTTAAAAGGAAATTATCGAACGAAGACAAATATTCCACGACACAAACATCGAAATCAAAATAAATTCGGTAGGTGGACAAACCTAAAATTTGTGATCTGCTTCTTCTGATTTTAATTTATTGATTATTTCTTTATAAACTTTGGTTTAACTTATTTGCAGACATTAATGTAAATGAACAACAAAAGGGGTAGTTTCAAATAAAACAACAACAAAAGGGCAGCACCTTCCTGTCTTTGCATTGTCCTGTCCTCATGGGAACAACTAAAAAGGTTTCTTATGTGTATTTTTGTTTCTGAGTGACCGAGAATGATTTGGTTTGATACCAGTACCCTATTTTTTTTAGGACAAAAGAACCAAACTAGAATTCATGTGCACATCTTTTAAATTCTCAAAGGGCGAAGAGTGAGGTGTTAGTAGCTATGAATTTTTTTTTAATAGTAGCTATGAAAATGATATTAATAATTGATGACAGTATTATTAAAGGAAATTAGATTGAGCGTAAAGACAACCAGAAAAATTAACGATTAAGACGTAAAAGAAAACAATGCATATATGAGTGTTTGATCTAATAAGAGTTGTTGTTATATTGGTCGATACCAAAATCTAGTGAACTTTTTTTTTTTGGGTTAAAATGTTAAGTTATTATTACCAAATTTTTATTTTGACAGATGATATATAGAAAATAAGTAGCAAAAAAAGAAAGGAATATTGTAACACCTACACAACATTTGTGGAACATACCGAAAGCAAACACAAATTAGTAAGCAGCTTACTGCTGGACCTACCAACCACAAGTACTAGATATGTAATCCGATGGCTGCCACGAGCTACTGGGAGAAGGGCGCCTTGATCGTTCCTACAGCTTCCAACAAGAACACAAAGCATACCCTAGCGAAGTATCCAAACCCGAGCCCAAAACATACCAGAAAATAGAGACCACCGACGGTACTAGGAAAAGCCGTAGGCTGATGACGATGCCGTCATTCAGCATTTTACACATGATATTACTGTCTTCTTTGCAATCCACTGAAACCGTATACACCCATCTAACTTGGAAATATATAGAAAACAAATCGAAAGACAACTCTCTGGAAGAAATAAATTTGAAGCCACACTCAGAACCAGAGCCTAACTAATACACCACGAACATAACTCGAGCCGTTAACTGCTCTCTAGTCACGAACTCAAAGCTGAAGAATTATCGAGAAGTGGAAGAGACAGAGCAGGCCACAACCACCGATATCATTCCGTTTTGGGGGGTGACGAGCACTCGGATCTAAAAGCGAAGCTTAAGCATACCGAAACTAACACTCACTAACACGCTGCCACACACCACCACCAGAAACTCCACGCGCTGCCACGAAAGAGAATATAATGGGGCACAACAAACAGAGCAAAGAGAAACCGAGAATATCAAAAATAGACAAATTTAGTTTCACCTCAACAATTATTTTTAGAAAAAAAAAATAAAAATCTAGTGAACTCTATGATTAAAGGGAAATTGCACCCAATGACATTAAAAAACCAAAATTGACAAAGTAACCAAAAACACACTACCTTTCCATTTTTCTATTCGTATCTCTCTCTAGCATCTTTCTAGAAAACTAATTTTGCTTTTTTTTTGGCTATTTAACAAATAAGCCAATGATTAAATCGTAGTTCGTCCAAAACCAACATATACATAGATCTCATCAAAATAATTGTCACGGTCTCTCATGCATGTGGTAATGGAGAGAGTCAAAGGTCAGAGAATGAAGACAGGAGTGTTTGGAAGCCTGGTCCAGCTTCGTCCTCTCCTCCCTCGTTTTCTCACCACACTTGCACACTCGGCCCATTTTTATTTTATTATTCTCTTCTTTTGTATCTTTAGTTAGGCTAACCTGAGCTGGATGTTTTGTTTGGTACGGCTGGTTTGATTTTGAAATATATTGTTATCTATATGTTTTGTACCGATGTAAAAAAGAGAGGTTCGGTCCATTGTTGCAATATAATTTGACAATTCGTTGCAGTTCTCGTTTTTTTCCACTTATACATGATCTAATAATGTTGTCTTTAGCCCTTTGGTATATATGCCTAGTGGTAAATTCATACACACGTATATGTCAGTGTTATGGCCTTATGGGAATCAATTAGGTAACTTATAATGCTTGATGTATAAAATACTATGCTAATATGCTTGTTTTAGCTGCTCGACACGTATCATCCATTTTTTTTTTTTTTTTTTTTTTGTTAAGTATGTGAATTTTTATTAAACTTGTTAATGATACAGGGAGATTACAAGAGTTTGATGAAATCAAACCCTAGGAATCTAAGAAGCTTATCAAAGCAAAAGTGTTAGAGAGAGCCACAAAAAAAGTTAAAAAGAACTCTCTAAAACAAACTAAAAGGTCTAGCCACAGTCCCTAAAGACAAGACTAAAGCTTGGCATATGGAAGAAAACAGAACAACCGTTAAGTATCAGCAGATCACAACTCAATCTTGCCACCGGTACCTGCAACAAGAGAAGTAATCAAGAGAGTTCGCAACCGGAGAACAGTCTGAGGGACCGCAGACCATCCCGAAGGCGACTCCGACAAGAGGACCGGCGAAGCAGGGGAGACCAAGCCCTGGTCCGGCAATCGCAACCTACGAAGTCCACTCCAGACGTTGCTCACTCCGGGAATACAACAAGACCATTCCCTGATAATCCAAACCGACACGAAGAAGCCAGCAATTAAGCACCGGTGAAGTACAGGTTGACGGAAGCGGAGGTTATACGGCTCGACTCCGGTCCCGTCATACGAGCAGAGCACTGAAGAATCTGGCTGCTTAGCAACGAAGAGGCAGTGAACGGGTGTCAAATTCCTTCTGAAACTTTAAGAGTGGAGGAGGCGGAGCTCCCATCAGCAGGCAGAGAAGATGGAGAAGACCCGTCACATGGAGGCAGAGACAAAACCCTGACCTATCTCGAAACCCCCAAACAGATCCGAAGCCATCCGACGCCATGGTGGTTGTTATGGAGTCAACACGGAAGAGAAGTCCCCAGCAAAGCCCTCAACTTCGCGTTTCGTCACAGATCCGAAGAGCTCGACGGGGAAGTTCTAGCGAGAGCACCGGAAGGAAGAGACAGGGGAGGACATGGGAGGCAGCAAAGCTGACCAGAGACACAGTGACAGCGACACACTGCGCTTCCGGCGAACCCTCCGAGGTGAAAATGACCCAGATCCACCGCGAGTCAAACCCTAGATCTACTATCCCAACGACGCCTCCTGAAGAGATCCGACCAGCCACGACCTCGCCATCACTCCGGAGAAGCTAGGTACACACCCAGAAACCGGTTTGGTTCGCCGGATCCGGCCGCAATCCGACGAAGAACTAGAGGTGATGAAGCAAGGAGGAAGTGTGCAAATCGGAGCTCGACGGGGTTGAGGTTTGGATAAGGGGAGAAAATTGGGGTGGCGACCGACGATTAGCAACCACCGCCGGCCACCGGAATCGAAATCAAGATGGTGAGGTTCGAGAAAAGACGACTTTGGGTGGGGAGAGATTTGAGAGAAAGTTTCTCTCACCTCTCTCTAACTTTTTTTTTTCTTTAATCATCCATTATTTCATAGTGAAGAAACGAATGTAACCACGATCATTCAATTTCGTACCTTTTTAAAAGTAAAAAACTGAACTATATTGTATACTTCATGGTTTGGCATTTCACAAGCATTATTACTGTAAGATTTCAAGATTGCAACAATTTGTTCGTATCAACTTTCAAAAAAGACGAAAAAATAAAACAGTTTGTTCATAACTTTACGATTTAAAAAAATCATATCCGAGACAATAAAACAGTACCATGAGTCTACAGTTAACTGGTGTATTAGTTGAGTACTTACAAGAACTTTATAATCAATAATTTAAACACTGACGACGGAAAACCATGCATGGTATGAAAATCACTACACTTGATTAAATGATTTTATTTCTCATGGTAAAGACACTAAACGACGTCGTCTGTCGGTCGAGAGGAAATGTGGGTACAGGCGTGTGTAGAGAACAGTGCGCTCTCCACGACCCTACGGTCTCCAGTCAACCCTGCACTGTCGTTGGTGCACGCGCTCTCTCTTCTCCCACACGTTTTTCCCAGCTCATTCGTTTCTGTCTATATGTTTCTGTGTTAAACACACAATACTCGGAATACAACTTATAAATATTCTTTTTCAGTATAAAACTGATTTGATTCCCACATTCCTAACAATTACTGCTACTCTCGGATAAGTTTCGATGCGGAGCTTCTTTTATTTTCAATAGTAATGTGAAGCTTTTATTTATCCAAATTAAAATTTATCTCTGTAAATAAGATACCCGGGTTCGTTGTCCGGCAACGGCGATGAACTTTAGACAAGCGAAGAAGTAGATATAAGAATTAGAAAATCGAAACGCTGCGTTTTCCAAAAAGGCGATTCTGAGGAGATTATTTTGGCGATCGAAATCTAGTTTCGCGTGATGGATGAGGCTAATCTGCCGGGGGATTTACGCCCTCTGGGGATAGTTTCGGGGCTTCTGGATGAGGATACGAGTGCTGCGGTGGTTGAGAAGCAAAAGGAAAGTTCGGGATCGAGAAATGCGAAGAGTTGGGTAGTTGTGGCGGAGGATAAGAAAAGTTTGAAGAAGTATGAAGTTGAGGTATCGACTCAAGATGGTAAGCATAAGGTGATGATTCCTGATGAGGTGCTTGTTGATTCAACGCCACTGTGGGATGATTTTGTGAATGGTAGGTTTTTGAATCTCGCACCTCACATGGCGAAAGTTCATATGGTGGTCAATAAAATATGGAAGTATGGTGAGTTGGATTCGAAAGTGGATGTCTATGATGAAGATGCAACAACGATGAGGTTTAGGATTTCAAATCTCAAAGCTCGGGAGAAGATTCTTAAGAGGGGTATGTGGATTATTGCGGGGGTTCCTATGGTGGTTACAAAATGGATTCCAAAGACGGAGGAAGAGAAACAGGAGGAGACTTCGATTCCAATGTGGATTCACCTAAAAAAGGTTCCACTCCATATGTATTCTTGGCAGGGCATCAGCTTCATGACAAGTACTGTGGGGTTCCCGGATAGGTTGCATCCAGAGACCATTGCGTGTACTAATCTGGAGGTTGCTAAAGTTTTTGTGAATGTGGATGTATCAAAGACTTTGCCGAAGGAAGTTGATTTCACTAAAGATGGGAAGGAGTTCACAGTGGAGTTTCATTACCCATGGTTTCCATCGAAATGCAATCTTTGCGGGAAATGGGGCCATACAGATAAGATTTGTGTTAAGAATGGTAAAGACAAGAGAAGGGAAAATGAGGAAGCTGATGTTCAGGGAGGTAGTGGGGAAAAGACTAAAGTAGATGTGAAAGAAAATAATGAGGATATCCAAGGAGGAGGAGAGGAGGAGAGGGAAAAAGAAGTTGTGGAAAAGAATGAGGAAGTAGGAAAAAAAGATATTGGAGGTTCTGCTTGGTCTTTAGTTTCACCAACGAAAGTTGGGAGGACTCAATCACCAAAGCAAGCCCCTGATATTCAGGTTTCGACTTCCAAGTTCTCGGTTCTAAGTATGGATGAGGCTGAAAAGATGGAAGAAGGTGAAATTCAATTAGAGGAGGTAGGGGAGAAGGATGAGACTGAAGAGGATATCTTGGAGGTGGATGATGATATAAAGGTTTCAGAGGCGGATCATCTTGAGGATACTATTCTTGCTCAACAGAGTAGGAGTAAGGAAAAGGTGATGCCACAAAAAGGGGTGAGGAATGCTCAGAAGACTAAAGCTCCGGATGTAAATCCGAAGGGAAAGAGGTCTTCTCGACGAAAATACTGATATGGCGAGCTTCTTTTGGAATGTGAGAGGTTTCAACAAGCCGTTAAAGCAATCTGTAGTCAAGGAGTGGATTAGTAATAATGAGGTGAAATTTGGGTGCATATTGGAAACAAGGGTGAAGGAAAGTAAAGCAGAAAGAATAATAAAGGAGGTTTTTAAAGGTTGGTCGAGTATGATGAACTATGAGTGTAGTAGTGGAGGTCGTATTTGGGTTTTATGGAGGGATGAGGTTCGTATGACTCCTGTGTATAAGTCAGACCAACTGATAACGTGCTCAGTGGGGGTAGAGAATAAAGAAGAGTTTTTGTGTACTTTCGTCTATGCTAGTAATCAGGTGGAAGGAAGGAAAGAGTTGTGGGATGATCTTTGCAACCATCATGATTCGGCTATGTTTAAAAATAAGGAGTGGATGATAATGGGAGATTTTAATGAGATCTTGGATGAGGAGGAGAATTCAAGATTTTCAAGGTTAGAAAGGCTACCTAGGGGAATGAGAGACTTTCAGCGTATGGCATTGCATTGTCATCTGTCTGATCTGGGTTACCAAGGACCTCGATTTACTTGGAGTAATAAGCAAGATGAGGGGATTATCTGTAAGAAACTTGATCGAGTTCTTATGAATGATGCTGCTTTGCTAAAATTTTCTACAGCTTACTCTGTTTTTGAACCGGGAGGATGTTCGGATCATATGCGATGTATGATTCAGTTGTGGCCGCCTCAAGAACAGATTAGACGTCCTTTCAAGTATGTAAATGCAGTTGGAAGGTTATCAGGTTTTCAGCCCATGATTGAGGAGTATTGGCAGTCTACCGAGGTTTTATTTCACTCCACCTCTGCTATGTATAGGTTCTCCAAGAAATTGAAGAATCTGAAGCCGCATATTAGAGAGCTGGGGCGTAAAGGGCTAGGAAATTTAACTAAGCGTGCTAAAGAGGCTCATGAGAATCTATGTGATAAGCAGCGAAGCACTTTAGCAAACCCTTGTGAAGGTGCAGCTCAAGAAGAGGCGGTAGCGTATGAGAAATGGTTGCATATTGCAAGTCTGGAAGAGGATTTTCTTAAACAGAGGGCAAAGCTGCACTGGTTGGAGATTGGAGATCAGAATAATAAGACCTTCCACAATGCTATTAGAAGTCGGTATGCTCAGAACTTGATTCGTGAGATAAGGTGTTTGAATGGTAGTATTATTACCAAACATGAGGATATCAAACAAGAAGCGGAGCGTTTCTTCTCTGAGTTTATGAATATGAAGCCATCAGAGTATGTTGGTGCTACGGAGGACGAGCTTCGTGATCTTTTAGAGTTTCGCTGCACCATGGAGGATTGTGATATGTTGGAGGCTGAGGTAACGAGTGATGAGGTTCAAAAGGTATTATTTGCTATGCCAAGTAACAAATCCCCTGGGCCTGATGGATTCCCCTGTGAATTTTTTAAAGCTACTTGGGCAGTTCTTGGTCAGGATTTCGTGGTGGCGGTTCAGTCTGTTTTCAAATATGGTTTCCTCCAAAAGGTGTGAATTCCACGATCCTTGCTTTGATCCCAAAGAAGATTGACTCAATGGAGATGAAAGACTTTCGACCGATTTCGTGTTGTAATGTCTTATACAAGGTTGTTTCGAAGATTTTGGCTAACAGATTGAAGCGGGTGTTACCAAGAATTGTTAGTGAGAATCAGTCCGCCTTTGTCAAAGGGAGATTGCTTATGGAGAATGTGCTTTTGGCTTCTGAATTGGTGAGAGATTATCATAAGCTTTCAGTTTCTTCAAGGTGTGTGATGAAAATTGACATTTCAAAAGCGTTCGACTCGGTTCAGTGGGATTTTGTTCTTAAGGGGTTGGAGGTTTTGGGTTTCCCGAGTAAATTTGTGCACTGGATCCGCTTGTGTATCACGAGTCCTTCTTTCTCAGTTCAGGTAAACGGAGACTTAGCTGGCTACTTCCAAAGTGCAAGGGGATTGAGACAGGGTTGCTCACTATCTCCCTATCTCTTTGTGCTTTGTATGAATATCTTATCAAAGAAGATAGACAAAGCGGCTACTGAGAGGAAGTTCAAGTTTCATCCCAGGTGTCATTCTCTCTCGTTGACTCACCTATGTTTCGCTGATGATTTGATGGTGTTTGTGGAGGGTTCTAAAGATTCGATTGAAGGTGCATTGGCAGTGTTTGACGAGTTTGCTGCTTGGTCAGGATTGAAAATCAGTTTGGAGAAATCAACTATCTACATGGCGGGGGTTCCGGTGGAGGAGAAGAGTCATATATTATCAGATTTCCCTTTTGCTGTAGGGGATTTGCCAGTAAGATACTTAGGGTTACCCTTAATGTCTCAGGCAATGAGAAGTCAGGATTATCAGCCGCTTGTGGAGAAGATAAGAGGGCGAATTAACACTTGGACCACAAGGTTTCTCTCTTATGCAGGAAGACTTATGCTGATTAAATCTGTTCTAATGAGTATTGTGAACTTCTGGTCTGCTGCTTTCCATCTTCCGGGGCAGTGCATTAAAGAAATTGAACAGCTTTGTTCCGCTTTCCTGTGGTCGGGGCCTAGTCTTAAGACGACGGGGGCGAAAGCGGCTTGGAGGGATGTTTGTAAGGAGAGGGAGGAAGGTGGTTTGGGTATACGAGCGTTAAAGGATGTTAATAAAGTTAGTAGTTTGAAGCTTATCTGGAGGTTATTGACTGGAGATTCTTTGTGGAGTAAGTGGATTAAAACTAACATCTTGAAGGATAAGAGATTCTGGGAAGTAAAAATAAATTCTCAGTGTGGGTCTTGGATGTGGAGAAAGTTATTGAAACTAAGGGAGGTAGCTAAAAGTTTCTATAGAAAGGAAATAGGAAATGGGCGCCACACTTCTTTCTGGTTTGAGAGATGGTCGGAGAAAGGAGTTCTGTTTGATATTCTTGGAGCTAGAGGGTACATTGATATGGGTATTAGAAGAGAAGCCACAGTTGAGGAGGCAATGTTCTGCTTTCAGCGAAGAAGGAGGCACAGAGTGGTGATTTTAAATGAGATTGAGGAAGAGTTGAGGGAAATAAAGGACAGAGTGTGTATTGACATGGAGGATATTAGTCAGTGGAGAAGAGAGTCAGGTTACAAGAATGTTTTCTCGACTCGTGAGACTTGGAAGCAGATTAGAGAGGAGAAGGAGAAATGTATTTGGACGCAGGGTGTCTGGTTCTCTCAGGCGACCCCCAAATTTGCTTTCATGACTTGGTTGGCTTGTTTAAACAGACTCTCTACGATGGATAGGACTGCAAAATGGAGTCAGGGTGTGGACACTATATGTGTGCTCTGCAAGAGTGCTGATGAAGATAGAGACCATTTGTTTTTTGCGTGTTCTTATTCTTCTCAAGTTTGGGAAAATTTGGCTAGAGGAATCATGGGGGATTCTTACACAAACTTATGGTCATCTATAATTCCCTTGTTAACTGTGAGAGGTATGGAAAGGAGGAAGAGTTTCTGTCTCAGGTATGCATTTCAAGTGGCAGTGTATGCATTGTGGAGAGAAAGAAACAGAGTTAAGCATGGAGAGAAGTTGATGCCTTGGACAGTTTTAAGGAAAATTCTTGACAAGGGAGTGAGGAACAAGCTGAGTATTTTACAAGCTAATAGAGTTAAAGGGATGGAGAGGGGTTTGCAAACCTGGTTTGGAGCTAGGGATTGAAGTTTTTTTAACAAAATTTGAAGTATAGGAATCACAAGTTTGTATAGCCTAAAGGTTGCACTAGATGTATAAAGGTCTTTTTTGATGAATAAAATTTAACATTCATTCAAAAAAAAAAAAAGCTTTTATCCAATCTATTTGTTTTTCCTTTGGATTGTACTTTTATTCTTTGTTATCTTTCTCTATCTAGATACTATATGTTAAGATAGAAGGAAACAACACGATGCATGCATTTATCATACGAGCAATGACATGAACAATGATTAAGTCGATCCCCCCCCCCCCAATTACCATTGACATGTAATTAATCATACTTAATTCATTAACAATATCAGATCAGCGTACCGTTTGAATCTAAGAGAACAAGCTTTGGACGTCCAAGGACCCCGGCAAACGACCTATTAGATGACTATAGATTTTGAGATGGATTTGCCAAGAATCTTGAAGTCCTGGAAAGGTGTTTGTGTTAGTGCAAAGATGACACCACAATTGAGTAATGCAGAAGATAAATCAAAGAGACAATAAGATATAAGCAACCAACTATGCTTTATTAAAAATCGCCTAAACAATCTATTACAAGATTTGCTTATCAGCTTTTACACGTCAGTGTTAACACCCTAACACATGTTACTGACATATTCCTAATCTACCCAAACATGTCTCTTTTCCGTCAGTACTTCAGTATCTGCTTCAGCACGACCCAAGAACACCCCTAAAGGATTTTCACCCTTCCTCTATAATAATAGCCAGTGTCTTATGGAATACAGACGACTCCATAGCTCTTTTATAGTGATCTCCATGTTCCTAAAACCTAGTCTCCAAGGCAACATGAATATGGACAACTTCTATATCAATAAGTACACTTTCCTTTTCTTGAAATGTACTTATTCCTCAAGGCATAAACTTGCTCCCCAAGTTTATATCTTGCCTTTTCTCCACGGTATAAACTTGCTCCTCAAGTTTATTCCACGCCAGCTCAGCATCTCGCGTCCACATGGTCTCTACCACTCCGCATGCCTCTTGGTTCACTCTCTAACACACACTGCCTCAGCAACTACTTCAACGACTACGTCAAGACATAAACCCTCAGTTTATCTTTCTCCATCTCAGCATATCTTGCATCCACATGGTAACCCACCACTCCGCATGCTTTATATAGTAACGACTAATGCATCCAACATCAGTGATTTCGTCGCCTAGTCAGTCACGAAAGACTATTGACATCTACAAGCTCCACTTGCATCTTCAGTTTGCAGTTAAAGCTTTATGTTGTCCGGTTATATTCAGTTGACAAAAGCATAAAAATGTTGTATACTACTTACAATTGAACACTAGTAACAAACAAGCATCAGAAAATTAAACAAACAAAACGACTAGCTGGTGCCTATACGATCGTTATTTAACTATTTTAGTTAGAACTTAGAATCAAAGAAGCATCAGAAAGAAGAATTGGCCCAGGATGTAATGGAAGGGACTAATCATAGTCCATGAAAGAAGTATTGGCCCAATTAATAGAAGCGGTCTACTACAGTTTATGATAATCCAACGTATGTCACCGGGTCAGAAATAATTTTTTTTTCAATTGGGCTTCTCTCTTGTATCGTAAGCGTTGATATTAGGAAAAAGATTATATATGAAAACGTCTAAAAGATAGAAAATGACCCCTTTGCGGAGTCTTGTAGACAAGGGTCATCAATTTGGCATTTGCGGACTACGTATGATAAAGATTTAAAAGTCTTTTTAATTAACATTATTTTCATATCAATGATGATCCTTTTGTCTTGCAAAGATAAGTCATCGTTTATCTTTAATTATATAAAAATTAAGTAAGTCGGTACGCTAGTTAAAATAAATTTCTTGCACGTTGTCCGGCCATTTATCACGTTGTGAATCTATGATCTTATCTAACTAACTTTCTCACTTCTTGACTTATACAACATCAAAAAGAACGATTCAACTTTATGAGAACTACATTCTCTGAGACCAAAACTATTAACCGTAACTATTATAGTTAAACAAAAACATAATAACATAATCAATGCTTGACTTTCCGGTAAATAAAAAGATCCATGTGGTTCTAAAATGACACTTGACATATAATATATAAAACTTGGGAAGAACATTGAAATGTTATAGTTACAAAAAAAACATTGAAATGTTATACTTTCCCTCTAAATAATTGAGCAAGTAGTGTATATAATATTGTGATGAATGTACCTCTTTTAAAATCTTCAAAATAGTTAATAAGGACTTGGGCTTGTACTTTATAAATAGTTTAGTTTTACCATAATTTATAAAACTATATAGCGTGAGACGCTACTGCATTCTTACAAAACACTAACACTACAAGAAAACACAAGTTTTACGAGGGCAGTTTTCCTCGTTACTTCGTCGTAAAAGCAGTGTTACGACGAATTAGCGAGGAAACGCGTTTCGTCGTTATACGTTTGTCGTAACGCATATATCCTCGCTAATTCGTCGTAAGTTAGCGAGGAAATAATTTCGTCGTAAAAGCGAAGGAGGATATTTCGTCGTAAAGACCACGTAAAGATTCCACGTAAGGACGTCGCTAAGTTTCCTCGTAAATACCACGAAAAGCTTTCCTCGTAAAACCCACGTAAATAAATACTCGTAAAATTAACGTAAATACCTTGAGAGCTTTCCACGTAAAGAAAACGTAAAAACCTTGATAGATTTCCACGTTATTTCCATGTAAATGTTTCCTCGTAAAAACCACGTTAAGCTTCCACGTAAAGAAGCCGCAAAATTAGCTACGAATTTACTTCGTTTCATTATTTTATAGAAATATAAAAAATTATAATTATAAATATAATTATAAATATAATTTAAATTATTAATAAAATTAAAATTCTAAAAAAATCAAAACCAAAATATTTTATATAGAAATAAGTTTTGAATTCATAATACAATAACCGAAATTAAAAAGAACTAAGGGTGGTCGTTAATTAATCGCCTCGTAGAATTCATCACTCCTCGCCTGAACATCCGCCTCGGCATGTGAGTCGTCGGTCGGTGACTGGCCTGGGATAGGATTTTGTTGTCGCATGGTCCTCAACAAAGTCGCCCATTCCGGATTTGTGGCCGCTACAACGTCCAAGAAGCCCTCGAGTCCACCCATACGAGATCGGAGCTGAGTAGACTCTATACACAGCTGAGTAGACTCTCTACGCAGCTCTTCGGACTCCCTACGCAGCTGAGAGACTTCCTCATCCCGTCGCTGAACATAAGACGATGTCGCTCTCGGAACATCGTTGACGGAACCAATCCCCAACGTCCGTCCCTTTTTTTTAGGGACAACCTTAAAAACAAAAAATAAATTTTGTTAGTAAAAATTTAAAGTTAAATTAAATGAATATTTAAAAAAATTAAAATTTTAGAAAATTTACCTCCTCGTAAAGCTTATCCACTTCAGGTGTGGATAAGGTGACGGGTAATCCATCGGTGGACTGTTGGGTCAGCTGGGTCTGGCGTTCTTCAACCCGAGCAGCCAAATCGTTGTAGATTTGCTCGGACTTGCCATCTATAAATCGGCCCGCCTTGTTCTTGTGGGTCCTCTCGTAAAGTTGCATAAGAGACGGGAATTCTCCCGTCTCTTTGGCCTAAAAAAACATTTAAGAAAGTTGTTAATTAGAATATATATAAAAATATACTAAAAATTTAATATAATTAAATTTTTAATTACCATTTCCAAACGGACACCGGCGTGGGGTTTTTGGCCCGTAGTGTGAAGCATCGGCCCGTTCCCGTGCTCATCGACTGTGTTACGGGAGTTAGAGCAAGACTGGGCGATTCTAATGGAATCAGGAAGACGCCAATATCGGATGAGGCCATCCCAGACATCCGTGGTGAGCTCAGCGGGTTTGCCACGCTCATACCCCTTCACGATCCAGTCACCCTTCCAGTTGGAGACCGTGTCCAACAAGCGAACTTTCGCCTTCGCTTCAAACTTCTTTCTCACCCTCTCAGTGATCCCCAAGGCCCAATTATATTTTTGCTGTTGGAAAAAATAATTTATAATTAGTTTTTTAGAAAAAAATATATATATAAATAATAAAAAAATTTAAAGATATATATTTAATTAATAGAACTTACAGCGTAAATTTTGAACCACGTCTTTCTGACGTAGTGGGGCGTCATTTTCCAGTTCGGATGTGCCATGGAGAAGTAACCTTTTATCGTATCGGTTACGTCCGATGCAAGACATCCGTCAATCCCCCACCTGAAAAATACAAATTTAAAATATAAATTATTTTTTAAAGTTATAAAAGAATTTAAAAAGAATAAAAAAATAATGAAACATACCATAAAGTTCCGTCCGGTCGGTCGGGGTCGATGACTGGTAAACCTTCTCTGCCTGGCAGACGGAGAATGTCCTCTACGGTGTACTGCGAGTAAGGAGCACTCGGAGGCACCATCAAATCGGGATGAATCTCGCCCGCGGGCATCGGAGGTGCCGGCATCGTAGGAGGCACAGGAGGAGGAGGAGGCATCTGGGGAGGCACGTGAAGAACCGATGGTGCACTAGAAGAAGGAGATCCAATGACTCTCTGAGTGTACTGAGTCTCGGGGACAGTCTCCTGACCCGAAGAACCGGGAGCTGAAGAAGACGACGGGTCTAAACGACTACCCGGCTCACCAAACATCTCTCTGTAATGGGCAGTAAGTCTACCTTTTCGAACCTGAGAAAAAAATTTAATTTTTTAAATTTTCGTGAACATATACTTCCCAACATTATCCACCTAATCAACACTAAATAACATAAGATCCGTAAACCTATCTAAATTCCCTATACTAACCACCTAATCTATCCTAAACTAATCAAACTAGAGAGGAATTAGAGAGACTTACCATTGCTACGAATTAGGGAGGAAGTGGAGAGGAAGTAGAGAGGAAAGACGGAGCGAGCTCGCTCGGGATATATATAAGATTACTTGTCCTCGTAAATTCCTCGTAAACTTACGAGGAATTACAGAGGCCCGCGTTTTCAGTTACGACGAAATAGCGACGAAATACAAAGGCCCGCGTTTTCGTTAACGACGTTTTTACGACGAAAAGGGTTACGTGGAATTAACGAGTTAACCAGTTACGAGGAATTAGCGAGCCTTTATTTTCTATAAATACCCACAACTTTCCTTCTCAAACCACACACACAAACTCACAAAACACACCCTATCTCAAATCACACTCCTCACCAAAATACTTTTCAAATTAGAAATATTTGAAAAAAAAAAGAAGAAAAGAAGATATTAGAATTTATGTGGGTGAGACTTAAGTCTCGCCACATATAATTCCAGTATCTTTCTTTTTTTCTTTTTTTCTAGTTTTTATACTATGAGGAAGTAGCAAGTCCCGCTTTTCACCAATTTAGAAAATTTGGAAAAAAAAAGAAGAGAAGAAGATATTTGGAACTCATGTGGTCGAGACTTACGTAAGTCTCGCCAAATGTGATTCAAGCATCTTTCTTCTCTTCTTTTTTTTAGTATTTTTAATATTTTCGTCGTAATATCGTCGTTAGTTTACGACTCTTTTACGACGATTTTGGCTTACGTGGAATTAGCGTGCCCCGCTTTTTTAATTTCGTCGTAAAGTCCTCGTGGCCTTACGAGGTGTTTACGACGAAATCATCCTACGTGGAATTAAAGAGTGCCTTCTTCGTCATTTACTTTACGTGGTATTTACGTCAATTTACCTTACGAGGTGTTTACGACGATTCTTTCCTACGTGGAATAAACGAGTTCCTCCTTCGTCATTTACTTTACGTGGCATTTACGTCAATTTACATTACGAGGTCTTTACGACGATTCTGTCCTACGTGGAATAAACGAGGATTACGTCGTACATTCGACGTCAGGTTACGAGGAATTAACGAGCAGTACCTTTAATTCCCTAAAATCCGAAACCCCAAACCCCAAAACCCATATTCCTTATCTTCTACTTCATATATTCCAAACCCCATCTTTATTTTCATTCCAAACCACAATTCCCACATTTACTTATTTATAAAACAAACTCCCACAATTTCTTATTCATAAAACAAACTCCCACATTACCTTATTCATAAAACAAACTCTCACATTACCTTATTCATAAAACAAACTACACAAAATCAAATACATCAATCGGATACATCGACATTCTCGTCATCACTAGAAATATCATCATTTTCATTAAACTCGTCTTCTACAGCTTCGTCTGTGGCATCATCGGTAAGATCTTCGTATTCGTGATTATGCGGATCAATGAGAAGGATGTCATCAACTTCTTGTTCAGGTTCCTCGACTTCATTTATCTGTTCTTCTTGCAATGGTGGTTCTTCTCCACTGATGATTCGTCCTCGAGGTGTAACTTTGATCACTGCTAACCAATTTATACCCGAATCTCTCATCCGAGGGTATGGAAGGAAGCTAACTTGGTCTGCTTGTGAAGCTAAGATGAAAGGCTCGAATTTGTTGTACCGACGTCCACCGTTGACATCAACTACACCAAATTTGTTAGACCGAACACCTCTGTTGACGACGGGGTCGAACCATTCACATTTGAAGATGACGCATTTCAGCTTCAGTATCCCTGGAAATTCGACTTCAATAATCTCCGTCAAGATCCCGTAGAAATCTGTTTCCCCTTTCACACATATTCCATAGTTACTGGTCGCCCGCTGTCTACCATACTCATATGTGTGAAAAGTGTAGCCTCGTGTGAAATACATCTGTGATGTGGTGACCTTTACAAGTGGAGATTGAATTACTTCGTGTAACCACTTAGGATAATCTGCATCGTCGTCATAATCAACCTGCAAAAATAAAGAGAACATTAAAATACAAATCATGTATGAAAAAATACGAATGACTTGCTTCTAATACGAATGAAGTTACTCAAGCTTCAATAGTCACAGACTTACCTAAGAATGGTAGTATTATTAATGTATTAGTAACCAATGGCAGTGCACATATATAAGTAACTTTTGAAAATATTTTGCTTATTTGGTAAAACAAGATTATATGAAATGAGGTTTACATAATAGAGATCTTAAGAGCTAAGACTTAGGAACGAAGAGTTCCTCGTTCTACTTTCCGGGGTTGAAATTATCAATATATGAGTTTGTAGGGTGCAAGCAACAAATAAAATAATTGAGAACGGAATATTCCATTGGCTGGTGTAACCTACAATTAATAATAAAACCATCATCGACTTCAAAATTGTATTTTTTTTTTATATTTTATGTTGATACAAAATGTGTGTACTTTATAATTTCCAAAGTGCGTGTAACACATATGACATATGGGTCATTGGGGTTAGGCTGGTAGTGGTACCTACAGAGAACGGTTAGAAGAGTCTGTAATAAACTACTCTGTGAAAGGTTCAAATTAGGTTTTCCAAAACTAAGAAACACCCTGTAAATATTAAAGCTGGAGAAGTTTGGTTATGAAAACAAACCATGTGTTAAGGTTTGATATATAAAATCTAGCATCTTGATGTAAAAATGAAACAAGTAAACTATCAGAAGAAGTAATTTATCTAAGTTTTAATTCGATATAAGCTACAGTTTAAACAATAGGTGACTTTACACAAAGTAAGCAAGAAAAGAAGGCTAACCCCATTGATTCTAATTATGAATTACCAATTCTCTCTAATCTTAACATAATATAGTATTGTATTGATAAAACGAAATTTCCTGAAACCATGTGATGTGTGACATTTTTTCTTCTCTTTTCCAGATTAAACTATATTATAGTATTATAAAAATAATGACACGTCAGAGCCAATACGGAGAACACATCTATCCCTCTCGAAGACAAAACTTTACTTCTCTATAAATACTTTCACCGCAACAGTTGCACAAATCTCATTGAAATATAACAAAAATCTAAGACAATGTCTACTCCAATCAAATTCACAACCCTAGCTCTCGTGACCCTCTCGGTGTTACTAGCTTCCTCCTCTCTCGGCGTCGTCACGGCGAAGAAGGATCATCGGAACTCTGAGGAAGTGAAGATGTTCGAGCGGTGGCTAGTGGAGAATCACAAGAACTACAATGGTCTAGGAGAGAAGGATAAACGGTTCGAAATCTTCATGGACAACGTGAAGTTCGTGCAAGAGCACAACTCTGTCCCGAACCAGAGCTACGAACTCGGGTTGACCCGGTTCGCCGATCTGACCAACGAAGAGTTTCGAGCCATTTACTTGAGGAGTAAGATGGAGAGGACCAGAGACTCGGTGAAGTCAGAGAGGTATCTACATAACGTTGGAGATAAGTTGCCTGATGAAGTTGACTGGAGAGCCAAAGGCGCCGTTGTTCCGGTCAAAGATCAAGGATCCTGTGGTATGACTTCATGATCTCTCCCTTTCTTGTTTCTTGAATTGCGTTTGCGTTTGCGATTGCCTTTTAGTCGCTGTTAATAATGAACGTAATGATTTTTTTGGGTATAAATAGGAAGTTGTTGGGCATTTTCGGCGATTGGAGCGGTTGAAGGGATAAACCAGATCAAGACAGGGGAGTTAGTGTCTCTGTCGGAGCAAGAACTTGTTGATTGTGACACAAGTTACAATAATGGATGTGGTGGTGGTCTCATGGACTATGCTTTTCAGTTCATTATTAGCAATGGTGGTATTGATACAGAGGAAGATTATCCTTATACCGCTACTGATGATAACATATGCAATACCGATAAGGTTTGATCATAGTGCTAATGTTTTTGTAGTTTATGGTTATTAAATTTTGGTAATACTCATGAGTTATGTTCGGTTTTGTCTTCTTGCAGAAGAACACTCGTGTTGTTACCATCGATGGTTATGAGGATGTTCCTGAAAACGAGAATTCATTGAAGAAAGCTCTTGCTAATCAACCTATTAGTGTTGCCATTGAAGCTGGTGGCCGAGCTTTCCAGCTTTACAAATCAGTAATATTCTAATTAAAATAATTTGTTTACAATTCATTGGAAGTGTATGCTTTGTTGTTTTTTTTTTATATATACTCTCGGCTGATCTGGTCGACTGGCTACCATACTATCTTATCCGATTTTGAAATGCCTTCCCACTAATGTTATTGTGTGTTTCCCTCAGGGAGTGTTTACAGGAACATGTGGAACAGCTTTGGACCATGGTGTGGTAGCCGTGGGATATGGAACCTCAGAAGGTCAAGACTACTGGATTATTCGTAACTCATGGGGGTCAAACTGGGGCGAAAGCGGATACATTAAGCTCGAACGTAACATTAAAGATTCGTCAGGGAAATGTGGTGTGGCAATGATGGCTTCTTACCCTACCAAATCATCAGGCTCAAACCCACCAAAACCACCACCACCTGCACCAGTTGTTTGTGACAAGTCTTACAATTGTCCAGCCAAGTCTACTTGTTGTTGTCTCTATGAGTACAAAGGAAAATGTTACAGCTGGGGATGTTGTCCGCTAGAGTCAGCAACTTGCTGCGAGGATGGTTCTAGCTGCTGCCCTCAGGCGTACCCTGTCTGTGACTTGAAGGCTGGTACTTGTAGAATGGTTAGTTTTCTTGTCCTCTCTTATGGGTTAAAAACTTTGTTTTCTTTTGTTTTTATTACTTTGACTGATTTGCTTATGAAATTTGCGTTGGACAGAAGGCAAACAGTCCGTTAAGCGTAAAAGCTTTGACCCGAGGCCCAGCGACTGCGACCACGAAGGCTACTAACGTGCTTGTGAGCAGCGCTTGAGGAGAGACGTAACGAATAAAGGGATCGTATTGTTTTCAGCTTTCCATCCCCAATGTCCAAGATTCAGTCTTTTGTCTTTTAGACACTTCAAGATTGGATCATGCACGTTAGCTTTTAATACTTTATCTTGGGTTTGATTTGAATTTTATGTAAATATTGAAAGAAGTAAGATGATATATGCTCCACAGCATTATACTCGTATCCTTTGAATAATAAAATTTGACCCTATTGAAGTTATAAACTGAATGCTATTCAGTTAGAGATACATCTTTGTGAGTTACATTTTCGTTTTATACAGTTCTAAACTTAATTAGCGTGTTAAATCTACAAAAGGACAGTGGTGATTGGTCAGATAACCAATAAAAAGCTAGTCTGATTTAATCAAGAGAAATTACTTAGAATGGCTCTAATCATTCTACTAATTACTACTTCAAGTTGTCCGTAAGTGGTGAAGATTACTGGATCATTCGTAAACTCATGGGGATCAAATTGGGGAGAAAGCGGATACGTTAAGCTCCAACGTAACATCAATGAGTCTTTTGGGAAATATGCTGTAGCTATGATGGCTTCTTACCCGACCAAGTCGGTCTCATCATTTGAATTGTTAGCTGAGGTTTGATCTGGTTTTGCTGTAAATTGTGTGTTTAAGAACTGATTAGATATTTATACTACATAATCCAGTTGTGAGGACTTTCAGATGCTTTGAGGTGGGATCTGGAACGTGAACCTCCTTTATTAAATAAGAACACATCTGAAGTTTTGTTAGTGTCTCAGCCAGGTTGTTAGCCAGCTAGAACCTTGGTAAACATGTATGCATGATTTGGAAGAAGAGTATACTTCTTTTGTGACATTAACACGTCCTTCTTCCATGTAATGCGTCTTCACGGTCTTTTCATGGTGGACATTGTTCTTGGACAAGATATAGTACTATGAAAATAGCAAAATACCATTACATGCTTGATTGCTTGGACAGTAATCTAATTCTCCCAACAGAACCTTATTAACCAAGTTTTTTGGGTGAGTATAATATTTGGGATTGGTAACCCAATACAAAATCCGTTCCAATAAGATATTCAAAATTTATGTATTGGGGTCTAAATAATTATATTTCAAAATCAGCTTCCAAATGGTGACTGCGGGTTGAGCGGTGCGGGATAAGCGGTTTAGTTGCGGTGCGGTTCTAACAGTTATAAAAATGTATAGATATATGATATATATAAAGATTTTTATTACTGTTAACTACAGGGAGGGGCGGGAAGCGGGTTACCATTCGAAGCCTCAGGGTATCTAAATCAAAATCAAAGGTATATACTTTCATATACATATATATTATAAATAATTTTTTTTAAAAAAATATCACAAAACTTGTAAAAATAGAGTAGTATCTTGAATATCTATGCTTTTAAATATTTATAAAATTACGGCATTTAAAATTAACTGTTTTCTATATTATATTTTTTAATTAATACTTATATATTTTAAAAATAAGTTATTACTCTTAAGTAATTTAATAATATATTTCAGTATTTTATCATACTGCATCGGACAAGAAGTAATCACTAATTCATGCTTTGTTCATTCCTCTTCTTTTACTAATAAGAAGAACACCATTGGCTAAGTAGGTCAGACTGAATTTTTGACATTATTTTTCTGTAACCGGTGAAACAAAACAATATAAAACTGAATTTCTCGGGAGTATCAATATTATTCACATGTGATGTGACTTTTCTTTCTGTTTTTCCATAATAGAATATACAAACAAATATAATAAAAAATGATGGCACCTACTATGAAAAGCATATCTATGATCCCTCTCGCTCTCCACTATCTATCGTCGACGACAAAAACTTCCCACGCTATAAACCCTTCGCGCAATAGTTGCAGAGATCTCAAGAAGCAAAAAGAGAAAACAATGGTTAAAACTATATCTCTCGTGATCCTCTCCGTGTTACTACTCTCCTCGTCTCTCGGCAGCGCTACAGCGACGGAGACGAAGCAGAGCCAGGAGGAAGTGCAGCGTATGTACGAGCAGTGGCTTATGGAGAATCGGAAGAACTATAACGCTCTTGGAGAGAAAGAGAGACGGTTCAATATCTTCAAAGACAACTTAAAGTTGATAGAAGCACACAACTCTGTCCCGGACCGGACTTACGAACTCGGTTTGACCCGGTTTGCGGATCTGACGGATGATGAGTTTCGAGCTATTCACTTGAGGGGAAAGATGGAAGTGACAAGTGATCCAGTGATAGGAGACAGGTATTTGTACAAAGAAGGAGATGTTTTGCCTGACAAAGTAGATTGGAGAGATGAAGGTGCAGTTGCTCCAGTCAAAGATCAAGGCGACTGTGGTATGACCGTATGAGTGATGTTCAATATATCTTAGCAGTCTTCTCTGTTTTAAGCGATTAGGGGCTCGCCTAAACGGCAAATCGGTCACAAACGAACAAATTTTCTATAATGTTTTTAAATACATTGGTTTAAAACCGGTCTAGTCGGCCCGCCTATGCACTAATCCCCTATAGAACACATAATTACCGTCTAGCAATTTTTGTAAATTGTTTTTAGCATTATATTTGATTTTGTGCGGTTGTGGTTGATAAAATAGGAGGTTGTTGGGCGTTCTCGGCGACTGGAGCGGTGGAGGGTTTAAACAAGATCAAGACAGGAGAATTAGTATCTTTGTCGGAACAAGAACTCATGGATTGCGACAGAGAGGGGGATTCCGGAAACTTTGGATGTTTAGGAGGTAGCGCAGCCAACGCTTTCGAATTCATCATCGAAAACGGTGGTATTGTAACGGATAAAGTTTACCCTTATACTGAAAATGATACTGCCGCATGCAAGGCCATTGAGGTTTGTATAATTAACGACCATTTTTGTTTGTTGAAGTTCTGGTTATGGTTTCAATTTGGTAACTTATCTCTTGTTTCCATGCTGTAGATGGTTACCACTCGATATGTTACAATTGATAGTTATGAGGATGCTCCTCATAACGATGAGATGTCTTTGAAGAAAGCTGTGGCTCATCAACCTATTAGTGTTATGGTTGAAGCAGAAAACATGAAACTCTACAAATCTGTAATTCTTCTTATTCACATTTACACCAAAAAAGATTGATTTCTTTTAAAACCCAATACTAATAAGTTGTGTTTATTTTTCTCATCTAGGGTGTGTTTACAGGACCATGTGATCATTGGTATGGAAACCACAATGTGGTAGTCGTGGGGTATGGAACGACAGAAAGAGGTGAAGACTACTGGATTATTCGTAACTCATGGGGAGCAAACTGGGGTGAAAGTGGATACCTTAAGCTCCAGCGTAACTTCCATAATTCAACAGGGAACTGTGGAGTCGCAATACGGCCTGTATACCCACTCAAGTCCAACTCGTCATTTGGTTTGTTGTTGTCTCCAAGTATGTTTAAATTGGGGGTTTTATTTGTTTTAATTGGTTGGGCCTTGTTGTGAGATAGACTTTGCCAAAGCTCTATCCAAAAGCTGGGTGTTTGTGTTGTTTGTTATCTTTAATTTAGTTCAATCCTCTCATCGAGGGTTTTTGAGAATTATCTTTCATGTTCTTCCATTGTTCAGAATTAATTAAAAAGAGAGAGACGTTTTCCTTCCTTGTTTTATTTGATTAAGTTCATCAAAATAAGAAAATATATAGCAAGGGCTGGAATTGCGGTAAAGCTTAGGGGTGGACACTTTACCCGATATTAGGTGTTTTGCCCGCGATACGGAATTAAACATTTTCATAAATTTTTGAAAAGTTATTTGTACACTATATTCATTATACTAAAATAAATATTAAAATAACTCAATATTCTATTTTTAATTATATAATTAAAAAAATAATTTTATTATTTTATTAATATTTAATTATATAATTTATGTTTTTTTAACTTTTTACTAAAAGACTTTTTCAAATAACAATAATATATATATATATATATATATATAGAAAATATATATTTTTAATGATATTTTTAGATTTTGGATAATTCAATATTCTATTTTTAAATATATAATTAAGAATTTTATTTGATTAATATTTAGTTATATAATTTATGTTTTTAAATTTTCACAAAAGATTTTTTTAGATAACAATACAATATATATATAAATTATCTTTTTTTTTAAATTATATTTTCAGATTTTGAATAATTCTTACTATTATTAATTTTAATCAATTATCTAATTAAATAAATTAAAATTTCGTTTTTAAAAGAGTTTTTCAGATAACAATACAATATATATATAAATTATCTATTTTTAAATTATATTTTTAGATTTTGGTTAATTCTTACTATTATTAATTTTAATCAATTATCTAATCAAATAAATTAAAATTTTGTTTTTATTTTTTAATTTATTTATACATTTTATTCATTAAGGGTATAAACGATAACAATAATATATATATATATATATATAAAATATATATTTTTAATGATATTTTTAGATTTTGGATAATTCAATATTCTATTTTTAATTATATAATTAAGAATTTTATTTGATTAATATTTAGTTATATAATTTATGTTTTTAAATTTTCACAAAATATTTTTTCAGATAACAATACAATATATATAGAAATTATCTTTTTTTAATTATATTTTCAGATTTTGAATAATTCTTACTATTATTAATTTTAATCAATTATCTAATTAAATAAATTAAAATTTCGTTTTTAAATTTCCACTAAAAGACTTTTTCAGATAACAATACAATATATATATAAATTATCTATTTTAAATTATATTTTTAGATTTTGGTTAATTCTTACTATTATTAATTTTAATCAATTATCTAATCAAATAAATTAAAATTTCGTTTTTATTTTTTAATTTATTTATACATTTTATTCATTAAGGGTATAAACGATAACAATAATAAATATATATATATATATATATATAAATATATATTTTTAATGATATTTTTAGATTTTGAATAATTCAATATTCTATTTTTAATTATATAATTAAGAATTTTATTTGATTAATATTTAGTTATATAATTTATGTTTTTAAATTTTCACAAAATATTTTTTTCAGATAACAATACAATATATATAGAAATTATCTTTTTTTAAATTATATTTTCAGATTTTGAATAATTCTTACTATTATTAATTTTAATCAATTATCTAATTAAATAAATTAAAATTTCGTTTTTAAATTTCCACTAAAAGACTTTTTCAGATAACAATACAATATATATAAATTATCTATTTTTTAAATTATATTTTCAGATTTTGGATAATTCTTACTATTATTAATTTTAATCAATTATCTAATCAAATAAATTAAAATTTCGTTTTTATTTTTTAATTTATTTATACATTTGATTCATTAAGGGTATAAACGATATTAACCACTCTAACTTTTAACGTGAGAGCTCCGTTGCAAAAAATTACTTCACAAATAATAGTATAGATTCGAAGTGGCATCCGAACCCGATCAAAAAATTTGAACCGAAATCCGAATCAAAGTAGCAGAATATCCGAATGGGTATTGATTTAGGAGAGATTAGATATCTGAACCCGAACGGGTAATATCTGAACTCGAGTAGATATCCGAAAATAACCAAACATATGTATACTTAATCTTATATTCTAGTTTACATCTCTCATTTTTTATAAAATATTTTATATTGATACTACACATTTTTTAAATTCATATGATATACATACAATTGCAGAGAAAATGATTTGCTGCTCATTTAAAATGCATGTCAAATTTTTTATTTCAAGAATTAACAAAAAGTTACATCCAAAATTTAAAAACAATAACCAAATTAATGTTTTTTTAGTTTCAAAATGTTATGTCCAAATCTATTAACCATTCAGTCTATTAAAAATTAGTTAAGTGAAAGTTATATTTTTAAATACAAAAAATTTGAGAAATGAAAATTTAATTTTGTTTTTTCAAAATCTAAATATCTGAATCCGATCTGAAAAAACCGAACCCGAACTAAAAATATCTGAACCTAACTCGAAGTACAGAAATACCCGAACGGGTTCTACACCTCTATACCGAAATATCCGAAAATTTAAAATACCCGGTACGAACCCAAACGGATACTCGAACGCCCACTCCTAGTAAAGCTCAATGACACTCGTGAAACATAAAGCAAGGACTGGCATTGAGGTGATTAAAGCTCGTGAAGCACCCACTTTTATTTTTATGCTTTACACAACCGTATAATGCTCAAGAATTTGATAAAGCTATCACTCGTTATGCTGCTATCACTCGTTATGCTGTGCCAAGTAATATCAAACAACGCTCCACTAATGATAGTATAAGCTTGTCACTCCAGCTAGCTAGTAGCAATTTTAGGAGGTTCAGTGGGAAATCTATAGTTTTCATCACAAAAAAAATGATGAAAAATTATCTGGGATAACCTTTTTAGTTTATCTTCACAAAATAATTTTCAATGAAGAAAATGACCAATGTAAATTTTATCTATATTTTTACCCTATGATTAATTAATCTAGACTTATATATGGTTTAGACTTAAGGAATAAAGTTTTAGAGATAGAGTATCAAATTTGTGGCCGCCGCTGCTCGACTCCGGTGGCTCCTATAGCACTGGAGTCGAGTTTTTTGCACTTTAATTTCTTAGATCTGTGTGTTTTGCTTTTGTCTTGTCTCTGGTTTTCGTTCGATTTGAAAAGGGCTAGGAATCCGTCGTGAAGGTGAACAGAGGAGTGTGGAGAGTGATTTTTTGGCCAGGGGTTATGGGTTCTCGGATCTGACGGTCTATGTGCTTCATGGTTTTCCTCTCTCTTTATATTGGGGGTTCTTTCAGATCTGTTTCTATACTTCTGGTCCTGTTCTTCAGTCGTGGACACGACTCTCTCAGCTCTGGATGTTTCTCTTTATTGGCACTCTTAGCTTTGGGTTAATGATAGTTAGTCGTCTTGTGTGGTTGGGGTTGTGGCTTGTCTTCCTTTGAAGTTTAGTGGTGTGGAAGTGCCTTCTCAACGGGTTACGATATGGGGAGGCTATATGTTCCGGACTTGGTGTCTTTAAGCCGCTCTTCCTTCTTTGGTCGTAGCTTTTGATCAGGTGTGCTCCAGCTTCTCTTCGTTCTCGTGAGTCGTTGGTAATCTGTGTTTGTCAAGGTCTTTTTGTTGGGTTCGTCTCTTGGATGGCAATCTGTTGTGTAGGCATCTACTTGCTTCCTCTGCATGGTGTGAGGTATCAGGACGAAGCAATGGGTTCGATCTTCGGCTCTTCTCTTGCGAGGACGTGACCACTCTCTTGCTTTGTAGATGGTTGAGTTTGGGTACACGAGGGTCCGCGTGCAAGAGCTGCTGATCCTTTTAGACGTTTTCCCCACTTGGAGTTTCAAGGTTCAACCTTGTGCCTTTCCTCTCTTGGGTTGTCCGTGGTCTTATTGCAGACGCGGTAGTGGTTGTTATTGGCTCCATTTGCGCCTCGGTTGTTGATTGTTTCCGCCGGTGTTGTTTCTCGTGAGGCTGTGGTTGTGACCTGTGATGGATTGTGGTCTTCTCAAGTCTCTGTTTCTGAGTTCAACTCGTGCGTCTTCAGGTTCTTGGTCATGATTGGCGACCTGGTGCTGTTATGGTATTCGGTTTGAGTTCCCTTGATCATTAAGTATTTCAAGTCATAATCCTTTGTTTGTAGTAGTCTCTAGAGTAATGGTTTTATTTATGTTTTTTTAACTTGGGTCTCTGGGATGTTCGATTTGTGAACTCTCGGCTTTGGTCTTCGGAAGAGTTGCGACTCTTGTCGACTGTTGGCTTGTAATGATGGTACTTCCGTTTAAGTTGAATGAAATTCAAAGATGACAAAAAAAAAAGAGTATCAAATTTAAAAAAATTAAAATTAAAATTAAAAATTTTAAAATAAAAAGAGACTATTTTCGTATTTTTTTCTTGATTTTTTTTTTGTGACAAATTTTTTAAAAAAAAAGATATTTGAGCGAACTGCCAAAAAAATGATCCATCGATGTATGAATAGAACTTATAATTAAATATATAAAGTCGAGAAATATACGTTAGATCCAAAAGGTCTCCAGAACTAACGGTTGTGATTAATTGTTGTCTGTTGACCGGAACTCGCACGTGACATTGGATCTCCAATCCAAAACTGTTTTCCCCCAATCTATCTATCAATCATCTCTCCATCGAGCCCTAGCCTCCTCCTCCACCTCGCGCGCGTCAAATTTTGTCAACTTCATCCCCGGAGCTTCTTCTTTTTGGATTCGGTTCTCGATCTATGAGGTTCTTCCTTGCTCCTATTGCTTTTGTATGTTTTGAATGATTCCGTCATTTTTTTTTTTTGAGATATGATTCTATTTTGGTGATCTGATTGCTTGCGATATTTAATTTTTGGTTGCTAAGTTAATATTCAGAGCAAATGATTATAATTAGTTCCGTGAAAAATCAGATTCAATTCTCTACATTTTATCTTGATTTTGATGTTAAAAGTCTCAATATTCCTGACTTTTTAGATTAAATTTTATGAAATTATCTCACTCATTGTGTTTTTTGTATGTGATGTATGCAGAAAGAGGATTTGCAATATCGATTATTCACATTTTGGATTCTAGGATCAACCTTTAGTGTGTTCCTTTTGAGACCTTCTTTGGAGAAGATTGAAAACAATGTCATCTGAATCACAGAATCTCCCTGCTACGGTCACACCAGATGCTCACCCTCCTCCTGTTGCTGTAGAAGCTGGAAATGATGATTCACCTAAAGGAGTAGCGTCAAAGCTATCTGCCTCTGGGATCTCAACGTGGGCCAAAAGCTTGAAGGTTCCCCAGCCCTTTGCTTCCACCTCTGATGTTGATAACTCTGAAAAGTCCGCCTTTGCGAAATTTACAAGCGGGTTGGGGCTTCGTTTGTCTCCCAAATCTCCTCAACCAGATGAGACCACGGACGGAGCTTCATCTTCTGCACAGCCCGGTTTGTTTGGGGCGATTACTAAAGGTTTGGTTGATACGTCAAAGAACGCTGTCAAGGCAGTTCAGGTCAAGGCTCGTCATGCTGTGTCCCAGAACAAAAGAAGATACCAGGTAGAGTTGACTTATATCCCCAGTTACTTCCATGCTAGATATCTTCCTTATCTGAAATTTAGATGTTTATTTTGCTCTACTTGTGGTGCAGGAAGGAGGGTTTGATTTGGATCTGACTTACATAACAGAGAACATTATTGCAATGGGGTTTCCTGCTGGTGATATGAGTTCTGGCTTTTTTGGATATGTCGAGGTAAGAGGAGTCAATTTGTATGCTTGTAATCCTTTCCCCTGGATTTGCTCTATTTTAGTTTTTGCTGCCAGATTTTAGTTGAAGTTAATATGGTCGTCTATGTTTGTTCAAAATATCGATGCAGGGTTTCTACCGCAACCAGATGGAAGAAGTTATTAACTTTCTTGAAACTCAGCACAAGGTAGTATCACTATTTTGCTTTCAAAATTTAGCATTTCGATACTCGATGTGTCTCTAAGAATTTGTAAGTGTAAGTCAAGGTGCTTTCTTTTAATTTCTTTCTTCTTGTAGGGAAAATACAAGGTTTATAATCTTTGTTCAGAGAGGTTGTATGATGTATCACTATTTGAAGGGAAGGTATGTATATATCTTTTTTTTTTGCCTCTTTTCCTTGCATTTGACCATCGTATGATTTCTTTGAGTACTAGAACCTTAGTCAAAACTTAGGAAAATAGCTCCATAGATCACCCATTGCACTGTTTCAAGTTACTTAACTCCGAGGTACTTATGGAACAGTTAGATCAAAAATGGTTCTGTTTAAGATTGTGACAAGTATCTTACCTAGACTATTGGACGTTATCATGTTAGTACCCGCTGCAATGAAGTGGCTCAATTTTCTGTTCCAAATGATTTATGTTTCTAGGTTCAAAGCTATATTCAAATTATGCAGGCACAATAGTAAACTAGTTGCCCTGCTTCTTTTGCCAGTTTATTGTCCCTAAACATCTTTTCTGCACTTCTATTTTTGCTTCCAGGTGGCCAGTTTCCCATTTGATGATCACAATTGCCCGCCAATCCATTTGATTACCTCATTTTGCCAAAGTGCATATTCGTGGTTGAAGGAGGACATAGAGAATGTTGTGGTTGTTCACTGTAAGGCGGGAATGGCCAGGACAGGGCTTATGATATGTAGTCTTCTTCTGTATCTGAAGGTTAAACATTTATCAAAACATTGTGAAAAAACATTGTCAAACACAGGGAAACCAATCATGTTCCTTCTCTTTAATAGTTTTTTCCAACTGCGGAAGAGTGCATGGACTTCTACAATCAGAAACGATGTGTGGATGGAAAAGGGCTTGTGCTACCTAGCCAAATTGTAAGCCTAGTTGTGCTATTTATATAATTAAACCGCCTATATTAAAACGTTACTTGCTCTTCCTCTGACTAGTGAGTCTGTTTAATCATTATTATTTTGTAGAGATATGTGAAATACTTTGAACGAATATTGACCTACTTCAACGGGGAAAATCAACCAGGCCGCAAGTAAGCTGCTTATTTATATACCTTAATGTAGCATACAGTTGGTTGTTGACATCTTGCAATTCCTTTTATTTAGGTGTATGCTTAGGGGATTCCGGCTCCACAGGTGTCCCTATTGGATCAGGCCATCCATCACCATTTCAGATCACAATGGTGTGTTGGTCGATCATTGTTCATTGACAAGTATCATGCTAAGCTAATGTCTGCTTCTAACTTATATGCAGGTGTTCTCTTTACCACGAAAAAACATCTTCGGACCAAGGATTTATCGGTAAGCCACTGTTATTACTTCATTGCGAGATCCGTTTTTTTGTTGAAGAAGCCTTTGTGAATTTGCACTGTATAATCATTTAGGAATTTTCACGCTTTTGCAGCCAGAAGACTTTTGGTTCAGTGCGCCAAAGAAAGGGGTTATGGTCTTTGCCTTACCCGGAGAGCCTGGTCTAACAGAATTGGCTGGGGACTTCAAAATCCATTTCCACGACCGCCAAGGAGACTTTTACTGGTTAGGAAGCTCGCACCTTGTTATCCAAATCCAAATAATATTCCTTTCAATGTCACTCACGAATCTTTTCTTTTTTTCTTCTTCTCAGCTGGTTAAACACGACAATGATGGAAAACAGAGTGATCCTAAAAACCAGTGAGCTTGACGGGTTTGACAAGGTAATATACTTTAATGTTTGACTTTGTGTTTTAAGTCTAGGTTGAGCTCCTGCTCCATCAGTTCTTGGATTTGAAATGATATATATTCATTTGTGTTTGATCTTTGTTCCAATACAGAGGAAGCTACCTTCGCCTGGGTTTATGGTCGAAGTTGTTCTTGCTGATATTGACTCAACAATCCCTCCAAAACCAAGTTCTGAACCAGCATCCAAGGCACCTGAAGAAACTTCAGCAGCTAATTCTTCCCCTGCAGAGGGTGTTACACCTGTTCCAGCACCTAAGAAAGAAACACAGAACCCTGATAAGGACGATGTCTTCTCTGACAACGAAGCAGACTCAACTGGTCCAAACAAAACCACATCATCTGTTTCTTCTCAAACCCCAGAAGCCAAACAGAGCTCAGATGAAACCTCTGGTCTGGCTCGTGCGACTGAGAAAGTGTCTATTTCTGGAAACAAGGGGTCATCATCATCACAGCCGGTGCAAGGAACGGTTAGCAAGGCTGAAGCGACAGAGAAACCCACAGGGTCAGGGGTCAACGTGCCAAGCTCAGAGAGTAGTGAGTTCAAGGTTATGGCAGCTGATGCATCTGTGTTCTCTTTTGGAGATGAAGATGAGTTTGATAGCGATTGAAGAATGATGATTTAAAAGAAGGAAGATGTGTACATAAGAAAAAAACAAGGGAGTGTTTAAATCAATGAGATGAATCCATTCATTGTGGTGTGGTTTCTTGTTGTTGATGTTGGATTTTACTGTTGTGTTTTTTTTTCCTTCTTTTCTTGAATGTTACTACACCAAATTATACGTTGGTTGCTTACATCTTTAATTTGTATTCCGACTTTTTATTATTTGGAATCATAAAACAATTCATGGTCTATTTATAGTTTCACAGTCTTTGGCTTCGATAAAGTAGATGTTTCTTGCTGTGTATTGCAAGATTGATCTGGAGGCGACATTGATGAAATATAAAATGGGAATACAAGTGGCCAATATGATTCTCATTCTATAAAAGAGAGTACAAAACTCATTTTTGTATATGTTAAAATACCTAACACAGACAAAGAAACCAAGGTTGAAAAAAAAACAAGTTATTCAATTGTAATTGGAAACAAGAGAAGTCTTCCGTTTTATGAGTGAAAATAATTTGATTATGCATGTTTTCCATCTTTACGGGAGTATCACGTTATTATGAAGCGAGTCAGTGGTCGGCATGCTACCTTTACGTGGTAGCACATTTTGTTGGATGCAAAACAATAATAATATAAAAATATTTTAAAACTCAGATAATCCAAAAGATGATGTATTTTTTTTTACTTGGCAATTATCTAATTTTATTTTACAACATTTTGTTTTCATCATGATCATATTTTTCAATTTTCTCAAATCGTTTAGTTATTAAAACGCAAAAAGAAGAGAATACTATAAATTCACAATTCATTCAGTTCAAGAATAGTAAAAATTACATTTTTCCTTTCTCCATGATATTATTGTTACAGAAAAAACCGTGTTACAAATTTATTAACTAGTTATAATATTATCGTTATCACTTACCATATTGTATAGTAGTATAGTAGTAGTACAGTTTAGAGCAAAGAAACGTCCATCTCTTGCAGACCACTTGCACAACTCAGGGAGCTCCAGTTTGCTACGGCCACCGTTGCTACCTCTGTTACCGGTGAACCTTGCTCGGCTGGGCAGTCAGGTGCAAAAGTCCGGTGGTTTGGAATTCCCTGTCACCACCCACCACAGGCATGTGTATTCCGATGATCCGATCTTGACTCGGCTTACGTATTAGATCTATACGTTTGTCCCAAAACACCATCAACGTTGTCGCTAAGGTCTTGGAACTTGAAGCCTAAGTCGAGATGAGCGAGACAGTCGTCTTCCGTTGTAACCATGAATTCTCGAATCTTCCATCGTTATTTGCACCACTCAACTCAAGCATGCCCTCTACTTCAAGCTGAATACAAATTTTTATATCTAGCCCAAAAAGCCTACCCTTTTGTTCAAGATCGAAAAAGTGATTTCTTTTGCCATCTCAGATATTTGAATTTGACTGTAATTTATGCGGTTATTATAATTGGATTTGCTGAAGACTGTGTAGAAGCTAGTTGGTGTATGTTGAAACTTGAAATCACAGATATGTCATGGCTACTCCTAATACATGTGATTAATATTTGTATCAGTACAGTGATAGCCAGCACTTCTGTTGTTACTTCTGTTTGTTGCTTCTCTGCACCCTGATGAATGTTGTGTTACTATTTATGTTTCCCCGTTTAGTTCCCACTTTTATTTGGACTTCTCACCAGTCATAATGCAATCAATGTTCTTATTTTCCAGTCATGTATGATATATCTATTTACTTTACTGCAAAATATGAGGAAGACCAAAAACATTTTGACCAAAAACGAATGAGAAAAAGACTAGGATAGCACTAAACCAAGTTTTTGTTCCTAAAATAGCATTCAAGGTTCAAAGTCACAAAAATAGGTTTTATTAAAGAGGTAAATATACACTTATACCCCTTGGGTTAATTAATCCAAACCTTAGGGTTTAGAGTTAAGGGTGGAGTTTTGGAATTAAGGTTTAAAATTTTATAAAAAATAAATACTAAAATAAAAAATAAAAATTTTAAAAACAGTTTCAAAAAGTATTTTTAAATTATAAAAAGAAAATTTGAAAAAAAAAAAATTTCAAAAAAAATATTATAAAATTTTCAAATCTGAAAACATATAATCTGAAACTATAAAAAAAATTTCTTTTTTTCATTTTTATTTTATTTATTTTTATTTATTTTTGTTTGTTTATTTAATTTTAAACTAAGGGTATTAAGGATATTTTACCCTTTAATGAATGTCATTTTTGTGACTTTCTCCATCTAGTGCTATTTTTGAGACATAAACTTCAAAAGGTGCTATTATCGACAATTGCCCAAAACTAATTATTTGTGTTATTTTTTTAAGTGACGAGCATGGAACTGTTTCTTTTGGTTGCTCGTATGCTACCTTTGCTTCAAATTACTGATGTAACTGATAAGCAAAGATTGCTCGAGTACAAGTCTCTGAAGACAAAAGATTTGTCTTGTAGTCATAGAGTAACTTGCACTATCTTCTTGTAAATAAACCGTTAGGGAAAAATACACCAAGAACTTGTTTTTGGAAAATAATAAGACACGATCTAGTGGGATACTTGACTCCGAGGACAAGGAGGTTGACGACAAGTACGCGAGAATTTTAAAAAGTCTTGCAGTTTTCTATATGTGGTTGTGAGCCAATGAATATCTTCAGCGTTGCATAGCAACAACAATAAGATAAATACATTATGCATTTGCTTCGTGTCATATATTATTCACTATCCTGCACGAAGAGCTTTTAACCAAAAAGAGAGAGAGAGAAGAATGAGATTGTTTCTTTTATTTTCTTTCAGTGCTCTCATGTTAAATGAAGCATACGGTTTTACCGATGAACCTGATAGGAAAGCATTGCTCGACTTCAAATCTCAAGTTTCTGAAGAGAATCAAGATGCATTATCCTCGTGGAATAACTCATCCCCTCTCTGTAATTGGAAAGGGGTTACATGCGGCCTCAAAAACAAGAGAGTAACCCGTTTGAACCTTGGAGGATGCCAGTTAAGGGGAATGATATCACCATCTATTGGTAATATTTCCTTTCTCATATCACTTAATCTCTCTGATAACTCTATTGGTGGAACCATCCCTTACGAGGTGGGAAACTTGTTTAGACTTAAGTATTTGAATATAAGCTTTAATTTTCTCGAAGGAGAAATTCCAGACAATCTATTTAACTGCTCTAGATTGTTGGACCTTGATTTATGGCATAATCATCTTGGAGGAGGTGTTCCTTCAGAACTAGAATCATTGGAGAAGCTTGAAACTTTAGATTTTGGTGCAAACAACCTCAGAGGGAAGTTACCTGCATCTCTAGGAAACTTGACATCACTCGCGCGAGTTAGTTTTTCAAAGAACAATTTAGAAGGAAGAATTCCTGATGATCTAGCTAGATTGACTCAATTGGTGCATCTTGGATTAGGAGAGAACAAATTCTCAGGCGGTTTTCCTCCTTCCATCTACAACTTTTCCTCGCTTGAGTACTTGAACATGTTTGGTAATGTTTTTTCGGGTAGCCTAAAGCCTGATTTTGGTAATCTACTACCAAAACTTCGACTTTTAGAGATGGGAACTAATAGTTTCACAGGGCCTATCCCAACAACACTTTCAAATATTTCAAATCTTCAAGAGTTTTCAATCGAGCAAAACAAAATGATAGGAAGTATTTCTTCTAGCTTTGGAAAACTAAAGAATTTGAAAACACTAAGACTTCACAATAATTCTTTGGGAAGTTACTCCTCTGGAGATCTTGAATTTCTTAAGGCTTTGAGTAATTGTACCCAACTTCAGACATTACTTGTTAATAGAAATAGGCTTGGAGGTGTCTTGCCTACCTCTATAACGAACCTGTCCACCAACCTCTGGAAATTAGACCTTGGAACAAATTTCATCTTTGGAACCATTCCTTATGGCATTGGGAATCTCGTAAGCCTACAAAAACTTGTGCTGCGCGAAAACTTGTTGACCGGACCACTGCCAAGTTCCATTGGAAAGCTTTCTAGATTGGTGTTCTTAAACCTCACGTCAAATAGAATGTCTGGAGAGATACCTTCTTCAATAGGCAACATCACCTGGTTAGAAAAACTCAATTTGTCTAACAATAGTTTTGAAGGAACTATTCCTCCCAGTCTTGGTCAGTGCAAATACATATTATATTTCCGTATTGGGTCTAATAAGTTGAACGGGACAATACCTCAGGAGATTATGCAAATTCAGTCCCTTGTTTACCTCGACTTGTCAAATAATTCCTTGACAGGCTCTCTTCCCGAGTATATTAAACCACTAGAACGTCTTTGCACACTGTCTGTTGCACATAATAAATTATATGGGCATCTCCCTCAAGTCTTGGGAAATTGTCTCTCATTGGAGAATCTTTATCTACAAGGTAATTTTTTTTATGGTGATATTCCAAATATAAAAGGGTTGATGGGTGCTAAAATACTTGATTTCTCGAACAATGATTTCTCTGGAAGTATACCTGGATATTTTGGAAACTTTTCCTTGTTGGAGTATCTAAATCTATCCATTAACAACTTCGAGGGAGAGGTGCCAACAGAAGGAAAATTTAGGAATGCTACTGTTGTTTTAGTATTTGGAAACAAATATCTCTGTGGAGGTATCAAGGAACTGAAACTAAATCAATGTATCGTGCAAGCACAACCAAGCCATTCATCTGGTTCGAAGAAAGTGACCATTGAGTTAAGCATAGGCATAGCTTTGCTTTTGATTGTGCTCGTCATGGCGTATATTTCTTTATGTTGGTTCAGAAAAATAAAGAATAACCAGCTGAGCAGTAATTCAACATCTTCTTCCACACGAGAGGTTGTCCATGAAAAGATAAGTTATGCATATCTAAGAAATGCGACAGATGGCTTCTCTTCCAGCAATTTGATTGGATCAGGTAGTTTTGGTACGGTGTTTAAGGCATTTCTTCCAACAGAGAACAAGGTCGTTGCAGTGAAAGTTCTAAACCTTCAGAGACGTGGAGCTATGAAGAGCTTTCTGACAGAATGTGAAGCTCTCAAGGACATAAGGCATCGTAATCTCGTGAAACTATTGACGGCTTGTTCGAGTACTGATCTTCAAGGAAACGATTTCAGAGCTCTTATCTATGAGTTAATGCCGAACGGAAGCCTAGATATGTGGCTGCATCCAGAGGAAGTGGAAGAGATTCGTAGACCCTCAAGAACCTTGACCCTCTTTGAAAGGCTCAACATTGCCGTAGATGTTATTTCTGTTTTAGAATATCTTCATGTTTATTGCCATGAACCTATAGCTCATTGCGATCTCAAGCCGAGCAACGTCCTCCTAGACAAAGACCTGACTGGCCATGTTAGCGACTTTGGCATTGCTCGGCTGCTCATGAAACTTGATCAGGAGTCTTTTTTCAACCATCTAAGCTCGGCCGGCGTCAGAGGAACCATCGGCTATGCCCCACCAGGTAAAACTCTATCACACATCAGTACTGTTTGAGTGAAGAAAATGATTGTACTCTCTCTTTTTTAATTATACTCTTGTTTCTGTGAATTATGGGGAAGAATATGGAATGGGAGGACAACCATCAATATATGGTGATGTGTATAGCTTCGGTGTTCTTCTTTTGGAAATGTTCACTGGAAAACGACCAACAAATGATTTATTTGGGGGAAACGTTACCCTAAACAGCTACATCAAGTTGGCGTTGCCAGAGAGGGTGTTGGACATTGCAGACAATTCTATTCTTAATAGCGGTCTCAGAGCTGGTTTCCCTCTTGATGAGTGCTTGATAATGGTTTTTAAGGTGGGACTTAGGTGTTGTGAAGAATCTCCGAAGAACCGTTTGGCAACCAGTGAAGCCAGAAAGGAGTTAATCTTAATTAGAGAGAGGTTCTTTATAGGCAGACGTTGATGTGTTTTAATCAATGAGATAATGAAATCCATTCATTGTGTTGTGGTTTCTTGTTGTTGATCTTGGATTTTTACGGTATGTTTTCTTTTCCTTCTTTTCTTGAATATTACTGTACATAATTATACGTTGGTTGCGTACGTCTTTAATTTGTATCCCGACTTTAAAACACTTCATGGTTTATTTATAGTTTCAGTCTGTCTTTGATAAAGTAGTAGATGTTTCCGGTTGTGTATTGGAAGAGAGACCTGGAGACAGACATTAATTAATGATATAAATGGAAATACAAGTGGCCAATATGATTCGCATTGTGTAAAAGATAATCCAAAATTCACATTTGTATATGTTAAAATCTTTTTTTTTTTTTTAAGAATGTTAAATTAATTCAAACAAAAAGTTGTTTTACACTTTGTGTTACATTGGGATAGAAATTTTTATAAACTCAGAAAAAAACTTCGATAAACTATCTCGTTGCAAACTATAGAACTAAACCTCCCGTGTGCGCTCGGGCGCGGATGGAAGACAGCCTATTACGAACGTTTTTGTCCACCATCTGAATGAGCTGACTCGGGGATAGTGGACTTTCTCCATGCCGACGTTGATTACGTTCCCTCCATATGGCATACAAAATTGCTTGGAACACATATCTCACTATGTAAAGCTCTGTTTTGTCTCTGTTTTGATCAATCACCAGCTGTATAATTTGGTCCCACTGGTTGGTATAGCGTGTAGCTAGCAGTTTTTGGGTTAATCCTTTCCATCTGAAAACTTGCAGACAAAGAAAAGATGATCTCTTGACTCTATCGGGTCGTTGCAGAACACACAAGAGCTGGGATGTTGAGTGCTCCATTGCTTAATTCGATCACCGGTTGCAAGTCTGTTGAGGATTGCAAGCCAAGCAATGAATGAATATTTTGGAGTATTGAAAGCAAACCAGATCCCAAGACTCCAATTCACTTTCAGTCGAGGCACTCGTGTCAGTTTCCATGTTTCCTTGAAGCTGAAAGTTAATTTATATTTGTCCCCTCTCCTCCACAGTTTAATATCATCCCGATCTGCCAGTCCTCTCTCCTTCATACGCTGAATGTGATCCTTGATCTCATTAAAAATTTCTACTCGATGTCGTTTTGATGACTGTATCAACTGTTGCATCCAACCTTATACCCATATCAATACAGCCTCCCCCGCCTGTCAAATCAATCAGTCTTCCTGCTGGTGTCCATACATCAAACCAGAAATAGGTTGTTTCACAATTTTGTACCCTGTTTTCATGAAATCCTTTGCTATGTTCCTGTATTTTAACAGTTTCTTCCATATCCAAATCCTTATTCTTAACAGACACAGAAACCAAGGTTGTGTAACTTTTCTTGGTTTTAGACTTTTAGAGTTAAGAAAAAAAATCAAGTTTTTTTTGTAACTAAAACAAAATCAAGTTATTCAATTGGAATTGGAAACAAGACATGTATTACGTTTTATCAGCGATAAAAATTTGAATCATGCATATGTTTTCCATCTTTATGGGATCACTTCATTGTGAAGCGACTTTTAGTGGTCGGCATGCGCTACCTTTACGTGGTAGCACATTAACCAAAGTTACTAAGAAATTAATATTCTAGCAAAACAATATTTTGCTAGTAAAATATAAATTAGGGATGATCTAAAAGGTGATGTTTTTTTACTTGACAATTGACATGTATCTAATTTTGTTCCATAACTTAACATGATCATATTTTACAATTTTCTCAAACCATTAATTATTAAAACACTAGAGATTAAACATAAATTCAAATTCATTCAGTTCAAGAATAGTAAAATTACATTTTCCTTTCTCCATGATATTATTGTTACAGAAAAAAAAACCGTGTTACAAATTTATTAATTAGTTATAATATTATAGTTACCACTTACCATATTGTATAGTGGTATATTTTAGTATAATAGTAATAAAATTTAGAACAAAGAAACGTCTATCTCTTGCAGACCACTCCCTTGCCACCTACGCCACTTGCACAACTCATCTCAGGGAGCTCCATTTTACTCCGGCCCCCGTTGCTACCTCTGTTACCAGTGAACCTTGCGGCTGAGCAGTCAGGTTCAAAAAGTCCGCTGGTCTGGAATTCCCTATCACCACCCATCACAGGCATGTGGACTCCGATCTTGACTCGGCTTACGTAGTTAGACCTATACGTTTGTCCCAAAACACCATCGACGTTGTCGCTAAGGTCTTGGAACTTAAAGCCTAAGTCGAGATGAGCGAGACAGTCGTCTTCCGTTACATTGTAACCATGAATTCTTGAATCTTCCACTGTTATTGGCACCACTCTTGCTGTGATCTTAAGCATGCCCTCTACTTCAACCTGAATAAATGCGTTACACCGAGTTATTAACTGATTATCAAGAATCTCAGTTCAGACTATTATCTAAAAATATTACAAATATAACAAAAAGTTTATACCTCTAGGTTGTTAGTGTCAGCGTTGACTCGTTTGACCGAGACCTGAGGGTATACTCCAAGGGAAGAAGAAGTCCACGTGGCACCATCTAGTTGAGGAAGTGAGATAACATGTCCATCAAAAGAGGCGGAGATCCGGTCAACAGAATCGTCCCACGTGGAGGTCTTAAGGGCTCCGACGTAGAGACGGTGAGTGCCGAAGAGGATAGCAATGGATTGGACCCATGTGAAGTCACGTGCCATACCAGACCTTCGTTTACCGATGAAATGTGCGTTGATGTGAAGGTTAGAATCGGAGATGAGGCAGAAGTTGGAGTCTTTCTTGCCGTGGAAGTAAAAGGTGAGACCATCTCCTCCAATAAAACGTGGGTCTTGGCAAACCGATCCCGGTTTGTCGCAATCTGCATCGCAACGTAATATCATTAGTTAGCATGTATTTATCGTTCGTATAAGAAGGAATTAAAGCGGAGTTGGATGTAAATGAGGACATACTGCAAAGAGGCTTGCAAGTAACGCAGTCAACTTCACAAGAACGGGGACAATCGGCCGGGCAACTATACTCAACTCCGTAACAAGGAGAGCCCTTCTTCTTACACCTGGCTCTTCTTACTCCTGCTCCTGCCTCTCCATCGGATGGCGGGGTTGGAGTAGGAGAGGACGGAGGGACATAAGGAGGAGTAGAGCCGGGAGATGTAGGAGTAGGACTTGGAATGGAGGGAGTAGGAGTCGCAGGTGGGGAATATGGAGGGACCGGTGCAGTGGGAGTACCTGGAGGACTTGGCACAGACGGTGTAGGAGGTGTAGGAGTTGGGACGGCTGGTGTAGGAGTAGGAGGTGGTGGTGAAGATGATGGAGTTGGACTTGGCACAGCTGGTGTAGGAGACGGTGGTGGTGGTGAAACCGGTGGCGTGGGACTTGGCACAGCCGGTGTAGGAGTTGGAGGTGGTGGTGGTGGTGGTGAAACCGGTGGAGTGGGACTTGGAACGGCTGGTGTAGGTGTTGGAGGTGGTGGTGAAACAGGTGGAACTGGAGCCGGAGGAGTGTATCCACCGTCATCTTCGCCATCATCATCATCACTGCCGGGGGAAGGAGGGCCACATATGGGTTTGCAAGAAGCACATTCAACATGACAAGAGTCAGGGCAGAACTTGGGGCAAACATGTTCCAAGTTGTAGCAATGTTTGTACTTCTTGATCTTACATGTTGCATGGCTTGGGTTTTTGGCTATGCCCGGTGGTGTATCAGCCATTGTTAGTGCGAGTGATGCAAGGAGTATGCATCCCAATATCTGAACTCTTGTGGCTAGAGCCATTGCCAAACCTAAAAAGATAGAAATTTTTTTTTTTTCAATTGTTGTGTGCTTTAGGATTTGATAGTTTTCTGATGTGGTTCAAGTACTCTGATAGGGTTTATATAGATAAATATGTAGATTTCTTTATTATCAAGTTGGGGTATTGTAATCTTTTAAGTAAGCTGTTCCTGATATAAAAAAACAACTGTTCCTATTTCTAAGGACGGTCAATTAAACAAATATTAACACATTGGCTTTAATTTATATACATAACAAAACAACATTATTTTCTATACATGCTTCAAGCTCTTTTGTTGAAAGCAAATAGGTCTCTAAAATAGTATTATGTTAACTAGTAGGCTAAAAATTTCAGAATATAGTTGAGATTACAATTAGAATCTCAACTATAATTATTAAAATTTCACAATAATTAACTAGTATACATCAAAAGCCTTGACCAGTGAGTATGTCTTCACAATCGTGAGGGGTGCCATCATAAGATGATCTGGTTAAAATTTAGGTTTGAGTTAAAATCTGATGGTATATACGAATACGATTGGTTTGAGATTTCGGTTTAAAAATTAGAAATTTGGTTTGTTAAAAATTGTTAATTATATATATGTGTATGATATAGCAGTTTTTATTTGCCTAATCACTAATTATCATCAAAATTGTATAATAAGGCCAATATTTTATATAGACACAGTGGAAAACATATAACAGTATATCGATGATCTTATTACACTGAATTTAAATGATCCCGAAAATATATTATTTGTTGGAATATTGTAAATATCAATTGAATTTTGAATGAAAATAAAAGAGAGAAACAAGCATGATCCTTAGTTGTGATAGGTAATCAATCTTACCGTCAAGTCAACCTCATATTAATTAAACTAGCCAATCGATACACTTTCATGTATGACGATATATCTAACAAAATTGTTAAGAAGAGTTTAGATTCCACTTTATGCAGTTCCAAGTAATATAAATTAATGGGTATAACAACTTCACAAGTTTAAATTAATGCTAACTTATATGTATTTTTACATGCAAGTTTAGGGGGAATCACTTTGCTACAAAGTGAACCGCATGCTACTTTTTGTTGTAGCGCATTTTGCTGAAGTTAAGATATTATTTAAATTATATGAAGATTTTAAATTTAATGATTAAGTGAAAAAGTTTTTTGCTAATGTAAAAAAACTAAATGCGTAATTTGGTTATTTCTTAAATGCACCAAAGTGAAAACACAATTTTGTTTCGTTTATTTTACTATCATGTTCTATTTTTCTAACAAAGTTTGCACTTTGAGAAAATTAGTCTAGTTCAGTTTAGCTCATTTTAATTGGGATTTACTCTACAATAAAAAGTAAACCATATATATATAACTCATGTTAAAGTTCTTTAACAAAAAAAAAGAAGTTCAAGTTTTTTTATAATCCAGTTCAATTCTACTTTGGGTAAACCTAGCTGACAATTCCCTATACTTGAGTAAATCCTGTAAAATTTGAGTTAAACGTTAACAGCGAGTTTATACATATAATTTACACTATGCTGGTTTTAGCCCTGGTAATACTGTAGTTTACATTATGCTAATAGATTTATTAAGATGTACATCGTGTACTAAACGTCATTTAGTTTATTCGTAAAGAGACGAATGACAATCGAGAGCAGAACCTTTGACTTTGGGGGTGGGGGATCACATGATGAAAACAAAAATGATAAGTTAAGCCATGAAAACACCTTTACAGCTATGTTTCATTTTTATAATTTGTCTTCTATTTGAAGAAAAATAGAAAACTCGCATCTAATGTTTTTTTTCCTCTGTTAGAGTTAACATTCCGTCGAAATTAATACTATCGAATATTTTCCTCTTTAACATTCCGTCGAAATTATAGTGACAAATATAACATTTCTCTATTATAAAGGAACACATTAGAACAAAAATACCATCTCTATTTTTTCCTCTATTTTAAAGATCTCTATTATCTATTATAAAGGTGGATTGGAGATGTTCTGACTGACAAGCTTTATATGTAATTCACTTGCATGCATGTATCCGTGATTCAAGGGAGACAGCGACTATAGGTATGACCGTCTAAGTCTGTTATTTTAATAGTTTAGACTAGATTTCAACCCGCACAACCGTGCGGGTATTAATTTTCATGTTTATATATATTTTACATAATTAGAATATATTTTTAAAGTTACTTATATATTTAAATGTTTATATATAATTATTTTAAATATAACAATTTGATAGTTTTCATGCTGTAAGTTAATTGATTATTTCAAATCATCACATATATTTGTTAGTCTTTTTATTATATATATTTTAAAATTATTTTTATTCAATTATTATGATCCTGATTCGTAATTCAAAGCGCTAGATTTCCTTTATCAATATTTTTTTATGTTTATTCATTTAAGATAATAACTATATATATATATCTATATATAAGTTTAAGATAAGTTAATTTTATACATGAATTATATAATTTACTAATATTAACCCGTTCTACCAACATATTATATTTATAGTATAATTTTTTAATGTTTATGAAAATAAAATATATTTATTTATCAGTTTAAAATAATTTTATCATATTTAGTTAAATACAATATTTTATTTTAAAATGATAGATATAACTATAAAATAGTAAAATTTGATTTTTTTTTTCATTTTATAAAAGATAACTGTATATATATATATATATTAATGTATAATAACATTAATTTCATTACTAATTACAAAATTAGTGAAAATATTTATATACAATTTTTGATAATTACGATATTGTTATAATGTTTTTCAACACATTTGTTAAGAAAATTAAATATATATATATATATATATTTTTAAAATTAAAAGATATCAAATTATACTATGATTTATGTAGTTAAAAGATTATATATTAACATTAAGGAAATATATTTAATAAAAAAATTAAATGATGATCCAAATAAAAATGGCACACATGAATCAAGGTGAGTTTGTTAACCAATCTGGGTTTCTAGGAGTCGATGTTATATTAGGAATGATATATTATTAATCCATATTATTAGTAATAAGTGAATGATAACTGATTTCTAATGAGAGTTTTTTTTAAAAAAAAAATCACACATGAATCAAGGTTGTGACTTCTGTTTTAATATATAAGATATGTGTTCTGCTATATACAACGCGGTCCTAGCTAAATATATGCATGCTATTGGATTTGAAATCGAATAGTTAACATGCTTATAATTAATACGTTTTACTCATAGTTATGGACTTTGAAGTTGTGAATGTTTTCAGTTTTTCTTTGGGTCAACAACTTACATCCTTTTACATCTCTTTTAAGGAAAAAAAACAATTTACATCTTTTTAATAAATAAACAAACAACTTATATCTTCTTAGTTCAAAGTTGAAAACACATTAAAAAATTTAGATAATTTTCCCTGCGTTGATAAATATCTTCCCCGAGATCATCTTAACATTTATTCCCAACCTGACATGACTAACTCCATTCTCTACAACTAAATGATGTAGACGAAAATTGATCACTTTCTAATGTTAGTATTGCATGTGTAGAAAATAAGAAAAATCTGGAATCCAAAGGGAATGACCTGGGTGAGAAAAAGAAAGACTTTTTTTACTTTAGGACTACGTTAGGTAAATACTATTATCGAATTTTGATAAAATAATCGGCCCAAACGAGACCCCGGTTTGCTCTTCAATCCAGCCCAAATAACAGTCCTAGTTTTTTGGGCAACTTGCAATCCGGTTCTACAACCAGTGTGTTGCTTGGTTTCGGTTTTGATTCATGAACTTTGTGGTTGAAGAAGGAAAGATAGTGCATGAAGAATGCTCCAGTTTGATTCTCAGTAAATTGTTTTGTTTTCTAACTAAGGTTTTCTGATGTGGATATTTTCCCTCCTAGACACTTCATGGAGGTACCTTATAGCAACATTAGAGTATCCCCATTAGGGGTTTATAACACAAACTCACACAATTCGCAAGAAAATCAAATTATTATAATAATCTGTTTTTTGTGAACCCGTGTCTCGTGAGGGCTTTTGGAAGAAACGGGTTCAACACTTTTTCGCGGATCCCACGTGGCGACCCGCGATTGGTTCGTTTATTAATTTTTTGTAAAATCAAACAAAAAATAATAATAATAACCAAAAGTTTATTTTGGGAATCGAGTCCCCTTTCCTCGAATTTGCTAATGGGGATGCTCTTATCACTGGTGGGAGAGAGTTCTTAGACTTGGGCCCCATCACCTTTTCTCAATTACCGTGCCAAAATGTCCTAAAATAAAAACGTTTGCACTGTGTTTTTTGTACTGTTTGCGCGTGGCGGTCCGCGATTGGTTTATTTTTTTTTAAATCAGAAAAAAAAAACTTAAGAACCCTAAAAACGTTTTTGGCGATAATCATGTCCTTTTGCGGAGAAAGGTACACAAGAGCTTGAGTTTCCCTTCCCAAGACATATATTAATATTAGACTATTACTAAACTTACTATTTGCATCTCTTTTCTTAGAGCAGCCCCATTAGAGGTTTTAGACAGGTTCATGGGCTCAGTTTCATAGGGCCGGACCATTAAAAATAAAGATTTAATGGGTTAATTCTCGCGACCCGCCCCTTACGAGTGACCCCGTCCGATACGGGTTCACACCACGTGTCGCCAAGTTATTGGAGACGCGGCGTCGACGTCACGCGGTGGAAAGGGGAGAGAGATTCATTTCTCTCATTTGTATCGAAAATTCTAGGGTTTCTTCCTCGCGGCGAATTCGCGTGCGACGACGATCTCTCTCCCTTTTTCTCGACTTTTCTCCATCGATTCGACGAGTAATTGTCTCCTCCACTAACAGAGGCGAGTCTCGACTGGATTCTCGTTTAGATTGATGTCGTTTTGGCTTTCGAAATCGACTTTGGGAAAATCTCACCCTTTTTTTTTTTACGATTTAGGGTTCGAAATCGAGATGGGTTTTGATTTATTGTTGTATTACCTCGTCTAGGGGTTCGATTTATCGTTTTATGGTTCGATTCTCGCGGATTGGAAATCGAAAAGGGTTTATCGAGTTAGGGTTCAAAATCGAATTTGGGGGTTTCGATTAGTGGGTTTAGATCTTGTACTGGGTTCGATTCACGGTTCGATTGATAATATATTTTTGGGGGTTTCGATTAGTTTTGACTCAATCGATTTGCTTAATCATTTTCATTTCTCTGTTTCAGATGGATCCCTCAGATGAGAGAAGAGATACAAAGAGGAAGCAGGAGTACATCGACCACCTGTACAACGTGGCCGATTCGGCATATGGGATGCCGACTAGATGTCCGTGTGGTGGTAGAATCATCGACGAGGTTCAGGTCAAGGAGGAGTACGACACTCGTCCCGGGAAGCGCTTCTTCAGCTGCATAAACTACGAGGTAACCCACATCATTCGCATTCCCTTCATTAATCTCACCTGTCTTATTATGTTGTCTAAATTTTATAGTTAAATATGTTGTCTGACTGATGTTTCTGTGGTTTAACCAAGGCTGATGGGTTGCATTACCGTCAGCCTTGGGTTATAGGTGTCCAGGAGGAGATGGTACGCCTGCATAAGCGTGTGGAGGAGGCTGATGAGATGATCAAATGTGTGCCCATACTCAGTAAACAGATTGAGAGTCTTGAGGTTTGTCAAGACTTTTTTCAGTATATATTAGGAATTTAATCTTCTTAAAGTTAAGTTTTTATAAGTCAGTTACAAGTTTTCTTTATCACTTATGTAGGCACAGGTTAAGAGGCTCACATTGCTGCTTGATAAGCTCACCGGTGACGTCTATAACCTCACAGTCCAGGCGGCTACTCTGGAGAAGGTCTGTTTCGACTGAAACAGAACAGGTAAACTTTCAAACTAAACTGAAGTAGAACTTAACTAGGAACTCGAGTAGGAACTGTTTCCGTGTAGAGTAGGAACTGTACTAGTTTGCTTCCTCTGGTTGAACTGAGACTTAACTTCATTAAATATCTAGAGTAGGGAGTGTAGTAGTACTTCATTAAATATCTAGTACTAGTTTGCTTCCTCTGGTTGGTTGCTGTGATGAATGCGCTTAAATTTATGTGTCTTAAACCTGTTAGAGTTTTTAAAAATTGATTTGATGTGTAATGAATGTCTGTGAACAACTTGTTGTCTAATTAAGTGTAATGAATTTTTGGTAGTTAGGAAACCACCCGTAACTCAAACGCAAGTAGTTCTTTAAAAAATACTAAATCCTTTTTAAAACTTCAAACAAAAAACAAAACACAACCCCAAACCAAAATGGATACGTTTTCACTAAGTTCTCCCGGTTTTGTGAACCTATTATCTTCCCAGTCCAGTCAAACCGTAGAAGTAGGATCGTCTGAGGTTCCTAAACCGGCTGCTGAAAGGAGAAAGTGGACGACTCAAGAAGACATTGTCCTCATCAGTGCCTGGTTAAACACAAGCAAAGATCCCATAGTTAGTAACCAGCAGAAACTAGGGTCGTTTTGGAGAAGAATAGAGGATTACTTTAATGCAAGCGCTCAGCTCGGTGGCTTTCCACCTAGAGAGTGGAGTCAGTGTAAGCAGAGGTGAGGAAGGGTGAATGAACAAGTGTGTAAATTTGTGGGAAGCTATGAGGCAGCATTGAAGGAGCAATCTAGTGGGCAGAACGAGAACGATGTCATGAAGTCAGCTCATGACATCTTCTTTAACGACTACCAGGCGAAGTTTACACTTGAACACGCGTGGAGGGAGCTGAGGTATGATCAGAAGTGGAGATCGAACTCTATATCAAGAGATGGTGCAAAGGATAAAATAAAGGAAGCTGCGGAGACGGTGCCTGACTCGGATGAGGCTAGGCCTCCTGGCGTTAAGGCTTGCAAAGCAGCCAAACGCAAGAAGCATGGCAATGAAGCTGCATTTGATCGCTTGGAGAGCATTCTAGAGAAGAAACAGAATCTTTCAAAACAGAAAATACTTGATCGTCTCCTCTCTAAGAACATAGCTAGTTTAAGTGAAGCTGAGGTCGCTTTGAAGGACAAACTTGTTTCTGAGATGCTTTAGGTTGTTTACTTGAAAATTTCTTGAATGCTTTAGCTGATTAACTGTTTGTTTGCTTCTTTACTTGCTTTGATAATTTTACAACTGCTTTTGTTGACTGGAAAGTTATATTCTTCTGTGTTATTTTGCAGGTGAAAGGATGTCCTAGCGTTGTCACGGGCGTATGGGAGATAAAGTCTGACGTTGATGGGTTATTGTAGGTGTCACGGGTATTGTAGTAGTAGTAGTACTTCATCTATCTTTTGGTTCACAGCAGGTCACGGGTTGTTGATGTAGTTGTAGTACTACATGTATCTTTTGGGTCGCAGTAGGTCACTGTTTGTACTAGACACTAGTGTAGTACTTGGTGTCACGGATTGTAGTATGAAGTCTAGTATTTTGTTTGTCTCTACACTTCACGGGACTTGTAAAAGTTTTTTATAAAAAGGACAAGTGTTTCATGTCTCTCATATATGTTCTCTTCTCTCTAACATTTGTTTATGTTCTCTTCTCTCAAATGCCAAAGCATAGTTCTCTTCTCTGTAACTACAAATCATAGTTCTCTCAGTCGATACCCCTCCATCTTGTTCTCTCAAACCAGCCGCCTCACTCTTGTTCTCTCAAACCAGCCAACCACTCACTCGCTCCCTCAATCTTGTTCTTTCAAACCAGCTGCCTCACTCTTGTTCTGTCAAACCAGCCAACCACTCACTGGCCGACTACAAAATCGAGTGACCAAGTAAAATCTCAAACTCTTAGTTTTGTTATCACCACATTATCGAGTGACAAGTTCCACATTATGACAAGTTCCACATTATGAGTTATCTATAGTTTTTAGTTTGACAAGTTCCACTATATGTTATAATTAAAAAGAAAATATTGAATACATTATGACAAGTTTGATCGGGTAGCATTGGATACAATATTGAAATCTAAACTTCCACTATATGTTATAATTAAAAAGAAAATATGATATTCCAAGAGATATTTAAAAAAAAAATTAATGTTCCACATATATTGCAGATTTATGTTTCTTATAGTTTTTTTTCAAAAAAAAATAAATTTTTTCTATTCGTTTTTTTCAGTTATGACATCCTCAGAGTCAGATGGCGTTGATGAAGCCTTTGAAGATATGTTTGACGAAGAATTTGATAATATCATCGACTCCCTAGTAGATGTTCAAACCAACAAGCCCAAAAAAAGAGCTTATATTGAAAGAGATCGGGAACAAGGACACATTCAACTATGGAACGACTATTTCCACGAAAATCCCACTTACCCGCCGGTGATGTTTAGGCGGCGTTTTCGAATGAACAAACCCTTGTTCCTCCGCATTGTTGATCGCCTTACTACTGAAGTTCCATACTTTCAGCAAAGAAGAAATGCTCACGGCAGGTACGGCCTATCACCACTTCAAAAATGTACTGCAGCTATACGTATGCTCGCATATGGTCAATCTGGAGATACGTATGACGAATATCTTCGACTTGGTGAAAGTACTGCACTTTTATGTTTAGAACATTTCACTAATGGGATAGTACAATTGTTTGGAGATGAGTATCTAAGAACACCAACACCGGAAGATCTTCAACGATTACTCGACATTGGCGAGAAGTGTGGGTTTCCCGGGATGATAGGCAGCACTGATTGTATGCATTGGTAGTGGAAAAACTGTCCAACGACTTGGAGAGGCCAGTACACCCGTGGTTCAGGAAAACCAACAATTGTCTTAGAGGCTGTGGCATCATAAGATCTTTGGATATGGCACGCATTTTTCGGATTACCAGGTACCCTCAACGATATCAATGTTCTTGATCGGTTACCAGTTTTTGATGACATATTGCAAGGTCGAGCCCCTAAAGTTAAATTCAAGGTCAACAACCACACTTACCGTATGGCGTACTACCTTACTGACGGAATTTATCCGAATTGGTCAACATTTATCCAATCCATCCCACTTCCTCAAGGTCATAAAGCTGAGCTATTTGCTCTACGTCAAGAATCCACCAGAAAAGATGTCGAACGTGCTTTCGGGGTATTGCAATCGAGGTTTGCAATAGTTAAAAACCCTGCTCTACTATGGGACAAGGAAAAGATAGGGAAAATTATGAGAACTTGTGTCATATTGCACAATATGATAGTAGAGGACGAACGAGACGGATACAGTCTTACTGATACATCTGAGTTCGAGTCAGGAGAGTCAAGCAGAGGTTCGAAGGTCAAAAGGAGAGAAAGTTTGCATTCAGATAATATGCTAGGCATGCGCAATGAAGTTCGGGATTCAGGGAAACATGATAGGTTGAAAGCTGATTTAGTTGAAAATGTATGGCAAAAATTTAGTAATGAATAATCTTTGTATGTTCATCAATTATCAATGTAATGAATAAAATTTTATAAAAATTTATAAATATTATATTTTATTCATGTATTCAAAAAAAATTCAAAACTAAATTTTTTTTTAAAAAAATATTATTTTAATTTCTATGAACCCCTTCTTCGGGTTCACTAATGCAGAAGTACAATATCAAGAGGTTCATCACTATTCATGGTCCCACCATAAATATATTAAAAAATTGGTATGAACCCCAAAGGGGGGTTCACCAATGTGGATGCTCTTAGCTTTTAAGGGTAAAAAATGCTTTATGATGAACAAATTATCCACACGCTCACTCCTTTAAAGATGATTCCAAAACTTTATGTCTATGTTGTTTGAGTTAGGCAAAAGGTATGAGAGTGACATGTCTCTCCTATGTTACCATTCCGAAGGAGACAACATCATCAGTTATCAGCTTCCTATCTCTGATAAATGCCACATCTTAATGAAATATAAAGATTCATTGATTAATTAATTCCAAGCACAAAATCACTTGTTAATTAAAAAATCTGCTCAAAGGATTACTTTTTTTTTGTCAACTATTTCTTTCATTCAAATAACTTAAAACACAAAGTTTTCAACAATCATACATTCAAGGCTAGCCTTTGCCAAAGAAACAACCTGAACATAATCAATACAAGGAATGAAGCTAAAAGATAGAGGATTGAAGAGAGTAGCAAGGCTTCTACCGTCATGGAGAACACCTGCGATCTCTTTCAAACCAGACCCTAAACGCAGGGTAGATATGAAGACTTGAGAGTCTGAGAATATATGAAATCTAAGGAGGCTTAATTCCTTAGCCTTGAGAAGAACTGAGCAAATCATCAAAGCTCCAACCATGAGTGAAGATCCCACCAACACTAGAGAAACATCCTTTGCATCTTGACAGTTCCAGACAATTTCACAAAGGAAAGACATTAAAGTCTCAAGGGTCATCATGGCCAAGAGGTCAGTATCAAAGATTGCTGAAAAAAGAGCTAGTGAGGTCATAGTTTCTGCATCTGAGATTATCTTCTTCAACACAAAGTCCCCTGTAACAACGCCACTCAAACCAACGAGAACATCCTCATAACGAGGTAGCAGAGTGCTAACAGGGAGTTCATCATCCTCATACAGAGGTAAACTGGATCTCATCCAAAGAGTTAAAGAGAGAGTAACATCCTCACACTGAGGTAAATAGAGTTTCAACAGGCAGACATCACAACGAACTTTCCTCAAAAACGATTTGTTCCAAAGAGGTACATAGACAATACCTTCACAAGGCTTGTTGGAGAGGTACGATGGTCTAGGAGAAGCAGCACTCCCAATGGAATTAATCGCTAGATCTGAGAGAGGAGACTTGAAATCCCAAGCTTGGGTAAGTGCTCCGAGAGAGACGCTATGGAAGTCGCTAGAGAACGAGGCCAAAGGCCGAAGACGATGAACAAGGACGAATAACGAGTCTGGAGGATCTGGTGGTTCAGGTGGGATGATGGAAGTGAGAGTTTCAAACGCTACCGAAAGAAGCTTAGATGGTGGGGGATCGGGAGGAGGTCGGCACCGCGACGGAGGAGGGGCCTTCACCATCAACACCATGGAGGAGGAGGACAGATTCTTCAGAAAAAGGAGGTCTTGGCGTCAGATCTGGAACGGCGGAGCTCCATGCCTAGGGAGTCGGGCCTGCTCACAAAATGATCTTGCTCAAAGGATTACTAAAAATTTAAAGGACAGCGAAGATTAGATCAAGAAAATACACACAAAGGTTGAATGTAGGAGCCACCTCTTTTTCTTTAGCCTCCACCTGGCTAGATATAAGTCAAACTTGGAAAATAATCAAGAACTGGCCGACCGCATGTAACTGCTCCAAAATCAATTCGTTTGATTTCATTATCCTCCCCAGCAATGTATACCAAATCTTTGCGTTCAAACATACATTTCTCATAAGATAGGGCAACTTTCTTCTCCTCGTCCACCAAAAACGAGTTAAATTAAACCAAATATCACTTTGGGGCGGGGGGTCTACCGTTAAGAACTTTCTCCAGGACACCTCTTTACTCCCATCGATCTTATTAATTTGTTACCCAAATCTCTTTCTCCCGTGAATTTTTAACACTGAAAGCTTCTCTTCTCCAACAACGGATAGAGCCGCATCTTGAATAAAATCTGACGGACACTTACAAGCGTCCAAATCTCTCTGTTGTATAATCAAAACTAACCAAGAACATGCCGAGTTGTCCATCTTCTCTATCTGAAGCAAACCAATATGTCTTTCCCTTGAAAAAAACGCTGGTACCAATAAACAATAACTTGAAGTCCGAAGTGGCATCAAGAATTCTCCATGTATTAGAGTTAATGTCGTAGATTTCAAACTCATGTTCATAAGTATAAGCCCTGTAGCTCAATATTTTGTAGCTACTAGTTCCACATCGAGGTTCTTTGTAGGATCCGAGAGCATACGTGTTCATTGTTCTAAGTTAATTCAAATTTAATACACAAACTATCTTTTTTTGCATACATTCAATTGTCCGTTAGTCACGGAATATGAACTAGTCGTTAGGTACCGTTTACTTGGCTTTTTTAAATTATTAATAAATTAATAAGAAAAATATTAGAAAGGGGAAATTTTCGAGGGAATTTGCCGAATATAACTCACAACTTGATTTTAAATACAAACATATACCCAAACTTAAATCAAATGCAAAACTTGTGACTAATTCTCAGCTATCCGACTTTGCTGGAAATGCTTTATCGATGCATTCAAACCATGTCTCGAATTCGCTGTCAACTTCATATGAAGACTTATTATATTTAATTACTTTTGCTGTTGTAGTTTATGGTTTGTTTTCAAGAGGATGTTTAATTTCCTCTTGTCATTGTAGTCTTCAACATTTAGTTCAATGCAAGTTGTGTCTAAAAAAATCGGTTAAAATTTTGAAACCAATGTAATCAAAAACCAAGTTGATCCAAAAATTTTTAGATCACTACGGTGAAATTTTGACCGACCCAAACTAACTGATCCTAACTAACCGAAAAATTGAACTGCGTGCCTACTCTAGTCTCTAGAACAAGTCAAAAGCAACGAGAAGTGGCTTTTAAAACTAAAATTTAGAGATATTGTTGTTGGGTTCCATCTTCCTTTACAAACAAGAAAATGAAATCAAATTGTAAATAGACAATGCATGTAGTTGTGTATTTTACTTTGAAAGATTCTAATTTTAGGTTTCCAGTTCAAACTAACATTCATACAAAATTATTATTTAAATCGAAATTTTCTAAAGGTATATTCCTTTTTTGTTTGACGTATTGCGAATGGTGTATTTACTTTAGAGTTTTGAAGTAATTGCATTTTTAATAAGTTTTTATATGATTTTACATGAATTAAAGAGTTTAATATGTTTTAATGAAATATATAAATATTCATTAATCAATTATTCCAAGGACAAGACCACTTGTTAATGAACTGTCAGCTCAAAGGACATGACCAAGATAGATTAAGAAAGCACACACAAAAATGTTGAATGTAGCAGTCACCTCTTTCTCTTTCTTTTCTTTAAGCCTCCACCTGGTTGGATATAGGCCAATCTTGGAAAATAATCAAGAACTGGCCAACATGATCCAAATGTAACTGCTCCAAAATCAATTAGTTTGACTTCATTATCCTCCCCAGCAATGTATACCAAGTCCTTGATCTTGGTATTGCGGTCGAACATACATTTCTCGCAACATAGGGCGACTTTCTTCTCCTCGTCGACCCAAAAACAAGTAAAAGTAATCCAATAATCACGTTCGGGGTAATTCACTGTTAAGAACTTTCTCCACGACACCTCTTTCGTCCCATCGATCTTGTTTGTTACCCATATCTCTTTCCCCCGTGTGTTTCTTGGTTGTAATAACACTGAAAGCTTCTCTTCTCCAACAACGGATAGAGCCACATCATGGAAAAAACCTACAGGATACTTACAAGGAAGACTCAAGCGTCCAAATCTCTCTGTTGTGTAGTCAAAACTGACCAAGAACATGCCGAGTTGTTCATCTTCTCTATCGGAAGCAAACCAATACGTCTTCCCCTTGAAAGACACGCTGGTACCAATATACAATAACTCGAAGTCGGAAGTGAAATCAAGAATTCTCATGTATTAGAGTCAAACTCATGGTCATTATAAGTTCTATAGCTCAATATTTTGTAGCTACTAGTTCCACATCTAGGTTCTTTGTAGGATCCAAGAGCATATGAGTGTTTTGTACTTCTTGGTTGGATCCACCTGGTCTTACCAGTAAACGGGTTCCAAAGCACGATTCTAGTGTCGCTACTGATAGTACATAACAATAACCCGTCGCAGTGAAAGACTAGATATTTTGACCTGATTTGCATTCAAATGCGAACCGAGTAGGCTAAGCTCACCTTTAAACTCTACAGATGGAGTTCCATGGAGATTGACACTCATCAAACAAGCCCTAGAATATTGTGTCACCTTAAAAACCAGAGACTGTTTTGCTGCTTTATCCAAGTGCTTTGTTGAGAATTGCTTATCGTTGAATAAACGGTTCCAACGTTTGCATGAAGATCGTAGACGTTTCAGAGATACTGCAGGGACGCGACAGAGTATCTCCTCTAGCAAATCTCCTGGAAGGTATGACATCACAGTCATTGTGATCGTCCAAAGGCTTTGAATTCTTATTTAGGGTTTTGACGTTTAGTATATCACTTTTTAATGTACCGGAATCTTTAGTTTATCTTTTGGAGTCAAAATCTTTGTTTTTCTTTTTTTTTACCAGTGTTTTGTCCCCGGATAATTACATCTATTTATTAATATATATAGAGCAATTCTCTCGAATAGTCTATTTTAAGTTTTTGTCACAAAAATAGCCATCAAAGAGGAAATTGACCAAAATTTTATTTTGAAAATTTTAATTTTAATTTTTTATTTTTTAAAATTTGAAACTTTATTCACAAAACCTCACCCCTTAACTCTAAACTCTAAGTCTAGATTAGTTAACCCTAAGAGTATAAATATATATTTACTATTTAATAAAATTTACTTTAGTCATTTTGTCTTTGAAAGCTATTTTTATGACAAGAACTTAAAAAGGTATATCCTAGGAAATTTCTCATATATATCATTAATTCAAAGATTATCAAATAAATTATCATTTATGTCTTCAAAATTTTTAAATTAAATGTTAAATTATTTATACATGACAATTATTCATCAAAAATATATATTTTTGTTAGTGCGTACGTATCAGAAATATTTTGATTTTTTAAAGATAATATATTCATTATTAATAAATAAATTTTGAATTCTTATGTTTCTTAAATAAGATAATACACAAACTAACAAAAAATTTGAAATTTTTTTAAGATAATATATTCATTACTTAATTAGTATTTAATTATACATCTTATGTTTCTTAATTTTTAAATTTTTTGATTAAAATATTTTTTGGATAACAACACAATATATATATATATAAAGTAAATTTTATTTTTAAAATTTATTAAAAGATATTATTTTCGGATAAAAACACAAGAAATATTATTTTTATTTTAAAATAACTTCTAATTTTTGGTTAATTTTTATTATGTCAATTAAATTAACTATCTAATTTAAAAATTCAAGATTTTTCTATATTTTTAACTAATTTTATGTTAGTTTATAATCAATGTGAAAAATCACTTCAAAAATAATACCAAAATAATACCGTTCTGGTTTTCATAAGAGAATAAAAAAAGCTCATATTGCACTAGAACCTATGAAAATTGGGAACTTCCTCTCCAAACAAGAAATTGAAATCAATTTGTAAATTAATCATGTCGTTACTAGGCTCCTCCATTCAAATATCATCAAGCCGGTTCAACTGTTTGGTTAAGGAAATTAGAGAAAAGCTGCCGGTTTACAGAAACCAAACCACACACACAAAAAAAAAAGATTCTCTAAGAAAACCTTTCCGTGCCTTAAACCCTAAATTAAATTTGGGATTAAAAACCCTAAATGGCGGCCAATTGGAGAGTTGCGACCGCGGCCCTCCGTCGTCATCTCCGATCCCCACCGCCTACTATCAGGGAGTCCACCGGAGCCTTATCCGCGGCTAATCAGCGTCGCAGCTACACGACAGCTTTCGCTGACGATGATGATGATCCGAGAGGGAAATGGCTCACTCTACCTCCTTTCTCTCCCACCATCGACGCCGCCGCGGTAGGAAAGGAGCTCTCTTTCGGCGACGGAGACTCCATCGTCAAAGGCTCAACGGATGGCTCAACGACGGCGCTGAGGTGGATTCTTCGTTGCCGTCCTGACCTACCTAGAAACCTCGTACAGAAACTCTTTCGTTTAAGACAGGTCCGTGTAAAGATTGTATTTTTTTGATGATTGAAGTTACATGGGGATAAGAGATTTGTAAATGTGATTCAGGTTAGAAGACAAGTAGTAGTGCCTATGAGTTGTGAACTACAAAGAAGCCAACTTAAAAGGGTAATCGTTTCTTCTGTAGTCTCTTGGTTAGGACAAGAACTGTTTCTTTTTTTTTTAAGAAGCTGATGTTGTCTGATGGTACTGATTAAAGGTGGCAGCTAAGGAGTCCTTGAATGTAGGAGATAGAATTTACCTTCCTTTGTCTGTAGGCAATGATGCGCCGCCTCCTGCTAAGAAAGAACGCTTTCGTTGCAGTGAAGAAGAGCGCAAATTCGTTTGCAGTTTGGTCTTGTACAAGGTTCTTTTGAAACTCTATGCACTTGTTTTTTTTCAAGAAATGTTTATATAGATTGATAAATCTAAACTGGGAGTTAATTTGACAGGATCCAGCCATTATTGTCTTGAATAAACCTCATGGTATGGCTGTTCAAGTAAGTCATATATACTCCATGCTTTCTGATGCATCGTGTTCTTGGAGCTTGTGTAAGCTGATAGACTTTTTCTCTTAAACAGGGAGGGACTGGGGTCAAAACCAGCATTGATGAACTCGCTGCCACTTGTTTGACTTTTGATAAGTCAGAGTCTCCCCGACTGGTTAGTAGCGAAATCACATAGTAGTGCACCAATCCAAGGCTCTCTGTCAAGTCCTAGCTTATATGGAAGAAGTTTATGAATCTCTTGACTTATGCAAGTATGGTGGTGTGTGTATGTATTAGGTGCACAGACTTGACAGAGACTGTAGTGGGCTTTTGGTGTTGGGAAGAACACAAACAGCTGCAACGCTTCTTCATTCTATATTCCGCGAGAAAACATCTGGTGCTTCCGCCTATGTAAGTCATCTGCTTTCTCTTAGAAGTTTTTCTTACTTTGAAATAAGTTTTCTTGTAGAAATCATAAAAAAAAATTTCTCTTTCGGTGACCTTTCCTTTATTTCTTTAGGGTGTCAAGAAGAACATAAAATCCTTGAAAAGAAAATATCTGGCACTCGTGATCGGGTGCCCAAGACGTCAAAGGGGACAGATCTCAGCGCCACTCAGAAAGGTGAGTTTACACACTGTTTTAGCTATCAGAATGTTTCACCCGTCTAAGTTTTGTCCACTTTGGTTCGATCTAAGAGATGATTAGTCTGTGCACATTCAATCCATTGCTTATGTTGTTTTAGTGGAGTCAAATTCTAAGCTAAAAACATATGTGGAATGTGTGAGTAGGTTGTTGTGGATGATGGAAAATCTGATCGTATCACAGTTAATGTCAATGGAGAACTCGTTTCCACTCAGCATGCTATCACTGAATACCGAGTGGTCGAATCTTCACCACATGGTTAGTGTACACTGTTGCTATCGTTTCACTTAACTTAGAATCAAATGGTTTGGCCTTTTATAGCAAACTGTTGCTTTATAGGATACACATGGCTGGAGCTTCGTCCTTTAACCGGCAGAAAACATCAGCTCCGTGTACACTGCGCAGAAGTGCTAGGAACACCGATACTCGGGGACTATAAATACGGTTGGCAAGCTCATAAAACCAGGGAACCTTTTGTGTCTCCAGAAAACACCCGTACCAAGCCATCACCGTCTCCTTTTGGTCTGGATATGGAAGGTGGTGATGTATCTTCAAAACAGCCACACCTTCATCTCCATTCTAAGCAAATCGATCTGCCAAACATCTGTCAGCTCTTGGAGAAATTGGAGGTTTCTCCGGACTCTGATATCTCGGATCTCGATGGCCTTAAATTCGATGCTCCGTTGCCTACTCATATGCAGCTAAGCTTCAACTTGTTGAAATCTAGAGTCGAAAGTAGTGACAATTGTTAGACTATATATTCTTTTGTGTTCTTAAGGTCTCCCCCAAGTACGTGCTTTATGTCGCTATTGGACCTGAATCAGTATCATACAAATATGAATCATTGTTTTCACATATATGCAGATACACTTGCATAATCATGTTTTGTATTATCAGCATAACTAGATTCGATTCCCTTTGTATTCCACTTATTAGTTGTCACTATATTTGTTTGACTCCAAAGAAAAAAAAGTTGTTTTGACTCGAGACAAGCAGCAGACTTTTATAGTCTTGTGGTATAGATACTTGTTGCTTAAAAAAAAAGGTGTATAGATACTTTAGTTAGGCTAATTTATTATTAATTTAATTGATATAATTAAACTGAGAATGATATCATTTTATTTAGATAATTGTGGTTGTTCACCAAAAAAATAATCTGTTTAAACTCTGGAAAACGAAAGGGGGTGACGCTATGAATATAAATACAGTACTGAGTAGATCAATACCTAACCAAACAAAGACTTGTTAGTTTTAAAATATTTTATATTAATTTTGATTGGAAAAAAGTAAAGAATAATTGTGAATTATCCTATTAGAAAAACTGCTCGATGACGTGGCGTCGAATCTTTTACCAACCACACTATTTGTAGTACCTACTACATACCTGACGAAACGCCCTTTTCCAATGAATACAATCAATGTTTGCTCCATTATTTGTTTTATTTTATTTTGTCAATTAAAATTATAGATAAATTGAAAAATAATCCTTCCGTTTCAGTTTTAATTGTTGTTGTAGAATAAACTTTTTGTTTTAAAATAAATATCGTTTTATAATTTCAATACAAAATTTACTGATTTTATATTCTAATATATTATTTTATTGGTTGAAATGTGGTTAATTGTATTAGTAATGATGTTTTTATTTTGAAAATATGTAAAATTAAATATTTTTTTAATCTGTTTGCATAAATATAAAACAACAATTACAATGAAACAGACAAAATATGTCTTAATTCCACAAAAGTAAATACTTTTCGATCAATGGTTATATAATAAATTTAAACTATTATAATATTTTTATTTATAGGAAATCTGTAAAATAATGCAGCAATTAAAACTCTGTAAATACGTTATATGGTCTGTTTGATGAAGAATATAAAGATCTATCTTTGAATAAGATTAGATATTAGCAAACATGTGTCCAGCAACGCCACTAAAAGTAAAAGCTAATTTAGTTGTGTATTGCATAAGGAAAAGAGAATATCCACCTAAACTTTTGGTGTCATATCTCTTTCTCATTTAGTTTTATTAGTTAATGTAACTTTCTCATTTAGTTTATATTTGTTTCTGTAATATATATATATGTCCAAATTTAGTTATGATGCTTTTTTTTTTTTGTCACAGTGTTATGATGCTTATATCTCTGTTTCAACAACTATTGTGGTCCAGATTTTATTTACATCTATCTTCAAAGTGTTATTAGTAATGGAAGATCAGTATATTTAAAAGAGTGTATTTTGATTTCTTTCTTGGTTTGAAATTAAACTAATTTACTCCTTTTATTTTCGTTTGGTTTTATAAAAAAAACGTTTAAAAACTAAACCAGACTTCTTCCATTTGATTCGATTATCTCCATTCATACTCATTACTCTTGAGTTGTAAATTTGTATTGTATATAAGAAGTTTGGTTGTACCACCGGTCCGAAAAGAAAAAGATAAGAGGTTTGGTTGGTCGAGATTACTGATTAAAAGGGCATGCCCACCAAAAATCAAATAATATTCCTATTTTACTCTTCTTTTTTTCTTTGGTATTATTGAACAACTTTTTTATCTTCCCCATTTACTTTGCACTATATATACATATTCCAATAAGTGCCTAGTCCGTAGAGACATCTCTCAAAACAGTTTTCTCTGCAAGACTAATATAAACAACAACCACACAAAAAAGTCAGAGAAACCAAGAAAGAAATAGAAAAATGGGAAGTGTAGAAGGTGGAGAAAAGAAGGCTTTAGGATGGGCTGCAAGAGATCCTTCTGGTGTTCTCTCTCCTTACTCCTACACTTTGAGGTTCTTTATTTTATCTACTCCTTGTTTTCTCTTTATATGAAGGGTTCTCTTTTTCTTTTATGAGGTTTTTTTAGTGAAGTAATATAGTTCTTATCTCTTCAAGAGTTATTGAACTTTTTTATTTTGTTTATTCGTTGAAAACAATCTTGGATTTGTTAATAGGAGCACAGGGCCAGATGATGTGTATATAAAGGTTATATGCTGTGGAATCTGCCATACTGATATCCACCAGATTAAAAATGATCTTGGAATGTCCAATTATCCTATGGTTCCTGGGTAATTTCTTCTTTGACCCTCTTTTTCTCTTTTATTTTTCTGCTCTTTTTCTATTCTATGCTCATTTCTTTTTGCTTATGCTGTTAATATCTTTTCCATGAATTGTAGTTTTCTTTTCATCTGTTAAAATGGATCCCATAGTTATCTGTTGACTTAAGTTTAGATCCCAATCATAACCAATATGTTTTAGATCTTGAAAGGAACCAAGTCCTTTTTTCTATGGAGTTATGTGAAAATTTGTTTGCATGTAACCGAAATAATACACTTGTGACTAGCTTTGTTATTTTCTATGCGTGCTAGAGATAACTCCAAAGTCCTAACAGTACAACCTGTCACACACTTCACTGTCTAAAACCAATCAACTAAAAATGAATTTTGATATACAGACACGAGGTGGTAGGTGAAGTGGTTGAAGTGGGATCAGATGTGAGCAAGTTCACCGTAGGAGATGTGGTCGGAGTCGGCGTTATCGTAGGATGCTGCGGTAGCTGCAAACCCTGCAGCTCAGATCTTGAACAGTACTGTAACAAGAGAATCTGGAGTTACAATGATGTCTACACCGACGGAAAACCAACTCAAGGTGGCTTCGCTGACACTATGATCGTCAATCAGAAGTAAGCACACACACAAACAAATAAACGTTTCTTGTTTCACAAGAAAACACAGAGCATGTGTTTCTTGCTCCACACGTAATCTCATTTTTTCCCAAACTTTGTTTCATAAAGGTTTGTCGTGAAGATCCCGGAAGGTATGCCGGTGGAACAGGCTGCCCCGCTGCTCTGCGCGGGAGTAACTGTGTACAGTCCGTTGAGCCACTTCGGTCTAATGTCAAGCGGGCTCAGAGGAGGGATTCTAGGGTTAGGAGGAGTTGGGCACATGGGTGTGAAGATAGCTAAAGCAATGGGACATCACGTGACGGTGATAAGCTCGTCAGAGAGGAAAAGAGAAGAAGCAATGGATCATCTAGGAGCTGACGACTACGTAGTGAGCTCTGATCAAGCAGAGATGCAAAGGATCGCAGATTCTCTTGACTACATCATCGATACCGTACCGGTGTTTCACCCTCTGGAGCCTTACTTGGCTTGTCTTAAACTCGACGGGAAGTTGATCCTCATGGGTGTTATTAACACTCCTCTTCAGTTCATCACCCCTCTCGTCATTCTTGGTTAGCATTTCTTGTTTTGTTTTAAATTAATGATGTCTGTCTAGCAAAGTCTTGATTCTTTTGTTTTTGATGATAGGGAGGAAAGTGATATCAGGAAGCTTTATTGGGAGCATCAAAGAGACAGAGGAAGTGTTAGCTTTCTGCAAGGAGAAAGGGCTTACGTCGACAATTGAAGTGGTGAAGATTGATGAGCTCAACACTGCGTTTGAGAGGCTTCACAAGAACGATGTGCGTTACAGATTTGTGGTTGATGTTGCTGGAAGCAATCTGGTCGAGGAGGCTGCAACAACTACAAAATGAAAGAGTAACTAAATAATGTGATATGGGCCCTAATATGTTTGTGGTGTCTTGTTTTTCAATGGTTCTGAACGAATGCTTTGGTGTATCATTTAATGTTTACTTTTGCTTCAAATGTGAACTTTATGTCATGTCTTTTTCACTTAAAGAGAGAGAATAAATATTAATATGAGCATATTTATGTATTTGAAGTTTCTTTTTTTTTCTGTCAAAACAAAAAGAAGTTTCTGTTTTTTTTTGTGTGTTAGTTGGAACCATTGTGGCTAATCATTTTTTTGTACCCTGAATTATTCTAATTGTTTTGTTGCAGACTTGCAGTACATAACACAGAGAGAGAAAAAAAAACAGAAAATAAATAACTACAGTTGTTAAATCCATGAATTCGAAAAAAAAACTCTAAACTCAGAATCTGAATAGGATCTTGAACAATTGATTCTAAGAACTACATATGTTTAAAGTGATTTTTAAGAGAAAAAAAGATGAAATGTTTCGGCTTCTTATTATAATTGTGGCTAATCATTTTCTGGTACCCTTTATACCTTTATTATAATTGTTTTGTTACAGTACATAAAACAGAGAAAATAAATAACTACAAACTTCATGACTCAAGAGTTGTTAAATCATCCATAAATTAAAAAAAAAACAAACTCAAAACTCAGAATCTGAACTTGGATCTTGAACAATTGATTCTAAGAAGAGAATATTACATCCAGGGTCAGTTTTCATCTTTCTAATATCATAATAAGTCACTTTTTACTACACAGACACTTTTCTCTAACCTTTAGCTGATTCTTAACTGATCTAGTTTATTCTTAGATAAATTGATGTCTAACCAAACTAGACAATTGGCGGGATTCAATCTCAGCCACACATCTCTCCTTTCTATCGATGGCCAAGATTCACTTTGCCACATTTTGACAAGACTCTTATATGTCTAATTTTTTAACCATTAGATCTATATTTGTACTTTTAACACGAATGGTCAATATTATTCCTAAATAACTAAGACAATTTCCAGATCTATCTCTTTCATCGTTGTTTTCATTTTTATCTCAGAAGAATCCAAAAACTGGTATCTAGTGATCTACAATATATCACTACGATCAATATTTATCTCTTACAAAATTATTGGCTTGTATCTTTTTTTACTTGAAAAAACCTAAACGATGAAGAAGTTGTGGACGATAGTGACGTAGACGTCGGCGACGACGATGGCGATAAAGACAGTGCGTTGAAGACGACGGAGAAGTAGATGAACAGCGATGTAGATGACGAGATAGATGACGAGAAAACCCAAACACTTCGCATCTCTACTTCTCTGCTGCGATGCATTCTTTATTTCTTGTTCAACGAGTGACGGGAGATCTCTCTAGTGGCTCTGTACCATCCAAAAATAGGTATGTTCCATCTGCTCCAGAGGACAAAAACGATCTTGAGAACATAGCAAAAGATGAGTTGCGGCACGAGATAGCAAAATTGAATATGTGTGTTTATAGATTGGATCTTCGAAGTCTATTGTCTTTTTGGCGTTGGTAATTCACAATTATCCCCTGGATGTATCCCATCTAACTCAACCTATTAGACAAGGTCATTATAAATGTCTAACATGTTTTCAATTATGACATAGTAAATCTTCTCGAGCTTCCACAACCAACATGAACTAAATTTTCAGGATTCTACCTAATGATTGCAACAATAGTTTCTTAATGATTGACGTTATTCATTCAGTTAAATTGTTGTTATTCATTAAGTTTTTATTTGATTGATTTCATCAAAATTTTGATGCATCCTTATGTAAGTACATAAAACATATTCTAAAGAGATATAATTTGTGTATATGAACATGGAATAACATGTGTTATATTCTGTGTACACTTCCCTTGTTGACAAGCATGTTCATACATGTGTACACTTAATCCTTGTACAACTACATTAAACCCTCCTTTGTCTCCCAACCACCTGCGACCACACCCTTGTTAACAGCGACGAAGAAGTACACATATTCTATTGATTCACTTTTGATGTACACATGTACATATCCCACGGTGTACACAAATATGTGATACACAAACAACTATAAATAACATACCAAAACATCAAAAAAATCAGTGTTATGCACATTACATTACAACAAAATAACCATACACACCTAAGTTTTTTACTTCAACTCAACTGGTCTCCTACATATCAAGGAAACACTCACTCTTTGTAAATATCCTTATTTAGTGTACATGTGTACATCTCTTTATTTATTGTACACATCTATGCTATTACACTTTATCGTACACACGCACGACAAATCTCCAAAAACCACTGCCTACGTACACCACCATGTATCCACATGGAATATCCAAAGACACATTATAGCTAATTGAAAATTGATTTTGATCTTGGCTCTTTGGATCTAAACCTCAAGCAGGTGTTAAAGAAGAAGACTAGGATGACAATAGTGATGTTGTTGATGATGGTGATGATAAGAAAAACAATCTGGTATGATAGATATCTTATCAACGCTGCAAGTATTTTTTTTGTCATCTGCAACTTCATGACTCGTATAATGTAAACTAAATTGCTTATAGTTGTCTTCCTCAATTTGTTGTTTTTCATTATAGTTGAAGTTTTTGCAATAAAAATGTATCAAAGTTATTCAATTTCAGTTTTCTTTTCTTTTTAGGTGCGCTTGATTGGGAAGAAAGATCTGGGGTGGGGAAGTCTTTGGCCCTATGGGTTTGTACTTCCTTAATAATAACATTAAAACAATGTTTGCATGTACACGAACAATATATAATGTGTACATGTGTACACTAGAGATATATTGTATACAAAACAAATTGTGTACACATGTACACGAATGAAACATAGCCAATGTAAGAAATACAATATCAACATCTATGTTATCAACAAGATAACAAGATAACCATCTATAACCAAGTTTTTTTCTTTATAACCAACAAAGCTTCTACTGCTTGTAATCATATTAAAATAAGCAATTCTCTAATCATATCCGAAAAAATCCAAATTAATATAAGTAGATTAAACTATACTTTGCTTGGGTAGCGGTTCGCCGCCTTTCCGGAAATTGCTCATTAACCTCTTCCACAACTGTTGGCTCTGCAAAACATACAAAGAGACAAGCCAATAAAAATCTCACCGGCAGTTGCTTCTCGTTTTATCCTTCACCGGTTCTGTACAATTGAAACACAAAATCATCATCCTGCCACTCAAACAACAAAACCCTCGTTAACAAAGAAAACAGTTACCTTCCACTATGTTCTTCACATGCCAATTCTTACGAGTCGACATCTCGCTCTCAAGTTCTCCGGTGTGGATATTGGTATCGTCTCCATGATTATTTATAGGTAATGTTGTAAAAAAAATTAGAGATATTTAAGAATTAAAGTAAAAACAAATAAGAAGATAAAGTGAGATAAAAATTGTGTAGTCGGATCTATAAGTGGTGGGCCACCACTTTCAAATTTCAAAATTCAAAAGAAACCAGAAAAAGCAAAAGAAACTAGACAACATGAACGGTTACACTTTTGTGAGGGCAAATTATGTCATTTCACACAAGAAACTGCCCATGTAGCATAAACTGTCCTAGGATGTAATAAAAAGTCATAAACTGCCCCATTATGTAAATTACTCTTCTAAGAACTACATTGGTCAAAGTGATTTTAGTTGTAAATAATAAAATTAAAAAAAAAAGAAATCTTTAGGCTTCTTTTGTTTTTTTTTAATTAGAAAGGTAACCAAAAGAGAAAACTAAATATAAAAAAACCCCTTTTAATTAAACTTTGTGGCGGAAGCGTAAAGGAAGAAGCTTTGATCTCTCTCTGGTTTAGAAAGAGAAAGAGAAAGAGAAAGAGAGAGAGGCACAATTCATCCAAAAGCTTCGATCTTTTTGCCTTTAAAACTCAACCCTAACTGATAAATCGCCATGGGCGATTCCGCTTCTTCTTCTTCTTCCTCATCACGCGTTTTTGTTCACAACTCTCTGGGCGGTGGTTCAGGCGAGTCTTTTTCCCTTTACCATTCCAATCGTCTTTCTGATTATCATCAGAGTCTAATCGAGATTCTTCGAGTTTGCCTCTCGATTCAATTGTTAATCTTTGAGATTTTGCGATTAGAACGTTCTTGCTTATTACTCTGGATTGATCGGTTATCTCTAGGGTTTAGTTGGGTTGTTTTGCGCATCTGAGGATCATTAGTTATGAATACGTTTTGACAATTTGACGAATTTAGAGACATTAGTAATCGTTTAGATAGTGTGTTGCCTCCTTAGAACACAACAGCTTGAATTTGAAGTTTTGAGTTTTCCCTTTTTGGTGTGCAGTTGCTGATTTACTGCTGTGGAGAAACAGGACTGGTGCAGTCATTGTCCTAGTCTCCTCTACTGTGTTCTGGTTTCTGTTTGAGAGAGCTGGTTACAATCTCTTGTCTTTCGTCTCCAACGTTCTGCTTCTTCTTGTTGCCATCCTCTTCCTATGGGCCAAGTCTGCTTCCCTACTCAACCGGTAACAATATTGACTTTCTGCTTCACTATTTGAAAAAAGAATTGGAACGATGCTATGAGAAACTGACTCATGTATGATTTTGTTTCAGACCTCTACCACCAGTTCCCAATATGGAGATCCCTGAGGAGTTTGTAGTTAAGGTTGCTGATGATATTCGTGTTTTGATCAATCGTGTGTTGTCAATTGCAAGTGATATAACCGTTGCTAGAAATCCCATTCGTCTTCTTCAGGTTAATACTTTAGTCTTTTGAGTTTTCATAACTTGGCTGAACTCTCTCTTTTAAATCCTTTTTGTTTTTGCTTGTGTAATAGTCTAAATCATTCTCGTGTTGGCTTTTGCTGTTAAATAGATGTCACTGGTCTTGTGGGCGATATCCTATGTGGGGACGTTAATCAACTCCCTCACTCTTGTCTACATTGGTGAGTGTCTAACCTTTTTTTTTCCTTGAGTATAGTGTTATAATCTTTCAGTTTATATGAGTTACTGGTTTATCTATAACAGGGATTCTTCTAAGTCTTTCTGTTCCTATTGTGTACGAGAAGTACCAAGACCACATCGACGATAAACTGAACTCGACTTCTAAAGTCATTCGCAGTATCTCAATGAAGATTCCGATGATGCCCGTAAGCAAAGAAAAGAAGTACCAGTAGTTAGTGTAAGTAAAGCCTTATCATCTGACAACGTTTCTGGTCATATGACTTGGCCAAGATGGTTTAGTTATTCTCACTGCTGTTTTACTGAACGGCTGCATTGTTCTTTTCAGTAGCTAAAGGTGAAAACAACTGCTGATTTGTTCACAAGACTAAGTAACACACAAGAAAGAGCCCCATTACTGGATTGCTTGCTCTAAGAGGATGATCAAGCAGCGGATCAAAGTGAATCGCAGTACAGTTTTTTGTTCATTTCTTTCTGATTTGGCTTTCTAGGTTTTTTTTTTTTTATTAAGTTCTTCTTAGCCTCTGTTCTATGTTCATAGAGTTTCTGGGGGTTTTTCCGTTTGGCTGAGAACTATTCGTCTTTTAGTTTACACGAATGCTTTGTGGGATTGTTGTTGCAGTAGAATCAAGAAAGATAAAAACACTAATACAGTTTGAGTGGTTATTGTCCAATAACAATTGCTTTTTCTTGAAGATTATAGTTGACTGATTAAGAAGTATCACATATGCCGTGAAAGTGACGTATGCTTCTTCAAGAGGACTTCTACGTGGTTGAAGTGTAAATGAAACAACCTAGCAAATAAACTTTGAAAAAGATGGGAGACATTTCTGAAATTGAAGAGTTTGTTTCCCTCAAACTATAGTCTTACACTTTCCAAAGATAAAACATAAAAACCTCAGAAAATCATAAATTTTACTGGATGAGATTCATTATGTACTAGTCAAGCAATGATAGAACCGAGTATATATGAAACAAATAACATAGTTGGTTGTCGACGAAGTGATGTGTTTTTTTTACTATTGCAGCCAGCAAGAGATTTCACTTCTGTACTGTTCTTTTCTTTTCATAGAGAAGAAACACGGAACAATGCAAGCTTACGAACCAGTGAGAAATGGGATCTGAGCCACCGTTGTTGGGATCGAAAAATGAACACTTTGAATCGCCAAGTAAGCCGCGATACCAGCAGCATAACCAGCAAAAGCAAAACCACTTACCTGCATAGAGAAAACAAAAACAGAGTTTCTTGCTCAGAGCCTCTTAAGAGTATTCAGTCTTACACAAGCAAAAAAAAAGAGAATGTATGTTTTACCTTTCGGAAGTACCAAAAGAAATCAATTTTCTCCATCCCCATGAAAGCTACACCAGCAGCAGAACCAATGATAAGCATTGAACCACCAGTACCGGCACAGAACGCAACTAGCTGCCAAAACTCGGAGTCTTGAGGGAAGGATGTGAGGTCGTACATCCCCATGGTCGCTGCAACCAATGGAACATTGTCTATGATTGCAGACACAACACCTATTGCACTAGCTATTAGCTCAACGTTTGGTATATTAGCATCAAGGTAGTTTGCAATCTCCCTGAGGATCCCAGCTGCTTCAAGGCTGAAAGAAAAATAGAAAAAGAACAACATCACAAAAGGTTTTCTAGTTCATAAGATTAGTTTAATTTAAGTTATACCTGCTAACGGATAAAAGGATGCCAAGGAAAAACAAAGCGCCTTGTGTGTCGATTCTAGACAAGGCTTGAGGTACTTTGAGCTTTTGTCTTTCTGATTCACCGTAGTGGATGGCATCAGTCAAGACCCAAAGAACTCCAAGACCCAGCAAGATACCCATGTAAGGAGGCAGTCCAGTTAATGCTTTGAAGACTGGAACAAAAACCAATGCTCCAAGGCCAACTCCAAACACTAACTTCCCTCTTGGAGCCATCTTTTCAGAAGCTAATACATCTGATGAATCCTGTCCCTTTTCGTTTACCTCACTGAGGAAGACAAAAAAAAAACAAACTCAAATCAATCACTCTGCATTTACGAGACAACTGAAGCCTAGTTTCTGTTTCTGTTCGAGAATGGGAGAAAGAGTTTATAACCTGCTCAAGGACATGAGGGCTAGCGGAACAGCAAGAGATATGGCCGAAGGTATGAAAAGGCCCTGTAACCTAGACTAATCAGTTGTGCTTGAGGAAGAAAGGTACTCTGGTCACATTATGTCACAATCTCAGAAGAGAAGAAGAACCTGTATGGTCGGCAAGGTGGATATCTGACCATGAATCCATAGCATAGTTGTAGTAACATCACCAATTGGAGTCCATGCTCCTCCTGCATTCGCTGCTATTACCACAACAGCTCCTAGAAGTCTGCCCATTGGTTAAAACATGTTTCCTTCAGAATCTTAAGAGGTCTATATCTACAGACCTAATACGTTCCTCACTGTGAACAACTTAACCAAGAAACTAACTAAAAGAAGCATAAAGGAAGAAAGTTTTTCATACTTGCGGTATTCAGATTGAGGAACCAGTTTCCTGAGTAAAGAAACCATGACAATGGTAGAGGTCAGGTTGTCTAGAATCGAACTGAGGAAAAAAGTCACAAAGCCGACCTGCAACACCACAAGTCAACTAAAGAGTAAACCCTTTGAAGACAGAGATAACATTCAAAGCTAGAGAGATAAAAATCATCCTACCACCCATAAAAGCGTCTTTGGCTTCCGAGTGGTTATATTGTCAGTAACCAGCTTAAACCCTTGGTGAGCATCAACAATCTCCACAATGGTCATTGCCCCCAGTATGAAAAACACAATCTCACTTACTTCAGCTGTTGCATGTTGAAGCTCTGCAACAGCTATCTCAGTTGAAGGAGCCTGTCACAAGGAATATAATTCAAATATCCAACAAATAATGAATATTCAAACTCATGTAGATTCTTACTTACCCCTATGCCCCTCACAACCCACAGACTAACAGCCATCAAAAGCCCCACTCCACTTTTATTAAAAGCTAAAGACTCTTCAAAGATGATTCCAGCGTATCCTATTCCAAACAACAACGCCATAGCAACATCCTGGTTAGCAGCGACCCATGAATGATTAATGGCAGCTGTTCCTGTGAGAGCAGCCGCGAGAATAGCAAGAGCTTTGACTATATCCGTCTTTGGTTGATAATTCGCTTCGAAGTAGCTCGAGCTAGGCTCATCAACTGAGCAAATAGGGTCACATGATCCTGATGCGTCAAGCAAGTCCTGATTGTGGAATCATACGTAAAGGAATAAACTTTCGATTAGTTTGATCGATAAGAGGAAATGGGTACTTGTCAAAAATTGAACTTTTGTTAGATGATAATGAGGAAAATTCAAACCTCAAGCTCTGACTCATCGAGTGGTTGAGATGGTTCCTCGAGAGAAGAGACTCTGATCTTATCCTCTGCCCTCACGAGAACACTGTGTCTGGACAGCCTCGAGTTTGTTATTCCGGAGAGTTTGGAAAAGGAGACGTTTTGAGGCAATCGGGTTGAGAGAGAGATAGGGGATGGAGTCGCGACGGTGTGTCTCTTCGTCAGTTTGTGCGGCGGCGCGAAGTGGGAGCCGACTGGTAACACCGCCATCGGCGAAGACCGGAGAGAGAGAGAGGGGGGAAAGAGTTAAGAAGTGGAGAGAAGGCGAAGAAGAATCTACGGTCGTACGGCGAAGGAGTGTGAGATTATTATCTGTCGCTGGCGACTGAAGTGAGTTTTGATTTTCAATTTATCCTCAAAATCTTGTCTTTTTACAATTTAATCCTTATTAAAAAAGTAAATTAAAGTGTAATCCCATTTTGAATATTTTAAGCCTCAGGTAACATGATTTAAATCTTTAAAGTTTAGACAAACATCAGGATTAAGATTGTTTCATAAAACTTTTTCTTTTTCTTTGTTATTGCTTTGTGAAAGTAGGAATAAAACCAAGTGTTATTAGTTCATCTGGAAAAATATCCTAGAAAGCTTACATTATGTAGTTTTGGTTTAGATGGTTTATGGACTATTTTTTAACGCTGATTTATTATGATATTACATTTATGAAAAATATTACATAGACGATTCGATAACCGATAATACTACTTCTACCTTATGAAGTTTTATTTTTGTAGTTTGTATTAATAAAACGATCTCTCCGGAACTTTAAACCTGGATTTTTTGTCATGTGCAAAAAATTACATAGTCTGGAGTTCGAACCCAGACTGAACGTAGAAGCCTCTAAACCTTTCACAGGATTGTGGACTTGGCTCAGCAATTCGTTGTCTTCAGAAAAAAAAGGAATAAAATAAAACGTTTTGCACGTCGCAGAAGTAGTGTTCTAGTTTGGTAGCAGCGTTATGTGTGACAACGTGAGTAAATCTTAGCCTCTCAGTTCCACTCCTAGGCGCGATTGGAGAAACATTGAGAAAAAACTTGGAATTTGAATATTTAGTGTTATAATCATTAAAGAAAGTTCAACCAGATTCTTTCTTATAGATCACCCAGATGATCCTCAGATTACAAAAAGAAATGGGTGAAATTTTGTAAATAGTAGTTATTGAACAAAAATCAAAAAGAAACACTATATGATAATATCTGCCTAGAAAAGTAAATCCAATATCCATTGATTCATTGAGAGGGTGACATAGTGTGACCCATACTAGCAGTAGCAGGTGACCATAAATCAGCACCATTAGAGTTTTCAACGTGTACAGTGGACGAGACAGGTACTAGGCATAATCCTCTGCTTCTCAAGTCTCTCACTTTCTTCCCTGGCATTACATCTCCGGTAACAGCTCCACCGTCCTGAACACCGGCAAGTCAGACGGAAAATCATTAAATTAATCAAATTTTTAATTTACATAAAATAGAAAATCATAGAGACTAATTACAAGAGAATAGTTGATCAGGTAAGGAGAGCAAAGGACTTGGATCTGGTCTTGTAAGAATTTGATGTAACCCATCGCTTCATGCAAGACAGAAGCTGCATCTGTCTGTCAGAGTGACAAAAATGGATATTTATTTCCCATTCGATTCACATCAGTAATGGAAAAGTCAAGTTCAACTATTTGGGTAGAGTGTTGTTATATTCTCATTCTCTTTCATTCCTCTAAAAAAAGAACACAATATCATTAACTAATGTAAACTGTAATGATGATCGTTCATTGCTCCAAAATAAAGAGTAAAGAAAAACAACTCGACTTTAGTTTATGACCAAGTTTCATAGTCTTTGATGTCTTTTTTTATTTTCACATAGGATGCCAGTTTACACTATACCCCAAATCGCGACTTCTTAACTTTTGGAAAACTAAATAATACTAATATATATTATAAAATGTTTTCACTTATTTGGTGAAAGTGCTTTGCTTATATAATTAAACAAACATTACGTTTAAGAAATACGTATGAAAATGTTAATTATTGAAGTATAGAGTAGAAATAAAAATTACCTTTCCGTATGGAGAAACCAGTTGCTGCAACGCTGCAATTCTTTCCCCTAACCTTTCTTTCCTTACCTATTTTTAAAGTATTGATTAGATATGAACTGTAACAAATTATAAGATAAACTTGTATAACATTATAAAACATAAAAATGTAATTACTAATGACACACCTTTGCAATTCCAACTGATGATTTATCCTGATTTTTCTTGCATTTCTTGCTTGGTTTTTGGTTATGATCCATGTTTTGCCCATTACCCGACCCGGTTCTCTTCTTCTTCACAACAGAGAAAAGGCACACAAGAATCATCTTTTAACGTTTGATAAGGCACAAAATATCATGTCGTCAAAAAAAAAGGCACAAAATATCGAAAAAATAAAACATTGTGATTTTTGTGCATGCAGATATGCACAAGACCAATTTTTATTTCTTATTTTCTACCAAAATACGCAAAGGAATAAAAAATCAGAGCCTTACGTTTGAAGATTTAGTTGATTTCTCGTTAGTACAAGTGTCATTCGAGTTCTTGCAAGTGTTAATAGTGCATGAAGAAGGATCAGAAACGGATACTCCGGAAGGAAGAGAAGGTTCTTGGAAGAGCGATTCGTCGCCGTTTTGACAGTCTCCGCTGAAACAGAGCATTTTTGACCCATTTGTACCGGAGAATACAAAACCGAAGCTGTCTTCTCCACCATCGCCACCGTTAACTTCGCGGTGGTGGTCTTCAGAGGAGCTGAGAAACCCGTCCGACAACATAAGAAGCTCCGAGAAGCTCGGGACTCCGACAGCTTCCACCATAGTTTGGTCATCTTGGTCTTCTGCGGTATCTCCCATTGTGATTTTTTCTTGATTATTTATTTATTAGAACTTTTGTGGAAGAAGCTGAGTAAGAAAATGAGAGAAGAGAGAACCATGAACTAGAAGAAAATCGTTGGTAAAATGGTTTCTCTAACCTTTTTAGGCCTTTTATAACTGGTTAAACTTGCCTGATGGATTTTTTTTTCTCGTGACTTGCCTGATGGTTGATATATTATTTACACATAAAACCCAATTATTATTTTTGCTTATACATAAATTTTATAAGAGAAAATTTTCCTGAAATCACATAAATTGCGTTTTTGAATGATAGAAAGAAAATGATACTTTTATTAGTGAATATGCAAAGAAAAAATATTGATTGGATTACAACTTCAGATCCTAATCAAATCGTTATATAACGACTCTTTACCGTATTAGTTAAGAAAAGATAAGTGTTGGTTACATGATCGATACTTGTCAAGGGAGGGGGTAGAACGGGAAATTTATAAATTTGAGGATAATTTTGGTCAAAGCCACCTGGCCCGAGGACACTGTAGAATTTGATTTACTCGAAGCTGATGTTCGTTTCTCGGCTTAGTAACTGCTGCCTTCTTTTCTCTCTTTCTGGAAGTTAGACATGTAATTAATGTCACACACACATTCATATCCATTTTTCAATAAACCCATACTATTACATTACTAGAAAAACCATATACTAGTAGTTTATTGAAAAAGTTGCCATTATCATGTTTATCATTAACATAATGACACTATGGCTTCACAATTTCACATAATACAACAGATACTATATCAAAGAAACAAAAGAAAGGAAGAAATTTTAATATACTGACATGTACCAGGTTTGACACGTGCAAATACTGCAGACACGTGTGAGGGGGTGAAAACCACAACTCCATAATTATTAACCAGCCCAACTTGTTTTTTAGCCTGTTCTGACTCTTGAGAAGCAAAAACAATCTTCAGACACACTTTGGTTTGGTTAGGTTCGTTTCATGTAACCATTTTCGAGTTCCGACAAGGACCTAAAGACTTAGGTGTGGACTAATACTCTACCGTCACAGTGTATTGTCCTTAGCTACATGATGAATCACTCGTACCCAAACAATCCCTACTCTCTCCTTCGTTATTACATCACTGCCACTTCGCTATGATGAGTTTCTTTCATTACTAAAAATGGATGATATTATTTCTTGTCAAGTAATGGGATGTTTTTGACTATAAGAATGTAAAATTATATCAATTTATTGAGGATGAAGCAAACAAACAAGAAACTACTCAAACAAGACATGACTGATTGAGCAGTCAACAAATGCCTGCAGCAAAAGTCAAGAGAAACAAAAGGAAAGAAAAAGACACATGAGCAACCTCTGTTCTTGATACAGCTATGAGACTAAGATCAAAAGTAGTATACTTGATGGTACCCATTTAACAAATCATTGAAGCCTTAGGAAAAAAACTTGTCGAAATCTCTCATGGGAATAACGTCGAACAGATGGTGTGCGTGATCATTCAAAACAAATCTCTTTCAACTTCTTGGCCGCAGATTCGTCGATTGAATACTGCAAACGGTTAGAAACTAATAAGCAACCCAAAGAGTATCTAGAATCTACGGTTCACAAAGGACAAAAAAGGAATCTATGCACCTTCTTGAGTACCCATAGTGAGTGATTATAAGCTCGTTGGAAGAGTTCATCAAGGGGTGTTTCGCTTACGTCGACGTCACGGTAGTTAACGAAATTCTCCCTCGCGTACTTGGCGTAGTATGGCCTTGTGTCCGCCGGCAAAAGCCGCACTAGCCTCAAAACGCCGCCGTATACTCTCAGCACCTTCTTCATTTCCCACTTACCTTCTGCAGCACGTTACACAATATAGGCTTTTAAGGGGCTTTTTATCATTCCATTATGGGCCCATCTTGATTAAAGACATTTAAGACCGGTTAAACTTTATTAATTCATGATCGCAAACCTGTTGTAGTAGACCATTTCTATAAATAGTAAACCGGTTTCTCTATCCATTTCTAAACAAAAAATTTCATAATCATAAATTTATAACATACAAATTCAAATTGACCTATCCAATTTTTTTTTTTTTGAAGAAATATTTCTTTCTTTGGCCTCAACTTTTTCACTTTAGCATCACTGATTTTTGCAATGCTACAACTTCGAGGTCTTCAGATGCACAAGTTAATTAAAACCCTTCATGATTAAGAATCAAAATCTACCTTCTCCTTCTTTTTCTTGATCCACTACTAGTTGACTCCGATGCTCCACTCTTATTCTCTGTGACTGGTTCGGTTTGTTTGCTACTTCCAGCAACAGATGTCTCACCTTCACGTTCCTTACATGTTCTTAACTTCTCAACATCTTCCTTTGAAGACATTGTTTTGCTTGTTGAAAAACGCGTATTCCTAAACCAGTTGCTAACCTATACAGTACATAAACACAGCTTATAAGCTGAAATGAAATCAACTAAAAAAAGAGAGAAAGAAACCATTTACTAGGAGGTAACTCCTTACTTGTTTAACTGTCATCTGTAGCTCTTTGGCTAAGTTCTCCCTTGTGCTAATGTCTGGATATCGATTCTCTTGAAAAGATTCGAATAATCTCTGCATAAAAGACGAAACGTTAAGCTGTAATGCCTCGGCGTAAAGAAAACTATACTTTGTTTACCTGAGTTTTGGGATTTGTCTGTTTACATGATGCAGAGCTGCTTTTTTGGCCAGAGCAACCATTTTCTATTGGTGCTTCTGGTGGCGCTTTCAAAGTTACCTTTTTATTTTCTCTTTTCGGTTTCTGAGTAGAAGTCTGATCTTCTGCTTTGGAAGGCTGTTCCAGAGGCACGGTGTCCCCTTCATCTCCTGACTCGAAGTCTTCTTTTCCAGCTATTTTATCCCAATCCTCATCATCACTTGATGACGTAGGAACGTTCTCATATTCCTCCTGCACATATAAGATATATCAGCATAGGGTTCTGAAAAACCAAGTAGAAGATTAAGTATATAAAATGTGATAGAACACTCACATCATAGAGCTTTTTGTAGTCCAGCCTTTCAACCTTCCTCCTCCCGGGAACATCTTCACCAAACCCAGCATCTGTTGACTCTGAGATGGAAACATCTGGGAGCTTAGATTTCTTTCTTCCTGGCTTCCCACGTGGCGTAACTTCATCTTGCTGATCAGACTCATCGCCTTTGGAGGAAGTCTCACCATCATCAGAGTCTGAATCATCTGAATTTGAACTTTCTTGCATTTTATCTTCATCACGAGCTGGAGCATCAGGATCATAGTCATCATCCTCAGAATCATCAGATGGAAGGTTCATTATATCATTTGCATCTTTAAATGATCCAATCATTTCCTCAGATGCAGATTCATCAGAACTTCCATCTTCGTTCTCAGACTCATCACTGTCGTCATCACTGCCATCTTCATCACCTTCATTATCATTCAAACCATCCGGATCATACTCTTCATCCTCAGAATCATCAGAAGGAAGATCACAGTCCAGATTTTGACCTCCACCATCAGCCATTGCTGCTGCTGCCTCAGGAAATACTTTCTACACAAAGTGTCAAGTCAAGTGTCTTTTTAAAGTTTATACTTCTTTTTAACATTTAAAACATTGTCTAATATACCTCCCAACTGTCGCTGACTGAGAGCTTTGTCCCTAAAGAATCATTGAGCAACTCAAAACTATAATCTTTGCAAGCACATCCGGGGCATAACCAACTTTCATCATCCGGCGGAACTACAAAACAGACAAACAATTAATAAAAAAAACTAACAAGAACTGCTCAAAAACACAATACCAAGTACGTAAGGCAGAAGTGATTACTATCTTCTTTACGCAAAGGTGGTTGAACACAGTACTGGTGAAAGCCTCGATCACAAAACCCATCACATAGTACGATATCGTTATCAATACGTACGTCCTTGGAACCACATTTTGAACAGAATATCTGAAATCAAACAAGTGCTCCTATTAGCAAGTACTTTCTAGAGACACAAAGCTTGAGTTTGGGAATGAATATTTGGTCTTACATCCTCACTAGAGATCTCTCCATGAGAATTAAATAAAGACTCTGGAATGTTCCCTTCGGCGCAGAGTGTGTCCAGATGCTGAATAAGCTCTCTGATTTTAACTTTGCGTCGTAGAATCTCCTTCTTAGCTCGTTCAAGCTCTTTCTCTGGCCTTAGCTTTTCCGCGCTACAAAAGAACACATAATCAATATCAATCTCACACAGGACAAAGGAGAAAACAAAAACGGTTAGAAAGAGACAAACCTTGAACCTTTCCAGCCTTCCAAAGAATAAGCATCAATGAGGCTCTGCTCGTAGCTAATCCGGTTTAGAAAGTACCGAAGTTTCTTCTTGATCCTTGTGTACTCATCATCTTCTCTAACTTCTACTTTATTAATACAATTCTTCCTTTTCTTTGATTCATTTACAGACGTAGGATTAGCATGAACAGAAGCAGCTTCTTTCGATCTCTGAGCTCTCTTGTGACTTGAAGCCAGCACATTCTCTTTACCACTACCTCCTATCTTCTTGGAACTCCGTTTGATCTCAAATTGTCCACGGCAAGGAAGACCAAGAACAAGTTCACGATGCGAACCTGTAAATTTAGTACCAGAACTCTTCTTTACGGTTACAGGGGTTCTTGATTCTTGTTCTTCTTCACCAGAAACCCCATTTGCTATCATCCCCTTTCCATTACCGTTTACATCTTTCGCCGATTCCTCAAAATGTTTCATGTGACTTTCAGCCTCTGGTACTTTGTTAGGAGTTGGAGTAACCTCTCCTCCACTACTCCTAGTTATCCTTCTATTAGCTCTATCCATGTTTATGATGATCCTCTCCAAAAAGATATATATACTCAGGCGTTTCTTGATCCCCACCTGTCTCCAGCTTATTCACTGAACAAAATAGAGATGAAAAAGAAAAAAAAAAGTAAATCAGAATCGTGAAACAAAAAAGCTCATAGATCTGAATTGATATAACCAAAAACGCAATAAGCTCACAAAGAAAGATGGCAGCTTCGTAATTATTCTCTGGGATTTTGCTTAGTGTAGATTTTGAAGACAAGAAACAGATCGATGATCCTTGATTTCGCTCTACCTAACACGATGGGAGGGGAGGGGGAGAGAGTCGATACAATAAGCGATTCCAAGAATCCTAATCCTATAAGCTGATCCGATAACAAAACTCAGCTCTTAATTTTCCACGAAATTAAAAATAATAATTGAAAAAGAGGTAAAGCCGCGGAAATAAACGAAAAAACTTTACCCTTTGGTTCCCTCGCCCGCGAAATGTGATTTTTTCAATAACCGCGAAACGGAAGAAACTCGGTGGTGGTTGGTTGCTTGGGTGGAAGAAGAGAAGCGAGATGAGTTTGAAAAGAAAAAAAAAAGAAGCCTTTTGCACAGAAGGGGACGAACAAACGGTGCGTGTTTCATCTTATCGGGCCTCTATATTTATTAATGGGCCTGATATATTTGACTCGAATATTTAGACATGTATTCATATGCTTTGTTTTCGTTCTTGTTTTCTATGATTTCTGTATCTTTGGATCTTTTCTATTTATTTAGATTTGATTTTATTACATTGGATCAGAACACTATTTTAGTAGGCATAAACTAACAAATCTTAGACTGTTTTCTTGTACTATTAAACGCCGCTGTGCTAACAATATAGTTAACAATTAATGTATAATGCTTGATTGATTTCACACTAGCTACCAAAGCTATATATAAGTTTATATTAGATCTCTGGCCATTATATAGCATCTAGACGGTAGTTCCTTATTTCTTTTTAGGTATATACAATTTTAAATGAATGGTTATAGACGGTACTGGTTATAGATGTTTAAAAAAAACTTAAAAAGGTATAGACGTCATGACTCATGGCGCTAACGCTAATGTCTTTGTTAATTATGAAGCTATGTGTCGTGTTGCTGAAACTGTAGGACGAAATAGTATGATTAGACAGAGACATCATCGAGCATATCGACGAATGAAGATTGCATTCATTTCAAGAATCGCAATCATCGACCAATTTGGTTGTCGCGTCTAGACAAATTACATAACCATTTCGGTTTGAGAATTTAAGGCGGTGGTAACTTAGGATTCCTAATAACTGAATCCTATCACTAGTTTGTTCTTGTAAGACTGTACCACCCAAGAGAAAATGCCCAATAAATTCTCTTGTTAAGTTTCTTGGATATGGACTTCGTCCTTCTCTTTGTGCTTTGCCTTGCCACTCATGCAACTCTTGATCTCTTCTTGTATTTTTAGACATGCATATGTTTTACGTGAAAATTAATTGGATTATTTTTCTTGCTAGTATCAAAGATATCGACGCTTTAATTACTCAAGAAGAGCCGCTTAGTAGTTCAGCTAGCTGGTTTAAAAAAACGCTTTTGTTTAGTTGGATTTTAGTTCAAGTAGTTCGAATAGTGTGCTCAGAAAATATAACTATTCTGTGTGAGTATTAAATATTATATAAAGATAGATTCTAGACTTTTAACTCCTAGAAAGTTAATTGAATACCTACTTGTAATTTGTTTGGATGCCAACTTGAACTAGTTGCTGACTTGTTGGTTATCAGAATCTACAAGTCCACTATATGTTTGGCCCTTTGGGTGACCAACATGCCTTGAGTTCACACTCTTCTTGTAACTTTGATTTTAAAAAGTTTTGGGATTGATAGAATTTGATTAGTAAGACCATCTCCAATCAGAGCCGGTTCTAGTAGTTAGGTGGCTAGAAGTCAAATAAAAAATGTGGTCGGAGCCATTCGAACCTACAACCTAGAACACTTACAACACCAAGCTAAATCACTCTGATACAAAGAAATTCATGTCTAAATGCGGCCGTTTAAAATCATAATAGTTTGCGGTCGGAAGCACAAGCTTCATTAGCTTCATTCCGAGGCCGGCTCTGTTTCCAATGATACTTTATTTTTTTCTTTATAATTTACACCAAAATAGAATAATTTTATTATAGTGTAATTTTTTTTTCAATGGTATTACTATATAATAAAGTAATTGTGTTACTTTATTATAGAGTGAACTATAGATGAATGTTACTTTTTCACTTCAAATATAAAATAAAATATGACATGTTTCTATATTCACTCTATTAACACTATTAGAACAAAAACTACTCTAGTTTAATGTAAATTATAGAGAAAAAAAGAAAATCTCATCGAAAATGTTCCTTTTTTTTAGGTAACATCATCGGAGATTCTCTAATACTAAAAACTAAAAATAACTGAAAAGAAGAAACAACGGTTCTTTATTTGATTATACAAGGACAACCACTTCGTCATTAAGAACGACCAATATAAATACTAGAGAGTTACACGTGGGTCTTAGTGTCCCTACCATCGAATTTATAGTACACAAATGCGTCATTAGTAGGTTTTCATCGACCAAGAGAACTTTTATACTTTTTAAATAAGCCCTACCTTAGCTGTAACCACTATCACACTGAAAAAGTTAACGCGTATGCGTTTTTTTCTCTTCTTCGCTCGCTCGTTTGACCATTCAAAACGAATTTCAAAGACATTCACATGCAGTTTGTCTTTCTATTCTCACGCTTCAAACATTACTAATTTTCACATTAAAAATATCTTCAGGTTATTACGTATGTATCTAGAGCATCTCCATTGTAAAACTCCATTTTTTCCTCCAAAATAGAGTAAAAATGAAAATGGAGTAAAATTACTCCAACCCTACTCTATTTTCCACTCCACTCCATAATGGAGTGATGAACAAACAAAAAATAGATTACTCCATTTATAGAGTAAATTTCATTATGGAGTGAGATATGAAGTTGGGTTGGAGCATTCCTTACTCCATATTCACTTTTACTCTATTTTAGAGAAAAAATGGAGTAGGGATGGAGATGCCCTTATTGTTGATTATAAAACTTTTTTAAGTTCATTTACAGTTCATTCACCAGCCCGTTTCGAACAAAAATATCCAAATCGAATATTTTCTAAAATAGCTTCGGTTAAGGGGGCGAGTGGTTTTCCCGTTACCACCCGCAAACGCAGCTTTTGCGGTTGATAGCAGTTGTCGGCAGTTTGCAACAATCACTCAAATCGCTTTAAACCGCTTCAAACCGCTCCGAATCTCATAAATTCAAAAGATGGCTCTAGCTAGCGTTTACGGTTGCGGGAGAGTAAACTTTTTTTATTTTTTTAAAACAATATATATACAAAAGTAAAAATATTTAATTAAAAATTTAAATTGAAATTATGAAAATATTAAAATATATGCATTATATTTTAATTAATATTATAAAATTTTATAAAAAAACAATTCAATAAATTTTCAAAAATTAAAATTATAACTTTCTAAATATAAATTTTATATTTATTATAATTTTATGATTTTTGATGTTTTTTATAATTATATTAAATGTAAATATTGTTAATTTATTATTTGACTGTTACCGCATTTGGTAGTTAACCAGTCATAAGTCACCCGCAAACGCACCAATTTTTAACCGCAATACCAGTCGTATAAATCTCTTAAAACCGCTAGAAACCGCAACCGTCCGCATCCACAAACTCTCTCAACCGCAACCGCTACGTTTGAACCAGTCAGGCCTTAACTCAAATCAGCTATAGCGCGTTCCGCTAATCCAAATCTAAAATCTCGTTCGCAATTGTAAATGATAATCAGGAGAAGATAAGATTCACCTTATTTCTTTGGATGTCAGGGATTTTTCATGTCGTTTTCGGAACCCGATAAACTTTATCAAAACTTGTAATCTTTATCATCGTTAAAGCGCCAACCGAACAAGAGGTAAAAATCAAATTACTAACCTCTGCGAGAAAAGCAAATGCAAGAAGCAGGATTGATGACACCACCAAACTCCCTCTTGAGACGTTCTTCAACCTGTACAATTATAGTCTAACAACATTACCAACGAAATGTCAAGTGACCAAATTTCGACACTGAAATATGACACTAATCATAGAAGACATGTAAGAATCGACCACAGCTTTGACATTCACAGTCTTCAAGAATCAAAGAGCATAAGATCATCTCCAATGATTTATTTTATTTTTTTCTCTAAAATAGAGTAACTCTATAATAGAGTTGAATGTTGTTCTAATGATACTCTATTTTAGAATGAAAAATAGAGTGATAAATAAAAAATAAAAAATTACTCTACATATAAAGTAGAAAATAGGTTTATACTATTATAAAGTAGAAATATAGTACCATTAGAATATTTTTACTCTAATTTCTATTTTTGAAGAGAAAATAGAGGAGGGTTGGAGATGTCCTAAGTTGCGACTTGCAAAACCTAACTCAGGGTCAAGGTGGAGAAAGGTGACCAACAAACTCTAGAAATAGTACTAGAAGAAGGCTGCCACCAAACCCAAGGACCATAAAAAAGAAAGCCAGAAAAGGAGATTTAAAATGAGAGAAGCGGAGTTGATAAAAATAAAATAAAAAAATGAGAGAAGCGGAAGACAATAATCGGGTGGACATACGAAGAAGCAAAAACGAAAGGGAGAGAAGGGAGGTCTCCAGCGTCGCGGTACACGCACTCATATACCTACTAGACGTCAAAATTATAACTCAATACGGTTTAAAGCTCGAGAAAAAATTGATGAGAGAGAAAGATGAGTCGAGAAAAAAAATTGATGAGAGAACTGAATATAAATTTTGTTCTTAACTAGGTGAAGGATATGAGTTCAGTCTGTTTTACAAAAGCCACCCTTAACAGTATCAACCGGTAGCACATACGAATCCGACTAATCCTGACAGTGAAGTAGCTTGACCGGAAAACCAGTCCATCAACCAGATCTTCACTTAGATCTTCTGCTAAAAATCGACCTCCAATGAAAGTATGTACTATACCATGTCCCAAAAATACTACTAGAAACATATTAAAACATCTTTATTAAACCAAGCATTTTTGGGATTTTTGCCAAAACTAACTCACAACTTGATTTTAATCCCAAACCTATACTCAAACTTGAATCAAATGCAAAACTAACCTAAAAGCCTAGTGAAATTACAGCTCAGCCCCTTGTGACCAAACAAAAAAACAGAAGCCATTTTTACGAATATAGCCCTAGTAAATCGTCTGAGTCGTCTGAGATGTTGGAAGTCGTCTGGACGACTGAAGTGTAAGTCGTCTGGTACCAGTTTACTTTAAAAATAATTTATAAATCTTGTAAAAAAATATTTTGATGCTTAAAAAATAAAAATCAAGTAATTATAAACAGTTTTAACTGATATAAATTAAGATATGATAAAATTGATTTGTTTTGAAGATAGATGAGTGGAAGTAGTGAATCATGAAATACTTTGGTTTAGGAGTTTGGCAAACATATGTTGTAGTATTGTATGTATTGTTAGGGTTAGATTTTGGAAAACTAAAATGTTTTTTTCAAAAATTAGTTTTCACTTATATGTGTTTATTTCTGTGTATAGTAAACACTTTTCAAGTTTGATTTGGTTTTATGAAGTGTTTAATTAGATAATTAAGTTTAGGGGTTATGTTTAGGGTGTGGACGACTTATATTTCAGTCGTCTGTTGAATAATTTACCCGGACGACGTATATTTCAGTCGTCCAGACGACTTACTTGTAAGTCGTCTGGAAAGTTTCAGTCGTCTGTTGAATAATTTACCCGGACGACGTATATTTCAGTCGTCCAGACGACTTACTTGTAAGTCGTCTGGAAAGTCTTCTATTTTAGTTTCCCGTTAAAAATATTTAATTTCCCGCTAAAAATATTAAACTCTTCTGGACGACTTACATGTAAGTCGTCTGTTTTAATTTCTTCACCAGACGACTGAAATGTAAGTCGTCCAGGAAGTCGTCTGAGTCAAAAATATTTAATCTAATTGGATTTTTTGTCTCCCTATATAAAGAAAAATTTACACATTCTCTCTCCTCCTCTCAAATGGCTGCAACAAAAATGTAATGTTCATCATTCTAAAACTCTCCAACCTCTCTCTAATCTCTTTGACTTGAAAACACCAAACTTTATATAAATTTTTCAGTTTTGTCTCATGTATTTCTTACTAATCTATCTCTTTTGCAGGTTTTTAATCAAGTGGTACTCATCTTCCACTAATTTAGAGGTAGATCTATTAATTTTATAGATATGTATTTTTGTGTGTTCTATAAATGTAGATTTATCTAATCTTCCACTCATTTTCTCTATTTTTAAGTCATTTGAACGTTTTTGGATATGCAGGTTTTTCAGATCTGGATTTGATGTGCAGGTTTTTCAGATCTGGAAGACTTCTGGGACGACTTACCTGTTAGTCGTCTGGAAGTCGTCTGGAAGTCGTCTGGACTTCTTGGAAGTCTTCTGACAAAGTCGTCTGGACTTCCACGAAGTCGTCTGGACTTCCAGGAAGTCGTCTGGACTTCCAGGAAGTCGTCTGGACTTCTAGGAAGTCGTCTGGACTTCTAGGAAGTTGTCTGGATTTTTCTGAGCGTTTTGGTAAGTTCTTATGTCTGATTTTTCTTCATTTGGTAACTTCTTGTTGTATAAAGTTCTTACTTTTTTCCCAAACTAAAACTCTCCAAACCCACTATAATCTCTTTGACTTGAAAACACCAAACTTTATATGAATTTTTCAATTTTGTCTCATGTCTTTGTTACTAATCTATTTTTTTTTTGCAGGTTTTTAATTAGATGGTACTCATCTTCCACTAATTTAAAGGTAGATCAATTATTTTTTGATATGTATTTTTGTGTGTTCTGTAAAGGTAGATTTATCTAATCTTCCATTCATTTTTTCTGTTTTTAAGCCATTTGAACGTTTTTGAATATGCAGGTTTTTCAGATCTGGATTTAAAATGCAGGTTTTTCAGATCTGGAAGACTTCTGGGACGACTTACTTGTTAGTCGTCTGGAAGTCGTCTGGAAGTCGTCTGGACTTTCTAAAAGTCGTCTGGACTTCCTGTAAAGTCGTCTGGAAGTCGTCTGAACTTCCTAAAAGTCTTCTGGCAAAGTCGTCTGAACTTCCTGGAAGTCGTCTGGACTTCTTAGAAGTCGTCTGGACTTCTTAAAAGTTGTCTGGTCTTGTCTACTCAAGTGGAATCCAAGCTTGTCTTTGTAGATGAATGATCTATAATAGTTTTGTTTGTGGTCTGTTTTGTGAATTGCATGTATACTCTTTTAGTTGTGAATTTTTTGTAAAATCAGTAATAATGTTTTCCAAGATGTATTAAATGTGCTAACAATGTGTTTACACATTTACAAATCAATGAAATAATAGACTTCAGTAGCCTTTTTCTTATCTTTGGATCTCTCATATGCAATAATAAACTCCAATGGCCTTTTTCTCATCATAATAAACAAGAATGTTGGTAAGAGATGGAAACAAACAATAGTAACTAGTCAAAGCATATCATATTTTTTATAAGTTTGCATTGAAAAACTTAGTCAAATTTAGTAAAACTAAGGAAGAGAACATATTTTGTAAATATGAGTTTTACATATCTTGAAGTTACTTATCACTCTTAAAAATACAAGTTATTCAAAAACTAATGTAGAAGACTTAAAAACTAGTGGAGAAGACGCGGACGACTTCAATCTAAGTTGTCTAGACGACTAAACTATATGTCGTCTGGTCAACGCAGAGGTTATTTTTGCAATTGACTTTGAAATCTGTTATTTCGGACGACTGAAAGTTAAGTCGTCTACTATTGTTTGGTTAAAAAAAAACTCCAAATAAGCTAGACGACTTACATTTCAGTCGTCAGAGGTTAGTTTTGCATTTGACTGGATTATTTCAGAAGTTTGACTTTTTGGACGACTTACATTTCAGTCGTCTAGTGAAAATTAAAATAATAATATTTTTTTAAAAGTAGACGACTTAAAGTTAAGTCGTCATAGGTTAGTTTTGCAATTGAAAAAAAAAACTTCAAGATTTAATTATATACAGACGACTTATAATTCAGTCGTCCACGAGACGACTGAAATGTAAGTCGTCCAGGATTTACGAGGTTTGACCAGAATCTCGGAAAAAAGTCCTGGACGACTTACAATTAAGTCGTCTGGTGGACGACTGAATTATAAGTCGTCTGTGTATAATTAAATCTTGAAGTTTTTTTTTCAATTGCAAAACTAACCTATGACGACTTAACTTTAAGTCGTCTACTTTTAAAAAATATTATTATTTTAATTTTTGCCAGACGACTGAAATGTAAGTCGTCTGGGGAAGTCAAACTTCTGAAATTATCTAGTCAAATGCAAAACTAACCTATGACGACTGAAATGTAAGTCGTCTAGGTTCTTTGGAATTTTTTTTGAAACCAAACAATAGTAGACGACTTAACTTTCAGTCGTCTCAGGTTACAGATTTCAAAGTCAATTGCAAAAATAACCTCTGCGTTGACCAGACGACTTCCAGGTAAGTCGTCTACAGCCAGACGACTGAAAGGTAAGTCGTCTACAGCCAGACGACTTCCCAAGTAAGTCGTCTGACGAACAGATCTGGAAAAAAACTCGATGTCATACCTTAAATTGGTGAGATAAGTTCCTTAGCATACATAAGGCTTCTCCAAGCCCACAGAATCACAAACGAAAGTCACCCACCCATAATCGTTAGCTTCTATGACTCTATGAACCATAAAAATTTTAGAATCAAAATCTTGGGTTTTTTTAGCTCATTGTTGAGAGAAAGTGAGAGATATGTTGTGTTTAGTTCACAAGAATGGAAAAAGAAGAAGGGTAAATCGATTTTGGGAGCATTAAGAGCTTCAAATTGGTTGTTCATGGTGGTTGTGGTATTGATGACAATGGCAATCTTGTAATTACTTGAAGATGATGAGGGTGAGAGAGTAAAAATGTCATTTTCGAAAAAAAAAGAAAAAAAAAAATTGATGGCATTTTCGTAAATTATTTGAACTTGTGGGGTGAATAGGGCAAAACCAATTTTCAAAAAAAAGGGAGGTTAGTTTTGTGTTTGACTTTAAGTTGTAGGTCAATTTTGCAAAAATCCCGCATTTTTACACGTTTATTATCATTTATTTGTTAATTTTAGTTATACGTTTTTATATATATATATATATATATATATATATATATACTCGTACAGCTAATGAAACATACAATATTTCTATAGAACAAGTTGCACTATGAAAAATAAACATATGCTTAAAAGTTGAAACGAATACAAATATATACTATGACATCGATCTGTATTGATTCTTAGACAACCAAGTCTGTAATGTTTAATCGTACAAACATTGAGATTGTATCAATAGTTTATTAGTGTGTTAGTATAGTTTATTAGTGTATTTTTTGGTTAAGAATATATACATCCTTCACAAGTGAACCATAATGTACTGGTACCATCAATCGGTTCAGCTGTGGTTAGGACCGAGGTGGAGTTCTAGCGTTGAGTGGATGCATGACTCGAAGTCCTATTTAACAGTAACAAACTGATCTTTGACAAAAAAAAATAGTGACCAAACTGGTAACTATCAAAATCAATCATTTAGATAGTAAAAAAACAATGAATTAATTAATCAAGAATAATATTACGGACGTTTAACCTAGAAGACTACAAAGTTCGCATCACATGGGATGAGAATGAGATATATATAAGCTCGAAATTAGTTCCTACATAATTATCTCTTGGTTGTGTTTATTACTAATGATTTAGTCCGGGAAGAAATGAAAACCTTGTTAATAACTATACGAGATACTCCACTTGTACAAGTAAAAACTCTACGAGATATCAAACAGATTACGTAACCCAAAGCACACATGAATTAATGAACCTTTTTTTTTCTTTTTGAAACTTATGAATTAATGAACTTGAATGGAATCATTCCTGCAAAATTTTAAAAGAATCAGGATGGATGTTGGAGACCCTACAATTAATTGACTATTCACAAAAATAATACTAGCACTCATTCATTTTTCCTATAGATATTCTCTACATTTAAATTTAAGTGTTTGTTGTTATCCCATTATAAAAGTAGAGGTTATGGCATTATGCACATATTGTAAACCTAACCCAAAGATACTTCAATACAAACAAAATTAATAGCTTTGGAGATATTAACTGTACATCAAACTCATAAGTCATAACTTTAATGTTGATATTGAAGCTTTAATAAGAGAAAGCTTTGGTATTGAAGTGTACAATAAGCTAGCTTATATTCACACTATACCCTAAGCATGTCGACGTGAGGAGTGTATACAATCATTACTACATTTACAGAACGAAAGTGTAGATTGTGAAATAAATTATATAATTTTAATCGAGACATATATAAGAGGAAGAGTTGCTATCTTTACGCAATTGGCCAATGAAAACACACAGAAATGGTTGTTCTCTCTGTCGGATAAAGAAGAAACCCTCTCCTATGACCTCTTTTTTGTTCCTTTCTCTTGAAGAAACACAGTACTCACATAATAATATATATATCCAATAGCAAAATAAATAAATTCTTCAAATATCCTCTTGTGTGTAGCGAATATATGTCATAAATATAAAATAAAATGTCATACTTGATTATAATTTTTGTTCCATTTGCAACTGGTGTACTGTTCAACAGCTGAGAAATAAAAATAAAGATGTGTATACTTTGCCATGATTCGTGTATTCTGAATTAAGCCAAGACAAAATGACTCGAGTGACCACATATAGGAGACTGCATCTTATGATATTACAATACTAATCGAGATCAATGATCTATTTTGGAACTTTAAGATGAATGATCACCTTAAAAGTATATGATCACCTTAAAAGTACAGTGAGTCACAGCCAAATTTACATGCATAAAACTGGTCGTCTATGTGGTTTAAACGATTTTTTTGTATATTGTATGCTTTTTAAGACGTACATGTAACAAATTTATGCAAATTAGAATACTTTTTGGCGTTTTAAACAATAAATTTTCAAACCCATAAAAATGAAATTTATAAAGCATTGACAGTAAACAGTTACTATACCAACCATCAGAAGAGACCAACAATTTCTGGCAAGAAACACTTATAGAAATGTTTTAAGAACAGTACAGAAGAAAGAATTTGCGAATTCATTTTTGGTCAGATAAACATTGTAAGACGAGGAGTACAAAGCGAATTTATGCAGTTTATTAAAAGAAAAAGTAACAAACATATCCCTAATTTACCGCTGCAACGTTTTTTCTTAATGCGACTGTTAAAGAAAAAAGGGAAAATTGTTTTTTTAGAGCAAAAAAATAGGGACATTGTCCCATTAGACTAATCCCATAATATAATTGTCTCATTAGGCTAATATTTTCGTAATTGCCTATTATAACCTTAAATTAACTTATTAAAGGTAACAAATTAATTTAGTTTATTATTTATTATACGTTACAAAAAAATAGAAAATGGGAAATTCCCAAATCATCAAAACCTAATTCCTCTTCTTCTCGATGGCGTCGTCTCTTCCATATCACCTTCGCGTCTCCTTTGTCTCGTCGAGCTCGGAGCCATCCAACATCGCCTCCTCCGTCGGTCGGAATCTACATCCACATCGTTCTTCTCCGGTTTATATCATTGATAAGTCAAAAGCTTTGTTTTTTTTTCATGGTATGAAATTTTGTTTTCATGGTATGAAATTTTGTTTTTATTCTTCTTTGCATGTGTTTTGATCGTGGTTAGTCTCTGTAAAAAGCATATAGATTAGTGTTTATGTATATGTTCTTGGGTTCTTGTGAATCGATTTGAGAATGTAGGTGTTTTTTTATGTGTTTGTGTTCTTGTTTTGTCTCTGTTAGCTTTGTTGTGTCTTGTTTCTTGATTATTATGTATGTGTTCTTGTTACCTTTCGGGATTGTTTAAAGATTAGATTTTTCACAATGTTGTGTCTTCTTTTATGTTGTTGAACTGTATTTGATCTCTGTTAATCCCACCTTCTGTAGCTTAGGACAGTTTCTTAACTCGTTTACACTCATGTCCCTTCATGTTTATCCCAAAATGTTTCTTAACTCGTTTACACCAAAGCATCCCTCTAGGCATGTGATTGTTGCAATGTTCAAATGATTTGGTGCTGGTTTTGATGCAGGAGGAAGATCTGAACATGGAGAATGTCTACTATTCAGAGATGAAGGATGCTGGATTCTTTGACCCCGATTGGGAATAATAAGAACCTGTATATACAATGTGAAAAGGATTGTTTACAAATTGTCATCTTAGGGCCTACTCTTTCACTTATGTATGTATTAATACAAGACTCCCTATACATGAGTGATATAAGTAACTTCTATCTCTCTCTCTCTTGCACGCATTTTGCCTAATCTCCCATTTGACATTTCGATTTAAGAAATGAAAAGAACAAGGCTTCATGTGTAACCAAAAGTTTCAGTCGACAAATAGAGAGATCTATGGCATACAGTATTAACAAAGAGTCGCTTGACTTGACATATTAAAAGAAAATGACAGAAAGATTATGAAAACAACAAACAGAAAGCCTCAGATAGTCGGATCTCTTATACTAAATTACTTCTTGGCTTGCACGAGCTCAGCAGCTTCTTCCACTGAATCTTCTGTGATTTTTCTTCAGCCATTTCGATGTGAAACTCTTCCTCTAAGCCCATCACTATCTAAACCTGCAAAAAAAAAACACTCAGTTAATCAGTATTTGAAAAAAACTCAACAAGTTATGTATTCACATAAGAGAATGTTCGATGAATTGCCGTGTCGATAGAATCAGCTCCAAGATCGGTGAATTTGGTTTCTGCAACGACCCTTTGATCGTCTTTGAGTGATAGCTGCTTCTTGACGATCTTAGACACTTTCTCAACTGTCTCTTGTTTGGCCTAATAAAACCAAATAGACAAAACCAATTCCCATACCCCATGCATAGATATGAATCATGGAAGACACTTTGAGAATTCTTTGTGAAATGTCAAGGGGTTATTGAAGGGGCAGATACGTGTTTGAAGAAGACGTAGCCACGTGTTTTTTTGTGCAAAAAATCGATTTTAAAAAAATAGAAACAAAATATTTTCAAATATTTTCAAAAATCTACATCCTATATATTCGGAACTGTTTATACTTATCCGTAGAATCTGCATTCTACTATGTGTAGAATATAGTTAACCGTTAAAAAAACGATTTCTACGGCTTTTAGATTTTATGTAATGTGTAGATTGTAGCTTCTACATATTTTAGAATTGCACGATAAGCGCGGAATGTGTATTCTAAATATTTTTAGATTACTGTTATTTCCGTAGATTATGTATTCTAACTTTAGTAGATTTATTGAAAAACGTGGAAGACATATTCTAACCATTGTAGATCTAATGAAAAATGTAGATTTCATTTTCTACTTTGTAGAATGTACATTCTACAGTCCGTAGAACAAAATTTGAAATTTTTATTTAAACATTTTTAGAACAAAAAAAAAAACACCTCTAAATTGGTATAGATATTTACAATGCAATTCCTATTTTTCCTAATTTTTTTGGTTTGTAAAACTATTTATTTGGTTTATTTTTATAAATAAAAAGGGTATTATAGAAAAAAATGGACCAAATTTGAAATTAGTCTAATGGGACAATGTCCTTATTTTTTTGGTCTAAAAAAACAATTTTACTTCAGAAATCCAGAATCAAAAGATCATCATCCACCACTACCCTTAACGGCGGGAACGAACCTCACAAAACTCCAACACTACTGCGAGTACGGTCAAACCAGAGAACTCGCAATCTCTCTCCGTCCACGTGTCTCTCATGCGTAGCCAGGTTGGAAAGAATATATCCTCTGCGCGTGTATCATCAGGGAGCGCGTGGCCTTTCCCAACTGGAGATTCCGCTAACAAACAGAGGGCAAAATAGTCATTTAACACACCCGGAGATCTCTGTCTTCTCGCTTTCCCCTCTCTCTCTCTCCGTTCTTAAAATTAAACAGACTCTCTCTTTCTCCGGGTCACTTGCGAGGACTGGAAAAAAAAAAAAATCAAAACTTTCTCTTCTCCGAGTGCTCTTAAGTGTGTGTGCTCTTAAGCTTAAGAAGCAGAGGTTTCGAAAAATGGAGAAAAAGCAAGGATTTTTCTCTGCTCTCAGAGGTCTCTCTCCGTCACGTTCAAGGGCAAGGTCTCGCTCAGTTAGCCCCGCTCGGTCTAGCTCCCCGATGAAAGCTCTCTCCTGGGGGAAGAAGAACTCCTCCGGCGGCGGGTACTGTCTGTCTCAGCCGGAGCTTTCAATCGGGAGATCCGGAAGCTTGAGACCTGTGATGGAAGGTCCCGATCCAGACGAAGAAGGAGGAGTAGGAGGAGGAGGAGAAGGGAACGTAGGAGACTCGAAACGGCTCGGGTCGGGTCTAGGCCACTGGGTCAAGGGACAGCTTTCACGCGCTCCTTCCGTCGCCGCGACAGCCGTTTGTCGGAGAAATGATCTGAGGCTTCTTTTAGGAGTGATGGGAGCTCCTCTCGCTCCCATTCACGTCTCTTCCTCCGATCCTTTGCCTCATCTCAGCATCAAAAACACTCCAATCGTAAGCCTCTATTTCTCTCAGAGGGTCTTCGTTTTGGTGAAAGAGTGACGTCATCGTTTCGTTTTTTTTACTTTGCAGGAGACATCGTCTGCTCAGTACATTCTCCAACAGTACACTGCTTCTTCTGGCGGACAGAAGCTTCAGAGCTCCGTCAAGAACGCTTATGCTATGGGGAAACTCAAGATGATCACTTCAGAGCTCGAGACTGCTTCGAGAACCGTTACGAACCGGAACCCGTCAAAGGCTGAGAGTGGAGGGTTCGTTCTATGGCAGATGGATCCGGACATGTGGTACGTTGAGCTCTCTGTTGGTGGTAATAAAGTTCGTGCTGGATGTAACGGGAAGCTTGTCTGGAGACACACTCCTTGGCTTGGTTCTCACTCTGCTAAAGGACCCGTTAGGCCTCTCCGCCGAGGGCTTCAGGTAAAAGATCCACACTTTTCTTGGAACTTAAGTTAGGTCGAGAGATTCAAGAGAACGATCCTTAGTGTGTGTGTTTTGTGAATGAATCAGGGGCTTGATCCGAGGACTACTGCTGCCATGTTTGCGGAGGCGAAGTGTATAGGAGAAAAGAATGTGAACGGTGAAGATTGCTTCATTCTCAAGCTATGCACTGACCCTGAAACGCTCAAGGCGAGGAGTGAAGGACCAGCTGAGATTATCAGACACGTCCTTTCCGGCTACTTTAGTCAGAAAACTGGACTCTTGGTTCACATTGAGGACTCGCATCTGACCAGGATCCAATCCAACGGTGGAGATACTGTTTTCTGGGAGACAACTTACAACTCGTCTCTTGACGATTACCGCCAGGTGGAAGGGATCATGATCGCTCACTCAGGACACTCGGTTGTGACGCTTTTTAGGTTTGGGGAAGAGGCGATGAGCCACACGAGGACTAAGATGGAAGAGAGCTGGACCATTGAGGAAGTTGCGTTTAATGTTCCTGGTTTGTCTCTGGATTGCTTTATACCGCCGGCTGATTTAAAGACCGGTTCTGGAACCGAGTACCCACAAGCGGAAAGAGGGAAGAGCAATAATGCTGTCGTGTTGTCTGCTGCTCACAGGGCTAAAGTTGCAGCATTGGAGAATGGGAGCTTTGAAGCTAACCGCTAGGTTGATGTCTAAAGCTTATGACTAAAACTACTCTTGAAGGTAGCATTAGCTGATGATGATTCTAAAGATGGAGAAAGATTAGATGCAATGTGTTTATATGCCGGTAACTCAAGCTAACCCTTTTTAGCAAGCTTCATCGGATTAGGAATCAGGTTTATTAGCATAACGGAAGACATGGTTCAAACTGGATCCAAATGGATCTTCTTCTTTTTTTTTCACTAGTCACATGATAATGGTTTGGATTTGGTTTTCAGTTTGGGTTTTTCTTTAATTCTCACCTTCAATATTTTGAGTAAGGTGAAGGCAAGAGAAGGAGAATTGCCTGCTGCTTTTACTTCTACCATTAAGTGTGTTAAATCAATTGTCTAACGACGAATCTTGATATTGTTCATCTTTCTTTTCAATCTATGGAGATATGTTTGGTTTCTTTTTTGCTTTTTCTTATCTGCTTTCTCTGCCATGATCCCATCCACTTGTAGAAGAAAGTGAAGAATATAATGTGAACAAAAGAAGAAAAGAGTCGAGAGAATAAATCAAATAAGGTTTCACATTCATCAAGATAATATGAACATTTTGGTGTTTTTGGAATTGAATTTATCATTAATTCAATAAGTTAATAATGTGAACATATCCTACTTGTTTGGCAAATAATGAAAGAGTAAGATGACCCCTCTAGAGTCGAGTCCACACACACGGCCACATTTATGACAATTCACACTCTAAAATCTCATTTTCATGGTTTTAGCAATTTCATATACAAATAGTTTGTGCAATTGGTTTAACACATGCTTCCATTGAAAACCGTGTCATATTTAATGAAAGATACTTACTTCTTAAACCTTCATTAAATCCTAGAATATTTATTTTGGTGTATTTAATTGAATGCTGTGGGGATGAGTTCTTGAAAATGAAGGTAAGGGTCCATTTTGACCTTCTTTCAATTTTCGGGGACTAACTTTCTGCTTTTGGTTAAATTAATGACCTTTTTTTTGTTTTTTCAGATCACAACTGTCTACGTTTTCCTTCTTTTCATTTCTCACTTTTTTATAATTAGTATAAGTAATTTATGTAATGTATATTTATTAGTGTTTTCAGTATTTGACAAGTAGGATTGTTGAATTGAAATATATGATTCATGATTGTTATCCTTTTGTAGTGGGCACATCATGTTCCAAAATTCGCAATCCCTTCGCTTATAAGATATGCCCTTTTCTTATCTTTTGGTAAAAAGTTAGAAACATATGTTTTTTATAAAGTTAGGAAAAAGTCACGGATAAAGTCTAATATTTTAGCGCTTCTGTTGATTTTTTTTTTCATCTGACATTTTAAATACTTTGGGTGTTAGCATTTGACATTTTGAATCTTGGGTGGTAGGATTATTATTTAAATAGTGGTTTGTGAACCTTTTGCTACTAAAAAGGGATATAACATCGAATTGGTTAGTGGACATACGCATTTATACAATATATTCACATTTACAAGAACAATGATGTATTTCACTGACTTCTTTTCTCTCTTTTTTTGAACATTTAGTATTTCACTGACTTGGAAAAATTTAGAATATATAGTTTGGATCATAATACACATTGTCGTTAGTTTTTGATACGTACTTACAGATAGCATGTGCTCGAATCACAAATAATCTTGGACATTTGTTATAACATCATCATAAATATTCCAATAGTGTTAAAAGTTAGAATTGAGCAAAATATTCATTAAAGTTGATTCAATCCGAATTAAACGGTGGATCATGGATACCACCAAAATCCCCAATAGTTACTCCATGACCACCTCTATTAAAAGTTACCACTCTCATGTTTTGAATTTGAACCTTTTAACAAAGTAGTTTTTACTTTGTACTAAACACTTTTAAAAAGCTAATAATATATGATCCAAATGTTCACATAGACCGAAACTTAGAGGTCATTGCATCATTAAATGATAGCTAGACAACATACTGTATATTCCAACTTTTACTTGTACTATCAAAATATAAAAGATAACGTTCTTATTTTGATCAAAAAAAAAAAAGATAACGTTCTTAAATCTTGCAAAATACTAGTTAACTATTAATATGCTGTCTGTAAACCTAGCGACATATATACAAGGGACAAAGTCATAACTATTTTATGGATTAAGAAACGATAAACTATAATACTTGTACCATGTAATTTGATTTGATTTCAATAAAATCAAAAAGGTTTCAAGAGAATAATCAAATGAACGACCTCCATTCTCACAACTAATGAGAACAGCTGTTCATATATATAAATAATTTATTTGATTGTATAATAAATAAAATGTATAGCTCAACCGGTATGAGATAGTGTTATACCATTGCCGGAGTGAAGTTCAAAATTGGTTGAAAGAATGACAATTTAGCTTTCCGGAGTAGCAACGGTGTATCAAAGATTGGTTCTACTCGTGTCAAGAACACCGACATCCGAGGAAACAAGGTTAAGCCCACATTTTACGGGGCTATCGACAATGTTTGAGAACGGGAATTGGCTATCTGAGGATTATGGAATAGACGAGCGGTGGCTGATGCGAAGCTCGTTTATGATATTTGAATCTAGATAAATTTTGGTTGAAATCGAGATTGTATTCTCGTTTATCGGGTTTTTAAATTTATAATAATATTATCATTTCGGAAAAAACTTATTAATCGATACACATGAGAAGGAAAAAAAGCGAAGAAGATTGGTTCTAGTCTTGGATCCTATACCAATTATAGGCAAACCCAACACTTTTCTGTAAAGACAACAGAAAATCGAGGAAATAAAACACATTACTATATATAGAATAATAATATATAAAGAAATAGAAACAAAAAAATGGAAGAGCATGCATGTGAAAGAACGTGGGAAGGTTTTAGAGCATATGATCTGAGACATGGATGTGTAAGAAGCTTTGCCTCACTGTCACTAAACCACTCTGTTTTTGACTGCTTTTACTCTCAGCTCTTATTTGTCTTTTTACCCTTTGCACACCAACTCTTTGGATTCTATTCCTTTTTAAGTTTAACCAACAAATTATATTCGTTAAAACTAGATGAGTATTTTGTTTTACTTACTGATGTGAACTAACAATATATCTCTGAGCAAATTAGTCTGTTATCACTTTAGTGTTGGTAATTTAAGAATATAACTGATCACTTGTCCAAGAAGTTGAAGATCACATTAATAGCTGAAGTGGTTTCGATCTTAGTTTAGGAATATAACTCACTTTAACTGTGATAGGAAATCTTTATCATTAATTAAGTGTTCACCATATTTTTTGGTCACCATTAAGTGTTCACCATAAAACATGTTTAAAAAAAATAAAATAAAAGTAGTTCATGTTTTGGTAATGATGTTTATTTAATTGGTCGTTTTCACAGTTCACTATAATAATTCCACAATACATAAGGTTACTTAGAGCACCATTAACGGGGGCTTTTAAGAGGGTTTCTAAAAATATTGAAGCATTTAATTAAATCAAAACTCAAAAAAATTGTTGTTATCGATCCTTAATATAGGATTTCTGTAACCGATTACAAAGGGGGTTTTCAACCCACGTGTCAGCAAACTAAATAATGAGGCATTTTTTTTTCTTCTTTCTCGTCTTCTCTTTCTGCAAACGACAATGGCTTCTCGATCTCTCTCCTTCTTCAAGTTTCAGAGGTTCTCTGTGGAGATCAATGGCCACTTTTACTCGAAATTGAGTTTCTTTCTATTTTTTTTTCATTTCATTGATTTGAAATTGGTTAAAGAGATATGGATCATGACTTTTCTCTGTTTTTCTTTTTGTAATAGTTGTGTTATTTGTTGCAGTAAACCACAATTGGGCATGTAGATCACGGGAAGACTGCTTTGACTGCTGCAATCACAAAGGTGATGCCTTTTTTAAACACGTGATGAGCGTTTCTAATTAAAGGAAAGGCTTTTTTTTTCCAAGTTGATATAGGGATTCTACTTATTGTTTAGGTTCTTGCTGAAGAGAGAAAAGCTAAAGCTATTGCCTTTGATGAAATTGATAAAGCTCCCGAAGAGAAGAAGAGAGGAAATACTATTGCTACAGTCTGTCTTCTTCTTCTTCTTTTTCTCTCCACGCCAATGTTTTTTTCTCTAGTCTTTTTTAAATAATGTCTTGTGCTTGAGTAATGTCTTGTGCTTTTCTATGTCACAGACTGATAATGCTTGTGTTATGTCTTGTAGTGGGAGCATTGAGAGATTCATCACAGAGTGGAGCATTGGGAGCATCTCGTGGTAGTGGTCTGCATTATGTTGGTGGTTTTTGATGTAACAAGTACAGTTAAAAGCTTACATCAAAATTGCTAAAACCTTCCCTTTTACATGCAGGGCATACCACTCCCGCTTTGTTCTATCTTGCTTTGGGAGGGTCCTTGTTATCTTATATATACTCTGCTCCACCTCTTAAGGTAAGCTCTATATATACATTCCAGCGGTGTTTTGGAGTTTAGCACTTATCAATACATTTATTTGCAGTTGGGAATAGCGATTGTTTATAACTTCAAAAGTGTTGAAGGAGACAGAGCAATGGGCCTTCAGTCTCTCCTAGTAGCTTTTGGCACTGAGGCTGCAAAATGGATATGCGTTAGTGCTATAGACGTTACTCAGATCTCTGTTGCCGGTATGTAGTATGACTTCTATTTCTTGTGCTTGATCTTATGAACTAGAGGATCATTAGTGAATGTCTATTCTGGTTGTAGTGTATCTTGTAGTGAAAGTATTGTTTTTAAAACTCTTCTCCAAACAAGTGTAAAACAAATTCTCTCCTTCTCTATATAAAATCATCTACATTCCTTCTTTATTTTTTTTTAAGAACCCTTCATTGAGAAACTTCCAATGGAGCACAAAATCTATGGGTTTCTTAATTAAATTTCTTAACTAACTTTTATTATTAAATAAGTCATTAAGAAACCCAAATGGGGTTATAGGGATAATGATGGTCTTAGGCCACCATCAGTGACAGTCTCTCGTTAAGTCTCTTGTGCTTAAAATAATTAAAAGAAGTTAAAAAGGGAGAGACAGTGGCAAATGCTCAGAATCGTCTCTGCGGGAAGAGATTGTAAAGCAAAGTTTGAGGTACTCTTTATGTATGTGTGCTCTTTTAATTGGTCTAACCCTCTTTTATATTTAAAAATAACTAAAAATTTAAAATAAATGTCTAAAGATACTCTCTTAAAGGTACCGACTAATGCTTGTGCTCTTATTTAGAACTTAGAAATATATATGATCAACTGACAACTAATCATGAGCTTCTGCTTCATTTTTGTATTCAATTTCAAAGAAGAAAACGTTTGAGATGAAGTTAACACTCGAGATATGAAAAAATGGACACCCTAAACTTGTGAAGCACTTTAAGACTAAAATGTACTTGTACTAGCTTTAACCACACGCTAAACTGAACAAAATGTCGGCAAAGATTGGGAAGTGATTGTACATAGAAAAACATTTTAAACGAAACGGGTGGGTTTCAGTCATTCATTGATGTGTATACTGCCATTCTGAAGAGTTGACAGTTATGTTGCAGAATTTATTTCCCTGAAGACTTGTAATATTACCCATCTTTAAGGGCAACCCAGTTCGTTGAATAATCCTTCTTTACAACTCTTCGTTTTTGGGTTGCACTTAGGAGAGTACCCACTGGCCGGCACCACCTATCAAACTTATATTTTGATTATACTTTTAAACCAAGTAGCATTGTTACCCTACAACAAAAGATCGTTCATAATAAGCCGAACTAGTATGGCCACTGCATTTATTGTAAGATGCAGCATTTTAGTCGTATGTTAACAATATGATTCCTTCATAAATCCCATACAAATGATTTACTGTATATACTTTCAATCTTTTACTATTAATCTATCATGACGTCACTTAAGAGAAGTTAGGTCATAGCACCTCCAACAGGGAGTTATGTTGGGGTCCTAAGAGTATATATATACTTTTAGGACCTCAACTCTAGAACGCTCTAATATTTTTGTTTTTGACCGTTTACCTCGCATGGAAGAGAAATGGCCTTGGGATTGTGGGAGTGGGTGTACAAGAAGCTATTCCTTCTGTTCCTGAAAGTAAGATCTTCTAGAGCTTTCACGTTTATTAAGAATATAATAAATATTTATAATTTAATCTATAATTTACTTTTTAATACACTTTCCAATAACCATCTATCAATAAAATTTAATCAATTCAAATATTCATAGTTAATGTTTCTCAAAAATATACAAAAAATACCTTAAAAATATAGAAAATCTATTTTTGTGGAACAAGAATAAACTCTAGAAAATCTTACTTTTGGGAACGGAGGAAGTAATATACAAGAGGAAATAAAATCGAGTTACAGTAGACCTTCTATAAATTAATACTCGATAAATTAATAATTTCTATAATTAATAAATTTTACCGGTCCCAATTTGGACAAATTTAAAATTTGACACAAATCGATAAAATAATAAGATAATATTTTTTTAGAAAATTCTATGTAAATATATGGTCTCATTAAATAATAAATTAATAATTTTTATGTATACATATTTAATATAAGTAATGACCTATTATTATATGGTTTGTTTTATATTCACAATGGAATTATCTTTATATTTTTTAACACTCAATACATTTTTGATGAGATTTAATAATATTCTACCTAAAAACACATTTAATTTCTATGCAATATATATTATATACATAGATTAATAAAATTTCAAAGTTCAAACATTATTAATTTATAGAGGTTCTACTGTGTTCAATTTTCTGATTAAATAGGAAATATCAAAAGTTGAAAATAACAAACGAAAGTATAAATAGCCATGGGCGGATGATAACCGTTCCCAAGCTATGACTGTTCACTATCGAATTGTCATATTTCATTAACTGTTTTATGCATTCAAAGCATTTGAACTATCATCATATATTCATATAGTATCTTCAATTTAATCAAATAATATTAGGTAAAAAAATTTATTGGAGAATGATTCAAAAATTATTATGTAACAAAACTCATGAAAACGGACTACAGGTAGTGTTCAAACCAAAACTACGCAGTAGGGCGAATTCCATGAATCTCAAGCCAAGGATCAAAGCAAACTTAGTGGTAAATATGGCTTGTTTACACGTTTCGCAATTCGCTAGACTCTCCAAAACAAAAGATACATTCTCTCTTAATGGTCGCTGCATAAACCAACCATGCATCATACGAAATTATCATTATCAAACGTTGCGTACACACCATTCATCATCAGGAATGATATTATTTTGCTATAGTTACATAGTATAGTCCCATTATAATTTCTTACATTACTCGATCGTTATAGCATTTTTCAGTTAGGAAAATGATGGTCAGGGTCAGGTTTGTCCACACCGTCAATGTTCCTAAGCCAAAACGTCATGTCGAAGGAAGCAGCACCGTCAGGGACACCGTCCATCACCGACTCATGTCCTGGCGGAAAGAATATTCCGGTACGTGGGTGTGGGATCCACTCCTCTTCGCCGCCACGGTTGATCTCCACTCTATGATAGGAAATGTCTTCAGAGTAGTCGACTACCATAGGATGTGGTTTTGCAGCTTTGCTGCTTATCCCTGCTCGTCCTTGAACTTGCTTCCAACTCCTAAATCAGTAGCATAAAACTATTTAGTTACTTCTCTCCTTTTTTCACTAATGACCTCAAAGTTGTCTATATTAATTTTACGTATTGATCACACATTTTAATTACTACCTAGTACCTACGTAGCTTTTTCTCGAACACCCACCCTAGCTACTACCTATATACTCCCTCCGTTCTCGAATTTTTTTTTTATAGAATATTCACGCATATTAAGAATATAAAATATTTACAATTAAATTTATTGTTTATTTCACTATACATTTTCCAATAACTATCAACCAATAGTATTTAATCAATTCAAATATTTTTAATTAATATTTTTTAAAAGTATACAATTTATCAATATTAACTACTAAAAGTACCTTAAAATTCTAAAAAATCTATTATTTTGAAACAAAAAATAACTCTAAAAAATCATACTTTTAGAAACAAATGAAGTATAAAAGCTAGATTTTGAAAAGTGTTTGTTAAAAGTTTAGTTTCGAACAGCTGGAATCGGATACAGATTCAGGTTTGGTTTTAATATCGGGTTTCGAGTGTTTAGTCCATGTCTACTGTTGGCCATTATAACTTTATTAATTTCAAAAAAAAAAGTTTTGTTTCTAATTGTTTTTTGTAAAATTGATGACGATGGAATATAATTTATTTATTTTAAGAAAGTTTAAAACACAAAATAAGAAAAAAATATAGTTTACTGATTAAGCAATTAATAAGATGATTTATTTAGGGGTTGTTTTCAGCGTTTATGATGTATCTCGTGGCTAATAGCATTTAATATGTGAAAATAAAAGAAGAATGATGAGAAAGTTGTGGTGTTGACCTTAAGAACAGCTCTGGTGCTTTGGTGATCACAGTTCTTCCCATCAACAGTGTGTGTGAACCCACGAACCTACTCAAATAAATACTCAAATTAGCTTTTTCTTATGAAATTTCGTTATGTATATATGGAATTAATCTATTTACCCTATATAAATATGTATATTAGTACAAGTTTATTGCTTTCAATATATGACTTGAGATCTGAAATATCTTTGGTCTCTTCTATAGTTCATATATATACACACTAGAAACTGCACGGATAGAGAATCTGAAAGTGGGGAATCAAGAAAGGATAAATAACTTGTAATTAGTTCAAAAGAATTTTTTTAAAAAATTAGTTCAGAAGAATTGACGTGTCGATAAACTACCATCGATCGAGTGTGGTAGATAGGAGATTTGGGTTTTAGATTCCAGAATATGCATGGTAATTAGCTGTAGATTATGGATGTATCATGTATGTGTATGTAAATCTCAGTATCTTGTAGTTTAAATCGCGTATCGGGTTCGATATGTCTTTAATATATGTTCGTCGATCTATATCTGTGGTATTTGTGAGTAGTTTAATCGATTTACTATACAATTTTTCTAGTGATAAAATATTAAGGTGATAAAAGAAGCTAGAGAACTTAACCCAAAGGTCTTCAAGAATATCGAAGTACAAAAGTGTTATTGTGTTATTACAATAAATAAATTAATGTCGATTAATGAGTACCGTTGGTTATAAAGAAGTTCCGAATTTAATGATCGGATTATGATGTCGGATGGTGATACTTTTTAGATGTAATGCTTTTATATATAATGGAAACTTGATACTAATACAAAAGACCTCGCTAAGAGATTAAATTGCCCTTAAATAATTAACACAATGAATTCAGGTATTTAAAGTTTTGTTTCAATACGTGTGTACTTTTGTAACTTAAAATGTTTTTTTTTGCTAAAATATTTTCTATAATTAATTTAAAATGTTGTTTCATTATAAGTTGTTTTGTTTTCTTTACTTAATTTCCAAAACTTCACCATGCAATCTTCTTTCAAATTTTACAAACCAACATGCATGTATTTTATAAAAAAGATATAAACTACTTCATTTGGTTGTAACCTTTTTAAACAGAAAACTTAGCATATATTCCATTATGCACATTGCATAGCTTCATAAGGAAAATGCTAAATCCAATGGAAGAGATTGTTTTTGGTTTTAAAAGATGAGACTGTTTTTGAGAGACAACAGTTCAACTAATCTTTTCTTTTGTCAAGTTTTAGTAAAATGTTGTCGATTTTCTTACTTGACGTAATTGGTTGTTATAGTTTATGATTCCTAATAAAGATACGATTTGTGGGATTGGGAAATCTATCTGATAAAAATAGAATACGAAAAGACCATCTAGATCATATATTTTAAAGGAACGTGATCTGTTCATCTATATCTTGTTACGTTACACTGAGCTAACTTTGTTTGTTTTGGGAAATTTATCATCCCAAATTCCCAATTGAGTGTATTCGATCTAGCATATGTTTCCCTATGTTATAAGTTTCGGTTTAGATTTAGTACTTTGTCTTTTCTTATTACTAAACATACTCCGAAAATTAATAAAGGAACTAAGAAAATGCAAAACAAAATGCAGAACTCCAATTGTTCGGAATCAAGGTGCCATCGACTCAAATGCGCTTGAGGTTCGAGCCATTTTGAGAGGCGTATCTATGAAGTGAGCACATCCATCTTTTGATAGTGCTGCTTCAAAGAAAAGATGCCTTTTTATAATTGCTGTGAAGAACCTCTCAACCTCAGGTGGGAATCTGCCAAAAAGTGTTCTTATCCTCGTTTTCTTCTTTTTTCTTTCCATTCGATGTGATTATAAATTTTAATTTAGAACCCCTCAAGTGAAAAATGTAGCTTTAATTTTTAAATTAATAGATAAAAGATTTACAAAAAATATTCATAATAGTGCAAATAAAATCGTCATATGTAGATTTTCGTATATAGGACAGTTAGAAATAGTGCATACATAAATTTTCATAAAATAGGTACAATTATTGATTGTAAAATCATGAATGTAATATTTTTTCATAGTTTGTAATAGTATAATATACTAGTGTTAAAATAAAAGATTTTAAACATCGAGTCTAGGAACAAATTAAAGGAGTAAAGCGCTTTAACAGAAAAATCCAAAGTCAGAACGCCGAAGTGAAGCGCGAAAAAAGGTAAAGATGTTAGATTCTTTCTGAACACTGCAGTTTATTTGCAGCTTCATGTTTCGAATCACATTCACTACAAAGTGCAAACATAGTAGACACTGAATGATGTAGCCACTTATGGTTTTTAAGTGAGAATTTTCGTGAACTTAGAACATACTGTCTAAGTCTCATACCATAAAGATTTGGAAAATTAGTACTGTACTGTAAATAAAACATGTCTCCAGGCCAAACTAAGAGGCCCATAAAGACTTGACGAAAATGTGGGGTACTTGAATAAATAACTATATACATAATCATACTATAATCTTAGACAACTTGCACATAAACCTTAATGTACTCTAAGCCAAAAGCTGAACAAGACATAAAATAAACTGCATTCGTACAAACTATACAAAACAAACTTTTCATGTCTCTTTATAAGACATGCAAAGAATGAAAGAGTTTTGGTTGATCTGTCTTTTGAGATCATGGGAGAAGGCTAGCAGAAGACTCGTCTCCATGTTCTTCATCCAACTGGGACTCTGTTTGAACTCCTAAAACCTGTCTTCTTGGATCCTCTGGGATGAATCTCGCCCATCGTTTCTCCTTCACGAATTCTAAGAACGGGTACAAGCAGAACCCGACGACGATGATAAAACCACTGATTAAAAACGTCTTTGGAGCGGCCAAAACCATCACAAGAATCACAAGCAAAGAAGGAGGCAAACACAGCAATAAAGTTCCAAAGGTGTTTAATGGAACTCTATAAGGTCTGTTAAGATCCGGTTTCTTGATCCTTAGCTTCACAAAGGCTGCGAACTCAAGAAGCATTCCTAACGCGTACAAGAAGTTCAGAAACTCTATGATCTCTTGAAAGCTCAACCACGACAAGAATATGACTCCTGTAGCTGAGCACAGAATACTGATCGTTGGTGTACCATACTTTGACCTGTGGCCACACACAATGACACAAAGAACGTTAAACAGAGTTCTACAAATGTATGATTAGTCCTGCGCATATTATCCGAAACCCGAACCTGAACTAAACTGAAAACCGAGACCGGAACCGAACTGAAAATTACAAATATATTTGTTATTTTTAATTTTAAAATAATTCTATATAAAAATATCATTTATAAATCGACAATTATTAAAACCCGAATTACCCAATTTTCCAGTTTTCCGAGGGTTTTCCAGTTTTTTTGGGTTTTAAACCCGAACCATTTACAATCCGGTTATGTTTCGGGATTTGTAATAAAATAGAAACCCGACCCCGACATTATCCGAACATATATTATAATCCGGTTATGTATTGGGTTCCTAAACGGGGGTTCTATATACCCCAACCCAAATATCCCGATCCGAACAGGAAACCCAAATGCTCAGCGCTAGGCATGATTCATACCCTAAAACACAGTCTTGCGTACTAAGTAACTAACCTCTGGGCAAAAAAAGCAGGGAGCATCCCAATCTCGCTCATACCAAGAAGCTGGAACGCATCACTACTCATCTCAGCTTCAAACAATCCTAGATTCGACATTGCAGCAGCAGCTTGTATCCATCCCTTGAGCCAAACACCTCCAATAAGCATCCCAACCTCAGCAAAATACCCATCACTCCACTCACCCGAAGAAGACTCGCTCAAAGCTCCAGTCCCAGCCATAAGAGGAATCAAATACGACCCCATGACCAACAAAACCGCTCCAAACAAAGCCTTTGGAAACGTCTCCCCAGGGCTCTCAACTTCCCCTGCAAGAGTACTAGCCTTGTCCCAATAGTTCAGATTCCAAAACATTGTATTGAAGTACCCTCTCCAGTTAACTTTCTTGAAATCCACAAACAGCCAACGCTGAGGCCTGATCCTAGGAACCGCAAGCAAAGCCATTACAAGAAAAGGGCAGAGCGAGAAAACCGCTAACAGAACAGCTGAAAAGCCGACGATATGCAATCCTCTGTAGTTCAGATACGTCAGCGAGAAGGTAATGACTAACAGAGCAGGTACACGAGCAGCTACATGGTTCAAAACAGGGAAGGAATGTTTCAGGTAATCAAGAAACAGAACAGGGTAGAGAGCATTGTCCATAACGCCACTGAACCATTTCCAAAACCCTTCTTGGAATCCCCAGAAGGGACCAAACGCTGAAGAGATCCAAACCACGTAGCCACCGTTCTCAGGGAAGCTTGTGGCGAGCTCGGCTGTGATCAGAGCTTCGGGTATGCTCCAGATGAGAGGGAAGATCAAGAAGCCTAGGAGGGCTAAGAGAGGACCACCACCTGATTTAACAGAGTCCTCCACACCAAAAGGGCCACCAGAAACTTCATAGAATATCAGAAACACTAGAGGCAATAGTGTCAGCTTTGGACTTGGTTTTGTCTTGGCTACATTTTCATCGTTTGCGGTTGTCTCTTCACCCATCAGACAAGTACCACCGGCAGATTTGTCTTGACTAGTCTCGGTGATTCTGTGGAAAACATACAAAAAGATAAAAAACTTTGGAGAGTTTATTATACAAAAATGAAGCCTTGAAGAGACTCTGTTCAGAAAACAGAGGAACAAATTAAAACGATGGGTTTCAATTGGAGAGTCTAATCTTGAAGGGTCTCTCTCTGTATCTTTCTGTGAAGAACAACGGAGAGAAAGAAGATGGGAATTGATTGTAAAGATTCAGCTTTACTTCTCAGATTCAAGATTGGATGTGACGTTGGATTTGAAGAATCTTGTAGAATCGTTTTTGGACCTGTTGTGGGAATTACATTACATTAAAGGCGCCACATGGCTCCTTCTATTACACTACTACGCCATCTATCAAACTTTTATTCGTTCTATCTCTCTTTTGTCTTTTCCTACACCAACTATTGCTATTGTATGGCCCTAGGGATGTTAATTAGCCTGGGCGTTCAGTTCTTTGGGTCGAGTTTTGGCTGGTTCCTTTCAGGTTAGAGTCATTTAGATCTTAAATATTTGGATCTAACAGGTACTTGATTTAGGTGTGGATCAGTTTTTCTTGAGTCCGGATCGGTTTTTCTTGGATCTAAATCTATTTGGGTCTATAATTAAAATACTTGTAAAATATCCGTAATTTTCATGTCCGGATCGATATTTAGGATCTAAGAAGACATGAAATACCCAAACACCATCAAATTTAAGCAAAATCTATCATATATATCTAAAATTTTACAAAATAACTTAAAATAAACTAGTAATAATTTAAAATAAAATATTTTTAAACTCTAAATTTTACATTGAAATCTTCATATTACTTAAAATATTACAAAAAATAATAAAGATTGTTAGCAAAAATATATTTCAAATAAATCAGAAAATAAGATATATAAAATAGAACACAAAAAATATAGTTTTCGATATACGTGTTTTGAACTAGGGAGTGAATCGGTTTTTATCGAGCCGTATCTATTCGGATCAGCTTTTTGGCTACATGTTTATTCAGACGGTTTTTGGGTTCCGGTTCTTTCAGATACAATAATTTTGGACCCAATAGATACTTGTAAATTTTCGATATGATTTTGAGTTGGATATTTTTGGATCGATTCCAGTTCGGGTTCTTGAGTCCAGATAAAATGCCCAGGCATCGGTCCGGCCTGACCAAGCTCAAAACTCTTAAAATCCATAAATATTATTATCTTATGTGTAAAGGTATTGAAATTATACAATTTTTCAGAGAAGTGTAAGAATATACATATGACATGTATTTCATTACAGAAGTTGAAAAAAGTATTATAAATTTGGAAAATTTTGAAATATAAAAAACAGCAACAAACTAAAATTGTGTTTAACAAGTTTGAAAAAAAAAACATTGGCAGTAATAATTTCCAAACTAACGCCATCCCAAATGTATAAATAACAACAAAACAAAAACAATACATAAAACATTGTGCTTATGGCAAAAAGAACAAAATTTAATAGTAACCATGTCCGAAACGAGGAGGATGAACTGAATGGTGGTCACACCCAGAAATGTGTTCTTTCTTAAAACATAAATGGTTCGGGTTTTGATTGTATTCTGCAGCAAACCCTTCAATAATATTACCATTACCAATATTCCCAAATGGTGTTGTAATATGATAAGGAACCATCATGTTGTGATGATTACAAGCGAATGTGTTTGTTGCCACCATTCTTTGATGATTGTACAGATCTAAATTGGTGTCGATATTACCTGCATGATCATCACAAATCCCGAAAGTAGCATTATTTGAACTTCCACCATCGAAGTTATGACGCGGAACAATTGTTTGAAAATTCTTGGAGGCTTCAGTAGTCACTGTTTTTCTCAACTTTTCCAAGCCACATTTGAATTCAGTGAGCTGGCTTAAGTTCAACTCTTTTATAGGTTCTTCCCACCAATTATCAGATATATAACTATTTTTTCTCTTTTTCTTTAAGTCTTCAGCCCTCTTTTTCTCAATTTCGAATTCTTCTGTTACCTATTTTTTGTATCGTTTTGTTAAAGCCACATAACAACATTAGAATGTACTTTAAACAAAAATTTTAAATAGCTATATACTAAATCTTTATAATAAAGAAAAATATATACATTATCTATATATTAGTCATTCACGGTTTATATTGTTTATATGCACTCGACCATATTTAATCCTTTTAAACTCATGATAATTTATAAAAGATTTATTCAAAAAGGTTTTAAAATCCAAATAGGCTTAATAAATTCTAAAGAAGAGAAATCATGACCGTTACTCTAAAAGACGGAGGAAGATTTTATTTTTCAATTGTTTTTAAATAGTTTATTAGTTAAATAGAAAGTATTGTGATATTGTAAAATACTCTAACAAAACAACAAAGTATAATCCAGTAAATTAGTTGGTCTTCCATACCTATAATTTTTTTTAATTTAAAATAACGTTTAGTTAAAATATATAAGTGATAATTTAACACTTACTTGAGTGAGATGACTGTTGAGATCTTGAATAATTGCATTTCGATGGGCTTCGCTAAGTTGTGTATCGGTGTGTTGACGAGGATGTGGTGGATTAATGTTTGTGAAGCGATCAATTACACAATCAACATTTGGATGACCAAAAGAAAAAACTTTTTTGCCAGGCGAAAATACAATAACAACAATTTCAACACCACAAAGCGTGCAAAGCTCACTGGCTTTTTTGAAAAGACCATTTCTTCTTTTTGAGAAAGTAACCTGTAGATTATTTTCATTTTTCATTTTGACCATCTCTATTTTTTGACGACCTTTACTTTTTTTCACCATTTTGCAGATTTGGGAAAAGACTGAAAATGATTTGGTGTTAACATGCGAAAGACTGTCTTGTATTTAAAGAAGAATGTATAATAGCAACCGTTAGGATTTGTAGTGGTTTTGAATAAATTTATTTTTATTTTATTAAATTTTAGTTCTGAATTTATTTTTACCATCTAAGTAACAAAATAAAATCCTTATATTATTTCAAAATTGGTATAAAATTTATGATATTTTAATGCAATGTTGTTATTTAACCTGTTACAGTGCATCAAAATCGGCGGAATACATGTATCGCACAGTGACAGATGTAGGATTCGATGGAGTGTGGGATGTTTCGGTGAGAAAAATATCTGTAAATTTTGATTCGATTCATTATTTTTTATTCGATTAAAAAAATTAGACTTTCGTACCTGTACAACCAAAACAAATACTAATACGCAATACCCGTTAAAAACGAATCAAATAAAAATACTAAAATTTTTAAAACGGATATCCGATCTGATCCAATGTATATCTCTATTTACATATTTAAATTATTTTCTATATACTTGTGTACATAATTATATATATATATTGTAAAGATAAAATAATGCTGATTCTTGGTAATACTATTAATTTCAAATCTTACCGATACAAGTTGATACTATATAGTTCAATTATTCTTCTTAAGCTTTATAATTATTATTTACCTTTATGATTGTTAAAATATTGTATAATTATTTTTTTACAATTTTTGTTGCCATGTATTATATAATTATTTTTTTTGCATTTTGATAATATTTATATTCAATAAATTAATTATTCAATTATTACAGTTTTAAAAGATGATTATCTTATTTTATAATGATATATTATTTTTTATACGAATTTATATATTTTTTGTTTTCTAAATTTAATTTTGAGAATCGAAATAAATATCCGGTTAAAAGATATATTTACTGGATATTTCGAACATCGAATATCTAAATAATGTCAAAGCATATGGAATTATAAAACTGTGATTTAAAAAACGAGATGAATCACAACTACCCCATAAAACATGGGAAAAGTGCCTTTTACAACCCAAACAATCCCGTTCGTGCGTAATACTACTTGAACTATTGAATAGGGCGGAATACAATCCCAACTACATATTTATTTTAATTTTCTACCCCAACTTTCATATGTAACCTTGTTTCATCCCTTGACGAAAATCTCGTTAGTATACTGTTATCTCAAGCCGAGAAGTGAGCCGTAGTGACTGAAATATTAACCAAAACGACATAGTTTTATCTTTCAACACAAAACGACGTAGTTTTGTGTTTGGGGTTAAAATTATATTTTACTTTTTCTTCTCCAACGTTATTATTCTTGTTTCTCTATTCTATGGCCAAATCATGAGTCTTGAAGATTAAAGTGTCTAGAACTCAAGCGAGTGTGTGAATGTTGTAAGGTTCATGGTAGATAGTATTGGGCATTTTCACAGCAAGCGAAGATGAGGTAATTTCGAGTTATTTTTGTCATTCTAATAGTTAAGATTAAATAAAAAAAGGTGACAATTTGGTTATTTTAACTGTCTTTCGATTTCTCTGTGTCTATTACTTGATAATGGAAGTCAAATATTGTTTAGTTCTGTGTGTTTTATGAAGAGAAGAGCTTGAAATATTAGTGCACATCAACTGTTCGATGAAATGTCACAGAGAGTAAAAAACGCCTTTTATTGACAGTTTTGTTGCTTCTCTTTGCAGCATGTGGGAAATTGTGAAGTTCAGTGTGAAATGTGGAGGGTATTGGGTGAAGAATCATAGAGGCGATGTTGGTTATATTGGTGGTGAGGTGAGGACCATCAACTGTAAACCGGAGGAGTTATTTAACGCATTGGCAGAAGAGTTTGGAGAAGGATTAAATGTACAGCGTGTGTGGTATAAGCTCCCTAATGAAGAGCATAAGGATAGGAAGATAATGAGCGATGGTGATCTGATGTTTCTGAACATGTGTGAAGCGGGTAAATGGAGAGGAATGATTAATATATTTCTTGTGAACACAACATAGCATTGTGAAGTTGAGGAGTAAGTGATGCCAAGTGAAGAAGATATTAGAATTGAAAATAATGTGGCTAGTTTTGTTGATGAAGATGAGGATTTTGATCATCATAATACTCCTCCTAATTCTGATGATGACGACAACGAGTCCTTTGTGAGATTCAGACCAGGAAGCGGTGAGCTGGAGCTAAGACAAGTGTTCGACACCATGGAAGAGTTCAAAGAGGCAGTATTGGAGTATGCACTAAAAGGTGGATGGAATATCAAGCTAAAGAAATGGGGGGGGGGGGATATATCAAATCATCAGCTGTTTGTGGGACTAAAGAAGACTGCCCAACATTGGTGTGCCGATCAAACATAAGTATGGAAGGAAGAAAGCTTCGACGGGAAGAGTAGAGGAACATGACCCTATTAGTGAAGACTTCGGAGAGGGCCCAAGTCAACAGACCCAAGACTAATATCAGGTTCTAATAGAAGCTTAGGTTGGTTTTTGGTGGAGCTTCTTTCGGTTTTTAGTTGAGCTTTGATGGCGCTTCTCAGTCGGTTTTTGGCAGAGCTTTGTTGGTGTTTCTTTCAGCTTTTGGTGGTACTTTTCAGTCAGTTTTTTGTCTTTGTTTTTTTCTTAATGAATGTCGGTTTGAGTCAGTTGTGGTGTTTGTACACTATTTTCCAAATATTATTTACTTATGTTTCCAAAAGAATGTTGAACAAATGCATGTTGAATTTCAAGTTATGTTCTTTGTAGGATCATTTTTGCAGACATGAACTTACAAGACCTCACATTACCATAAAAACAAGAACATACATCAGTCTTAACTTCAACTACAAGAACATACATAAGTCTACTACAACTAATAGAACATAGATTAGCTACAACAACATACATTAGCTTAAATTAAATACCATTGCGACAACAAGCATAACTAAACTCAAAATATAAACTTCAAGAAGACCACAATGAACATACCCCTTCTCTCCCAAAAGGACAAGCATGAAACAATCTCCCTGGGTTTTTAATTGTTCTGGATGTATTCCTTACAACAGCCTCTCCACATCTACACCTCTTCGGGAGGCCTCTTACTCGATCACCCATTGAAAAGCTTAATCAAATTTCAAAAAAGTTCCAAGAAATTTAATTTCTATTGTTTCATAATGTCGAAAATAGTCTGAAAAAATAAGATGAGAGTGAAGACAAACCTTGAGAAACACAGATGCTTTTATCGTTTTAAGATTACAAGACTTATGATTTGGCAAGAGAATGGAGAAACCAGAGTAATAACGATGGAGAAGAAGAAGTAAAACCTAATTTTAACCTCAAATACAAAACTACGTCGTTTTGTGTTGAGAGACAAAACTATGTTGTTTTGGTTATTATGTAAGTTATTACGGCTCACGTCTCGGCTTGAGATAACAGTAGAATAACAGGATTTTCGCCAAGGGAGGAAACAAGGTCACATATGAAAGTTGGGGTAGGAAATTTAAATAAATATGCAGTTGGGGTTGTATTCCGCCCTATTCAATTATTACAGTTTTAAAAGATGATTATCTTATTTTATAATGATATATTATTTTTTATACGAAGTTTATATATTTTTTGTTTTCTAAATTTAATTTTGTGAATCGAAATAAATATCCGGTTAAAAGATATATTTACTGGATATTTCGAACATCGAATATCTAGATAGTGTCAAAGCAAATGGAATTAAAAAACTGTGATTTAAAAAAACGAGATGAATCACAACTACCCCATAAAGCATATATCTAGTTTTTTTTGGAGCAAATAAGCATATATCTAGTTTGTACCCACCTTAGGTTTCCAAAAAAGTATGTGTTGAGTCTATGTAAAATGGTCATTAAATATTTGAATTAATGCATCTTTTTTGTAGATAAAAGCCTTGAATGTGGCAATGCACAATGAGTGGAATGCATGGCCGACCATAATTTGTGTTAACATTCTATAACTTTTTGTGTTTGTATTTTTATTTAAAAATAAATAAATTAAAAAGAATGATTGAAGTGCTAAACAAATTTTCTTTGAACTCCACCTAGAGTTGAAAATGAAATAATATGATGTGGTTAATCACAATATTGTAATTTTTAAGTATTAATGTTCTTAATGTTACTGTGGTATACGTGTGGTACACAAAAATGTAACGATATGTAACTAGTCGCTTCTAAATTAAAGTGTGGTGTGTTTTGAGTTAAAAATAAAACTGAATTAAATAGTAATATGTGCGGTCCAAAAAATTGAAGAAAAATATAGTCTACTTACACATTTGAATAAACTCCAAATTTTGTGTGGTTAGTGAATTATTTATACTTTTAAGAACATCTTGTTTGATACTCCTTCCGTATCAGTTTAACTGGTGTTTAAGGATTTTGATTTTGTTTCAAAATAAGTAATGTTCTCACAATTATAGGTAAAATTTAATGTCATTTAAAATTTTTGACCAATTATAAAATACTACATCTTTTTCTTATTGGTTGAATTAATTTTATTCTCTGTTATTTTATGTAACCAAAGTCAATTACATAAAAGTTTGTATTTTCTTAATATTTGTGCAAAAACCTTAAACACCTCTTAAAATGATACACATGGAGTATAAATTATTTTTATTAACTATTTATTTAGTTTATTTTTTTTTTATAATTTCTGAAATATTATAATATAATTAGCATTTAATAATTATTTATTTCACTGATTTTGTCAATTATGAAATATAAATATATTATATGTATTCTATAGTTATACTATTCATTATACATGTCACCATTCATTCTTTTGAACCGTTTATTTTAGATGATCCGCAGTTTCTCCGCAATTTGCCTTTCTCTTGAATAAACTGTATTTAAACCGTACTGTAGTATCCAGTTCGCATGTTCCATACTACTAAATCCCATGCTATCATTCAAGCCTAAAATTTTAGAAAAGAAAACTTTCATCCAATATTTTTTTTATTATATAATATAGATAAATTAAAATTTAAATCTATGTTATTTAGTTAATTAAATTAATTATAATGAAGTATATTTGATTTATCAAATAATTTATAAATTTAATTTTAAAATATATTAAATATTATAAATTATTTTCTTTTGTTTAAATGATAATAGCACGACTTGGACAATTTTTACATCAACAAAAACATGAGATATTGATTGTAAGAACATGTAAATATGAATTGTAAGATTTTCGAGATATATAATTTTAATAATAGATAAAATACTTGTTTAAATTTTGTTTGAATAATTTATATTTACTTTTAAAACATATATATATATAGTTTATGTATCATGTAATGGTTACTATACATATTACCTTTCACATATTATTTTCAACCGCTTGTTTTAGATTGTGATGATCCTGCAGTACACGTTTTTCTCATACTAACTATACTTAAACCATATGAGTCATGACGTATAATAATAGGAGGTCTAGGTTTTAAGGTTTAAATACTTCTACTTCCAGGTCTGGGGTTCAAATCTCAAACTATGCAATTTTTTACAGATTGCGCATTATAGGAAGTTCAGGTTTCAATTCTCGAAAAAAGCGATTTATTAAACAATTATGCAGCTATGGAAGAAAGGCTTACAAGAGATCTTCAACATGGTGCAAGTAAATTTAGTCAGACTAAGTCTTGGTAGGACGGCTCAGATGATGCAGTTAGACGTAGATCCTCATAAGGCATGTAGTATTGTCGGTTGTTGAATCGTCTATGTAATGTTTTTCGTAATTGTAATATCATGATAAACCAGCCTTTAAAAAAAACTTAATCATTCCAAGCCGGAAACTATAATATAATACTAGTTTATCTCTATAAAAAGATTACTCGTAAGTTTTCTAAAAACCCCTAATTTTTCTTTTTTGGCTCCAAATAATGACAAGAATCTCTGATCTTTCCCAAGATTTGATAGAGGAGATACTCTCTAGGGTTCAGTTAGCATCTCAGCGAGCGGCTAGATCCACTTGCAAACAATGGAACGGTCTGTATAAAGATGAAAGCTTTACAAAGAATCAACGTGGTAAAGCTGCTTATGATAATATGGTGGTCATGGTGTGTGATTCTAGGGTTTGTTTAGTGAGGGTCGATCTCGAGGGAGTCCATAACAACAAAGATGGCTTAGTTGAGATATCTACAAAGCTAATGGGTCAACACACTACAAGAAAACATTAATTTAGAGACTGCATTTGCAACTGTGCTCTGTAGTTGCAAAGATGTGTGACTAATTTCTAATGAATTTGCAACCATTAAGTGACTACGGTTTATGAATAGTAATTTAGTTGCAATTTTGTGACCAATACTTGTGGTGGTAATTTCGTTGCTTATTTATGACCTATTTGCAACTCAGTTGCAACTAAATGGTGTAATTGCAAAATAGTGTCAAAAAAAACAACGTATTTAGGACCAAAGTATACAGTTACAAATACGTAGTTACAAATTAGTTGCTAATATAAATTAAATTGCGTAGTTGCAAATAAGTAACTATATTTTGGGACACTTGTGTGACTTTAATCAAAAGAGTAGTATTTTAGTGGCTAATATGGTTTTGAAAACACAGGCCGCCACAGTTATATAGAGATTATAACTATTTCACGACTATGAACAGACATTTATAACAAAGTAAAGCAACTTTTCAGTTTTCTGCTATAGAAACTTATTTGCTAAAAATAGTTTAGCTGATATTAATAATTTGTTTTTTCAATAGAAAAGCATCAGTTATCATGTCCGAGTGTAGTAGAAGAGTAGTTGTACTATTTGCTACATATTTTGCAGTATAGTTAGGTTTAGTGTTTAGGGTGTTTTCACTCAAAATTGTAAATTTAATATTTTCTTGTAGATTTCTATAATTTTAATACGAACTCAACATCACAAACATATATATATATATATATATATATATATATAGTAACATTTATGATTTTGCCCTTATTATGTGATTTTTAAAAAAATTAAAAGAGTAATCTTATTTTGTGACTAATTTACTACTATAAGCATTTGTAACTAACTTGTGACCAACAATATTTGTATTCAGCCACTCAACACACTATAAGCATCTGTAACTAACTTGTGACTTCAAATATAAAAGGAGTTACAATGAAGTATCAAGTATACAGTCCCAAAAAAATTCAAGTTTATATAGTCATTTAGATTAAAAGCTCAATTAAATTATTTTACATTAATGATTTTCTAAGTAATACTTATTTAATATACAATCATATATTTTAACATACAATTCTTGAAAATAAAAATCATATTTGGAGCTTAGGGTATCATTAGCTACTAATTTGGGACTGTAAAACATAATCAAGTTGCAAATTAGTCACAAGTAATAGCGAAGTTGTTACTGTTTTGCCACTGTAATCATATTTATTGGAATAATTATCCAAAATATATTATTTTTCTTAAATTATTTTATTATATTACAAGCAAATACCAGTACACCCAAAATTAATCATATCTTGCACAATTTGGATATATGCACATCTTCACAAAATTTATGTTATCCAATATAATACATTCTTGTGTCATGATTTGGATTTGAATAGAGATTTTTTCAAATAGATTGATCTACATTAATGATTTGGTAAACTATACTTACTTAATATATAATCATTTGTATTTTTCAGATATAGTAGTTTTTAAAAGCAGGGAATAATATTCAAGGTTTAGGGTATTGTTAGTCACTATTTTGCAACTATATGTCCTAAGGTAGTTGCACTTTAGTAGCATAATTTGACTGATAAAAAATTAATAATAATTTAAGAGGTTGTTTCTGATTGGTTAATTCACAAAGGGAAGGATTGACCTTTGTTAGTTATCCACCGTTGATATCAGTAAAACTAATGGTCACGATTTAATCAAGTTTTAAAATTTTCTACTTCTTCTTTTCTTTCTCTTCTCTGCTTTGTGCTTTCTCATCGTTAGTTTCAAAGATTGAATTTTCTCAGGCTTTCTCTTCGTCTTCCTTTTATCTGCTCTCCCATCATCGCTACTTTTTTTCTTTTTCTTCTTTCATTTCTCTTGGTATTCTTTTTTTCTCTTCATCTTATTATACAATTTCTAACTGGTTTTTTTGTTTTGTTTACAGATCTGAGAAGAAGTAGCAGTGATGAAACGGGGAGGAGAAATTGTGGCGTGACGCAGAAGACGTGCCGGTGGTGGTTGTGACGTAACAGATCGGATCGGAACGGCCGAGTCCGTGTGTACCAGACCAACACTGGTCGCTCCACAACCAGATTCTGTCGTCGCTTCAGATGGAATCACTCCGAGTCTACGTGGTGCCTCGTCGTTGTGCCGAAGCCGGTGGAGAATGCGGTGGCGGAACCCGTGCAGTGGATGAACTCATAGAGATGATGATGGTGTATTTTTGTATATATATATATATATATATGTATTTATCTCTGTAATTTAACTTTTAAATTAATATGAAATTAATATTTAAATTTGAATTCGGAACTAATATTTAATAAATTAAGAGTTTATTAACCACTAAATTTTTGATACTAATTCGTAAAGATATCAATAATGTAGTTGTTAAATAGTCATAAATCTTTATGACTAATTTGTAACTAACTATCAAGATAGTAGTCACCAATTAGTTGCTAGCTTTAGCCACTAACTTCTAACTAAATAATATTCTGGAAGAAAAATACTTATAATTACAAAAGTTGTAAACTAGTTGCAAATTAGAAAAGAGACTAAATAGCAACTACAGTTTTATGACGAAAGTATGACTAAAAGGTGTGGTGTTAAATTTTGTGCAACCGTAGCTTTAGTCACAAGTTAGTTGCTAATATGCCACTAGTTGTATAGTTATACTATAGTCGCTCTTTCACAACTAATTTGCAACTATCCTTTTTTGCGACGAGCTTTTTCTAACTATATATAATAGTTGCGAAATAGTTGCATTTTCTTCATTTGCAACTATCTTATAACTATTCTTGTTGTAGCAATATTGATGTTTTCTTGTAGTGACAAAATCGAGTCAAGGTACATCGTGAATTTATGGTGTGTGATGGCTTATTGTTATGCTTTCGGAAAAACGGTAACCCCACCCGTATTTGGGACAAGTCAGGTGGATTGAACCCAAAAGAAAATTATACATCTCGGACGAGACGTATTGTATGGGATACGACAACAAGAACAACCACAAAGTCTTGAGGTTGTTGTACAGTGGCAGTACTATTCAGTATGAAATGTATGATTTGAAATCTGATTCATGGAGGGATCTTGCTGTCACTTGTGACTGAACTATACAGCATTATCGTGAGGGCTTGTCTTTGAAAGGAAATAATTACTTTGTTGCTCAGAGAGTGAAAGAAGTAGATCAGATGGGAGAATATTTAATCCGTTTTGATTTTACAAGTGAGAGATTTAGACATTGTCTTGATCTGCAATCTAATTCTCGTAATGGAGACTCTGTGATTCTATCTTCTGTTAGAGATGAACAGCTTGCACTGTTATTTTACAGTGTTGGTACATATGAGATAGAGATACAGATTACAACAAAGATCGAGGCCAATGAGTTGACATGGATAAATTTCTTAAAAGTTGATTTGAAGCCGTTCACTGGAATGTTAAGGAAGTTTCTTTGGTGTGGGTATGGGAGTTTCTTCGTCGACGAGAAGAAGAAAGTGGCATTGATTTGGGATGAACACTACCCCAAAGCTTACCTCATTGGAGAGGATAATTACTTCACAGTAGCTGCTCTAGGAAATTTTATATATTATTGGGCAGTTGTGTACTCTTATGTTCCGAGTTCGGTGCAGATTCAAAAAGGTCCAGTACATGCAGGAGGCTAAAGGAAAGTACACAATTGTTAGTCCTTGTCATAGGTTTTTCTTTTTGAAAAAGACTGGTCCATTGTTTCTGTATTGTTAATTTGATTCTTGTCGAATGACTCTTACTCAGGTAAACGATACCTACAAGTATTACATTTAAAACGTGCAAAGAGACTTTGAAATCTGACAAGTCTCATGTCTTTTTGTTATTTATCTATCTCATGTGTTATTAAGATTCTATTGCTGGGTATTCTTTCCGACTAAGTACTATTGTATAACAATTCTTGTCATCCTAATCTAGATACAAGTGAGGCTGCAGGTTACTCCAAACATTATTAGATACATGGTTTTATATGTATTGTTTTGTTATTATCTATCTCATGTGTGGTTGCTAGTACTGGAAGTTAAAAACAGAGCAAGAATGCCCCTCGGATATGGACAAACAACTTTCCTTCTTGTCTTATATCTGTCATAACTAGCAAGAATTACAAATCACATATATATCTTTGGAGCTTTACTACGTGATCAGGTTCTTGAATATAATCTTGAATTGGGCCGCTCCATTGCTTCTACCGAAAATATGCTATAGTACCATTTCCACTTAAGTAAAACGAGTGCTCAATGGCTCGTTTGTTGGTTTCACTCAAGAATTAGCAACCACATTTCTAATCTCTGAGAAGCTTTCATAAAAGTGTTTTTTATGTTTCCATGTATGTTTGGAGGTTAACACATGATCTGCTAGCTTATAACACAGAATCTTGCATTGGACTTCCTCCACGTAGCTGTGATCTTGAGAATTGCATTGATGCTTTCTTGGTTAGATGTTTCTTTCTTAGTTTCATTCATCTTCCTTTGTCAGCTGGTTAGTATGTTATTTTGTGACGGTTCCTGCTGGTGTTAGCTCATAGAATGTCATTATTATTTTCTACTCTTTTTCTCTAAAAATGAAAATGTTATGTGGTTTCGAGGTTCTTTTGAGATTCTGCATACTTTTAAACCGTTCGGTTAGAGAAGAAGAGGAAGGAGACTGCTGGAAAAAAAAAATTGTCATGAGATTTTTGTACTTAACAAAGTGTTAGGTTACTGACTGTGGCATGAAGACGCACATAATACAACTAAGCCAGATATAAACCAACCTGACTTCCCAACTGTAGAAACTAATCTATCCTCTGAGTTGATGACTACTATCAACCCACCCCACAACATGGTTTCTAACAATGGTTACATTCCCTTGGCCTTCCCTCTCGAATCCTATCGTTTTCAAACCGGATCAAGGTGGGTGTATCTGTTTCTATACGTAAGTTCTTGTTTTGGAGACATATAAGAGAAAGGTAGAACGAATAGAAAGTGGCGTTTGTTAGCTTTAATTGTATACAATGAATCTCTTGTCTTTGTTCTCTAGTGAAGTAAGAAACATGTAAATTAAAAGGAAATGTTTTGATTAGTAACTGTCTGATCACTGATTTGCCGATTTGTCGTGTTGCTTCTCCTTATGGATTGACATTCAAATTTATTTTATTTAGAAGTTTAAACTTTCCATTCCAGATCGTTACCTCTTTTGTGTGTGTGGACTTCTTGTCGTTTTTCAAATGTCTTGTCGTTTTTTCCTTTAGTTCCGCGTCAATTCATTTGGGGTACGTGTTTGTGTGTGCTAACGAACCAGACATATGACGCCATTATTCTTGTAAGTTAAGTACAATCAACAGAGACACCAAGACTTGGTGACCAAGTGATACTTTTTATATATTATTAATTTTAGACAGATAATAAGAACACAAAAATTAAATAAAAGTTTTTTTAAGGATGTGTTTGGATAAGATGATACTTTGGCAACACGTCAAGAACATCACAGTTTATATGCAAAACAAACACGAACGGAATGAATTCAATTGATATTTATATAAGTATTTTCGTCGACAAAAAAAAAAGTCTATTTTCATTATTCTCATCTTTCTTAAAAATCTTAGATTACATTTTGCTCTTTATCATTGACATATTTTATTTACTTCTCTTCTTGGGGGTTCGCTTTCCTCCTTAACGTCCCACTTTATATACAAAATTAAATAAATATAGTTTTATGAAGCTCTTTTTGTGTAAGATACCAAAATGACAGTCACTTTACAACTAAACAAATTATGTTACTTTATCGGTAAATAGGTTGATAAAGTATGTTTGAAAAAAATAGAATCAAGGAAGACCTAGCTATGGGGCTCTATTGAATTTGCGAGCGTATTAATTAATAACGTTTATTGTACTTAATAACGTGTTTGGTTCTCATTAGGGGGTTAGGTGAAACCGTACACTAGCAAATACAGTTTCAGTAGTGTGAAAGCAAAACAAAACAAGTTTAAACAACCAATTAATCAGAGGGTTAAGTAGTTAACAATAACATAAGTGGTAGAAAGAAGTTAGGCTCAAATTAATGTTTAGAGGCCAAGGAAGTTACGCAAGTTAAGGAGATACCTAAGAACCAATGAACAGATTCGTGGTCACATCCGTATTTATGATTCGATGTAATCAACAAAATTAAATAACGATGCATGAAATTGCTAAACGCATGTGCAATTAATTACGATTGAATATGAATAAAGAAAAGAACTAGGTGTATACATTATAGTTTTAGTGGCTAATAACCATTCGGAAGAATAAAAAATAGTATAATTTGTTATTTATGTACCAAACTAATAATACATGTGGTAAATGCTCATCAAGGCAACGAATCCACATGGAAGGATTCTCGTTCGTTCTCCCAACTATTTATACTTTGCGTTCACATAAGGAATACCACGTGTCATATATTTTACAGAGTGGACTCAAGAGATTTTAGCAGATATAACAAAAACTGATTTAATCAATTAATTCATCAAATCTTATATCAAATCCCTAACATATATGAGTATATCCAATCCCAGAATTAAGAAGAAATCTTCAAAACAAATGAAAATGAAACTAAAAAGTATAACAGACTAATTATTAGATTCTTAGGGAAAAATCTTCTTTCTTGATGATGACTTTGTCGTGATCGGTCGACAACAGCGGTTTTTTACCGGTCAACGGACTTTGAATCTCTTCGTCGACGACTGTGTTGTGATGATGAAGGCTGAGCTCCGGTAACGCGGGAAGGTTTAGATCGATGAACACGCGGTTGCTTCGTTCTTCCGAAACCGTGCTTGTCACGCTTCCGCTCTGGCTAACTGACTTGCTTCCTCCGCCGCCGCCGATGGTTCCTTCGTAGTGACAGCGTTTGTGGCCGCCGAGAGCTTGACCCGTGGGGAACACTTTATGGCAGATGGAACACTCGTGGATCTTCCCGGAAGGTGCGATGGCGGTGGAAGTCGGATGCGCGACGGCGATGGTTGGAGTTGTTGAATCGTCGTCGGCGGTTGTGGTTTGAGGCTTGATTCGGTGGCTGGCTTTGTGGCCGCCTAAAGCTTGGTAAGAAGGAAACGCTTTCCCGCAAACGCTGCACTTGTGCGAAAGCTTTGTGGTGGATTCTTGCGGCGGTTGCGTCTTGGGTTGGTGGTGGTCGTTGGCGAGCATGAGGAGACAGAGAGCGAGATACTCCTCCTCCGCAAGATCCTGAATTTGAGACTTAGGGCGAGAACGAGGCGGCGAGGAGGAAGGGCTGCGAGAACGCTGGCGTTTCGAGCGCTTGCGTTTCATCCAAGGCTCCATGAAAACGGTGTCGTTCGTCAGATCATCTGTTGGTTCGTTTCTATCTTTCCGCGCTGTGAACGAAGAAGAATTCGTCGGACAATTCATCGCTTCGAGAGCCATAATCAGACGAGTCTTTTATGTGTTGTGTCTTCTTTCTTCGAGTTGAGATCAGAAGTCTTGAGAGAAGTTTCAGTCTATCGCTTGAGTTGAGAGAGATAGAGAGAAGAGAATGGAGTGAAGTGCTAAAGAAATAATTTGGACTCTATTTTATATGGAAACCACGTGGCGAACGAGTCTTGAGTCGGTCAATATTTTTATCTCTTTATCGTGTCAGAGTACTATAACTCTCTTACTTAAGAAGCCTAAACACTATAGTAAATATATAATGCAATTGTTATAAAAAGTAAAATATTTAAATTGTAATATCAAGAAGGATTTTATCAATTGATTGCATAAAACATGTTAGCTCTTGAATATGTGTCAGATAATAACATAAAAAGATGCTACGAAAAAAAAGCAGTCGGATAAAATTTTATATTAACTATCGTATCAGATGTTAACACCTTTTTTCTTTAAACACCTTCAGATTTGTTATATTCCATTGTGATAAATTCATTTTAAATTAAGAAACTCGGAAAATCTAGATTGTAAGCTAAAATTGACCAAAAAATCTAAGGAAAATGTCGATGAACTTTACTGTTAAGTACCGGTTCTTGGTCACGGCTGACCTAATAAGGCATTCGTCATCACGATTTAGAGATCGGTTCAAAGTCAAAAACCAAGAAAAGTAATTAAAATGGTAAACCAAAATATAAATGAGATTTTAATTTTAGCTAATATACAAATTAAATTAGATTTTTAAAAAGGACCATACCTTTCCCGTGGAGCTGACTTATGTGTTGGCTATGCGCCACGAGACGTGTGGGGCACGCCTTAAACCAAACGCGTACACGCCTAATTACGTTTTTTGGGTAATAATCTTTCCAAGGTTTATTAAAGTTTATAGATTATTTCTCATTATCTAATCAGCATGAGCACAATTATTTACTAATCTCTACCGCGTGGCAGTAATCATTAATGAATTTTGTAAAATCAAATAAACTTAAAGAAATACTAGCTCACTTATATTCGCCTAATCAAACCCTGGAATGAATAAGCAAGGAAATAATTTTTCTTTTTTTTTTTGTGAAAAAGAAACGAATTTTGAACTAACTTCAGTGGAGTTGAGTGTAGGTGAGGAAAAAGTTAGAGTGTGGAGTGGCGTACCGTATGAGCAACTAGAACGGGGCGTGTTTAAAGGACACGTAAGCCGATGTCACTTTGTTGTTATACCTCAACAAGCAAAAAAAGTGGACGGGATTTATCCAAACGCGTTGGCGGAGACGTCACGTGGCGACGTTTACACGTGTCGGCTTGCTGGACAGACAAACATGTATTGATGAAGGGACATATTAATACGATTTCTCTGATTATAATCTTCTTCTCTTTTGCTTGCTTGCAAAAAGTGTGCAGAGTAATGGGCCTTGTTACTAAACCCATTCAAAGCCATGCCCCAGAATATGTGAAGCTATTATCAGACATTTAATGGTCCAGCTTTGACCCTGACTTTTTTTTTTGTTTTTGTAAGAGAAATAAGTCTCTTGAAAAAACTAGTAGAAATAAATTTCTTATGACATGGTTATAATCTTGGATTAATTTTTAATTATTTTCATATTTTAGTCCGCTAATTTACATTTTGAGTGCAGTTTGTTATATTGTTATCAAAGCTTTTTTTAATAACCTTCCTTCAATTGTGATTAGATTCTAAGATGAAAAAGACGATCTTATTGTTTATGAACCCTAACGCCAAGGTCTTTCAAATTCAGAGAGAAACCTCTCTGAACTTGCCTCAAATGCAGAGACACTCTTCTTATTTGTCTAAAGATCCCAATTATAAGATTTGTAACCAGAGCCGGTCCTAGAAAATATTAGACCGGAAGCAAAATTTTTAAAATTGGCCGCCCTCTATTCAAACCTTGGTTGGAAAGAAAAAAAGTTAAAACCCTTAAGTTATTATTACTGGACCAAAGGAAACTTTTGTGGCCGGAATTGTTCTTATAATTAAATGATCGGACAGTGGCTTTTTTGGCTTTGCCCAAGAGCCGGCTCTGTCTGTAACCGTTGAGGTAAAGAGGTCTATTTATACTAACTCTTAACCGTCTCTTCTTTCTTCAGGTTGCCAGCTCAGCTTCATTCAAAGAGTCTTTTTGTGCCAGCTCACCTTCTGTACTCATCAAATTGGTTTTGTTTTACCGTTTTATCTTTGATCGAATGCTTAATAGAGAATAAAATAACATTTCTAATAAAACTAAACTTTAGATCTACATGAACTTTAACTGACTGTGTGTGTGAGAGAGAGGTTTTATAGGCAGGAACCAGAAACCCTATTTGTAAGAAACGTTAATGAAATCGAAGTGAAACCCAAACCTAAATCATATCAGAATCCTGCAGCGCAGTAGAAACAGTAGCATCATCAACGGAAGTTGGTTTTTGTCTTTGCTAAGTGTGTCCCAAAGATTGGAGCAGTTCATCATATGTCTGAGCTTTTAGTCCTTTTTTTTCTTGCTTGTATAAAGTAGAAATAAATACTAAATACAATGCTTTGAGGACATATTATATACCTAACAGAACGCGAAAGATATATAGTACATGAAATATGCTTTAAAAATTTAGCAATCAAAATAACTTTGCAAACATACTTAATATTTCTTACATTTGAACGAGATCAGACTTATAAAATTTCTACAGAATAAAAGATTCTTAGAGCATGATTAACCCGGATTCTTAGGATGAGGTTTTTAGCAGAAGTTAAGACACTGTTTCTTAATTCCGCTAAGAACGATCCACTCTAAGAACCCTGGGTTAATCATGGTATTAGTCTACACGATTAAATATAATCTCTCGAAGCATCAATGATCAACCTCACATCCTTTGACTCCAATTCCTTTTCTTCTGCGACTCTGAAGAATCAACAACGAACTTCTTTGAGTAACTTCAAAACATCGGCCAACCCACCGTTATTTTCACTATCGTCAGTCTTCTCCTCAGAGTATGGCTTTGAGTGTTGACCGTTGCTCATTCTGAAGTAGTTGTATTTGCTAATTTCAATTAAGATACGCTTGTGATCGGGCCATACATCACGTCTATCATCACCGATCAATGTTCCACGTTCATGAGCCACCCAAAACCAAATCAAGCGTCTTCATATTAGGACTCTCGTCACTTGTTATCACTCTGTCCCGAAGTAGATTCGCTTTGGATCAATCATTCATGTCCATGATGAATTTAGCGTAGTCGCGATATACACTTTGTGTAAATCGTGAAAATCTTATTGGCTTCTTCCAAGAAATCGCGAACAAAAGGCCGTAGCTTTGTCAAGAATACCATGGGATCGTCACTGTCGGCATTCCACTTCCGCAGATCATCCCTTGTAATTGAAGCCGCTTCTTTGATCAAATACTTCTCTGCTTCCGTGAGACGTGGAAGATGAGTGGTGTGGAGAAGCGTGTGGTCCAAGTCAAGGACTTCTTTTCACCATTTTAATAGAATAGATACTTCTTCCTTCCATTTTATTCCTTCCATTTCATAATAGATGATGTTTTAGAAAATGTTTGTTATTTCAAAATAGATAATGTTTTGATATTTTTATATTATTTTTAACTTTATTGAAAATTGTGTAACTAATTAGATTTTGCATTCATTTCTATAACTGGTGGAATGAATTTTAAACTATATTCTTAAAGTTATTTTTTTATGAAAAAATATTTTTTTAATTTTTGTGTATCAAAGCAAAACATATGTATTATGAAATGGACCCGGTTTTCATTCTAACTATTATAACCCTCTTTACTTTATTTGGACCCGGTTTTCTACTTTTCATTTTACATGGACTTTTTTTTACTCTCTTTTCTGAACGAATGTTTTTTCTAATTTCTACTTATTAAGAACTCTGTTTAGTCAGCATTAAAGGTTACTAAAATTACATAGATTTACGTGGAAGTACCGTAGTCTTCTGGTTAAGGTTTAAATGCTTCTACACTTTTATTTGAGGTTCAATTCCTAGACTATGCAATTTCTTGTAGATTACAAAAAATCTAGATTTTAAATCCCGGAGAGAACGATTTATTAATCCTGACTACAGAATCTTCATGTGATGGCTCAAATGATGCAGATAGTATTGTCAGCGTTATAATTGTTTAGTCCAAAACAAATTGGAATTTCTGCTTCTACTTTCTAGTGACTGTTAAAAATAAACGTTTATATTCTATAAGTGAAGTCACTCAATAGTTTCTAGCGAGTATTTCTAATGTATTTGGAATGTAATGATGTTAGCAAGACATGTAAACATATATGATCTTAGAAACATGTATCAGCCTGAGTAAAGAATGGGATTTTTTTTTGGCAAAATTCTAATGGAACAGGTTAAATGACTAACATATCTTGTGAAATGTGGTTGCCTTTTATCCTATGTGAGTTCTTATCTTACAAGGACTAGTCCAACTGTCTTATTAGATTTCTTACTAATTAGGGGAACACAAATAAAGTTTTTTAAATAATAGTCAAGTGTCTAACATATAATGGACCATATATGTTGAATGTGTTAGTGTAAGGTGTTCAATCCTTGTCCACTGATTCGATCTATTTGAACCAATTCATACACTGTTAGTCTTACAGGCTTACCACAAACAAATAAGTGCTTAAACAGCACAGTTCAGGATAGTCATCTTGTAATGCAAACCCAAGAGTATCATAACTAATCCACTGTTGTAAGAAACAGCCGGAAGTCATCTTTGTGAGAAACATCAATGAGATTGAAGTGAAACCCAAACGCAAAGCATATAAAAATCTTGCACCATTATAACGAGGAAGCATAAGCATCCTCAGCACATGTTGGTTTTTGAATCTCTGCCAAGACTCTCCCAAAGACTGGTACGTTTCAGCGTGTGTCTGATAAGCTATTAGTCCTTTTTTTTGCTTGTATAAGTATAAGTAAACAATGCTTTGTACTTCATTTGACTTTGCGGATTAGATTGGATCAATGCGAAAGAAACATAGTAAAATACCCACATTCACCTCATATGGAATATGCTTTAAAGTTTCCTATTCAAAATAACATTGCAAAGTTCTTACATATGAACGAGATCACAGAGTTCTAATGCTTAAATGAAGTTACTACAGAATAAAAGATTCTTAGTATAGTACACCACGATTGAACTCAATCTCTTGTAGGAGCACCCTCACGTCTTTTGACTCCAAGTCTTCTTTGACTCTAAAGAATCCACAATGAACTTCCTTTAATAACCTCAAAACATTAACCAACCCACCGTTGCATTCACTTTCATCTAGCCTCTCCTCAGAGTATGGCTTTGAACACTGGCCATTGCTCATCCTGAAATACTCGTAACTGCTAATCTCAACCAAGTTACTCTTGTGATCAGGCCACACATCACGCGTATCATCCACAATCAGCACACCATGCTCATCCGCCAAAACCAAATCAAGCGTCTTCATGTAAGGACTCTCCTCCCTCGTGATCACTCTCCTACCGAAATAGATTCGCCTCGGATCGATCATCTCCAAGACTGATTCGGCGTAGTAGCGGTTACCCTTTGTGTAAACATACATTTTGAACATCTTGTGCGCTTCTTCCAAGAAATCGTGGACAAAAGGACGTAGCTTTACCAAGCGTTCGACGGGATCTTCGTCGGATTTCAACAGCCAGAGATCGTGTCTTGAACCAGCTTCTTGGATAAGATACTTCTCCGCTTCGGTGAGAGATGGAACACTAGTAGTGTGGACAAGGGTATGGTCTAAATCAAGGACTAAGTGGAGTTTCTTCTCGCCCGTACAATAGAACTTAGTTGTGAGACGTTTGGCTAAGGCCAAGGCCTCGTGGCGTATCTGTAGACCGTCGGAGAAATAGTGGAATGATCTGAAGTGGCGTTTTTCGACCATTGAATTGCAGGCTGTGCAGACTCCGTGACAAGCGAACGAGTGAAGACATGTGGTAGAAGACAAGGGGTCGTTGAACACCGGTTCGATCTTCTGTCTTTTGGGGTTTGGTTCCAGAGAAAGAGTTTCGAGTATAGGCATGTTTTTTTTTCTCTGATTAGGTTGAGAATAACAGAGAGGATTGATCAGGAATCGTGGAATCGAGCAAGGACAACAACAACAACAAAAAAACCCTAGTTTTTGGTAAGAGAAGGATGGAGAGGAGAATGTGGAAGGTAGGAACTGGTAATGGGAGATTAACACGGAACAGGTGTTCTAATTTATAGAAAGAAGAGAGAGATTCTCACTAGGAAAAGAGGAAAGTGGAAACTACCTGATTGCCTTTTTACTTTATCCGCGTTTTCATTTATTCAGGAGCGCGTCCAAAAATCTTCTAATTGACTGTTATACTCTTTTTTCCTTCTAGTTTGACTAATTTAGGTAGATGATATCCGCGGATATAAATAGATTTTAGAAAATTTAGATGTTATGTTATATTCTGTATCTAAATTTAAAAGATTAAATATATTTTCAACACTCAGATTCGTCTAAAATTTTAAAAATTTAAATTTAATATTGCCATTACTTTTTGAGGTGGTAGATATTTGTAGACGAAGGGTGTATAAATACTTTTTGATTAATTTTGTATTTTTTTTAACTTATAACATTGGTTGGGCTGTTTGGCGATATATTTAATTAGTTCTTATGTTACATTATTTTCTTTATCTAAATTAAATAAAGTAAAAATAAATTTATTTTCATAATCAATATATTTAAACGAAAACACATATATGTTTGCGACAAAATCCTACCACCTAGTTTTAATATATTTTAGTAATATCTACAATCTAAAATTGTATAACTGATATTGTATCATTGATATGAATTTTTATAAGATTAAATTCTTAAAATACATTAATATTCTTTGATTTTTATTATATCAAATTTGTACTTTTTCAAAAAAAAATGATAAGATGATTCTTTTTTAATGTTGAAAGATGTAAAATGTTTGATTATTTTTCTTAAATTTTACTCTGTTTTAAAATATATTTTTTCACATTTAATTTTTTTATTACCAAATTGTATCGTATTATTGGATTTGTTTTATAATAAATTTCAGAATATAAATTTCATTCCTTATATTATTTGGTTTGATAATCAACCAATCAAATTATAGTGATTTTTTAAGGCAACTAACTGATTATCATGATTTCTTATCAACCTTTTAATTAGTTAATATAAATCAATATGTAATTATTGGGTTATTGGCAACTAACATTAATTAGTTTTATAGTTTCTTTATTTGAAAGTAGTTAAAAATTAAAAATTATCAACCAATCAAATTATAATAATTTTTCACAAACTCTCTATATGAGTTATATAAGCAGAAGTCACTAAAGTGATTTCTCAATTGATATATCATGAAAGTTTTGAGTAACTTTAAATTTTATAAAACAAATTTTGTATTTTCCTTCAATTTTATATAATCCAAAGAGAAAATAATTTTTAAAAATATTATTATAAATAATTTTCAAAATCAATAGATTTTAACGAAAACAACTATATATTTTTAACTAAATCCTACCAACTATTTTAAATATATTTTAGTAATATTTATAATCTAAAATTGTATAACTGATATTGTATCATTGATATGAATTTTTATAAGAGTAAAATTTTAAAATACATTAATATTCTTTTATATGTATTATATCAAATTTGTACTTTGCTTCAAAAAAATGATAAGATGATTCGTCTTTTTAATGTTGAAAGATGTAAAATGTTTGATTACTTTTTCTTAAATTTACTCTGTTCCGAAATCATTTTGTTTATCATCAAAACTGTATTATATTATTGTATGTGCTTAATAATAAATTTCAGAATATAACTTTTATTCCTTGTATTATTTGGTTTGATAATCAACCAATTAAATTCTAACGATTTTTTAAGGCAACTAATTGATTATCATGATTTCATATCAACCTTTTAATTAGTTAATATCCTTGTTCGGAAACTCGTTAGGTGCTACGCGTGTGGCACACACGGGCTTAGCGATTTTTTGAAAAAGCGGAAAAAATCGAGGAGTACTCGGAGCGGAATTTTTTTTATATTTTTATTTGTATAATATCAAACTTTAAATAAATATAATACAACTTTTTGTATAATACATGTTTATGAAAGATATTTGATAATTTGATACTAAAATTTAAAGTAAACGCGTATATATAAAGTAAATTGCATTTAATAAAAATTGGTTTAGTCTCGTCTTGTGGTTTGTGTCTTCCGTGTAACTCCTGCATGTGACAGATTCGAATCGCGGCAGCCGCCCTGTTGGCATTTTATTTTTTTAGGTTTAATGAAAGTAAAATGACCAATTCACCCTTGTCTTCAACCTTCTTCTGCTATTTTCCAGATCTAACACGCAGCCGCCTTCAATTTTTCCACGATTTCACCATTTTAAGAAGCTATTCTTGTCGGATTCAACTTCGTATAGAAGATTTATAAGGTATAATCTTATTTCTTGCTAAAAACTTTGATATTTTCATACTTAATCAGATTTGGACAAATCGTTTTTACAAAATTAAGCGGCGATTTCTCTATTTCTCCAGCTATCGCATTCACTATACGGTTCAGCGCCTAGACATACCGATCACCTCCATTTCGCCACGGTGACCTTCTGATGTACGTTTAATCGGACGAGTAATCGGCAACTCGGCCGAGTTTTAGAACAAGGATTAATATAGATCAATATGTATATTCTGGCAACTAACATTACTGGCTTTATAATTTCTTTTCTTGAACATAATTAAAATAAATAAAAATAAAAAATTATCGACCAGTCAAATTATAACAATTTTTTTCAGACTCTCTATATGAGTGATACCTAAGTAAAAATCATTTAAATAACTTCTCAATTAATACATAGTAGGATTCTTGTGAAATTTGGGTTTTGGGCTTTCTACTCACTCTACTGCAAACACAAATTGTAACTGTTGAATGTTACCAAGTCAAAGTTACTAATGCAAAAAAATAAAATAATATATATATATATATATATATATAAGTCATTTATAACGTAGGACTTATATAAAGAGAAGAAGGAGTTAGAGAGATTTTGTGAGTGGGAATCTACTGGTCCAGGGATTTGGTTAAAAGAGTTTTTTACTAATGCTTATAAAATAAAAGATATGAGTTTCAAGCCCTATGAAAGATAAATTATATTGGTTACTGGAAAAAAAAAATTTACAAGGAATTTTTAATATGATGCAAAAAGTATTATAATGTCTAGTTTTATAGGGCAGCTCATAGTGGTGTAGCAGGACGTGAATTTTCATAAAACTGGTAGAATTGTCATTTATAAAATTGTATATATATAATATTTTCCATTGTTCGTAATAAGCATAATTAAATTGCGTTAAAAAGGAGATAAAACTTTGTTAAAATAATCACAAACATCCACCTAGAGGAGACTAAGAATGGATAAACAAGAACTGCTATTTTGCTTCTTTTTTTTTATTTGAATACATGTAGAATTTTTTTTAGATTTTATGTACTTGTTTATACAAGTTATCCCAAACAATTTAATGCTTCTGAAAAGTGAAATTGAGGGCTAGACACAAGTTGCTGTTTTGTGTATACTTAATACTTGAATTATCTTGTATAAGTAAAAAAAATTAGACTTGTACTTGGCTTGTTAAAATCGAATATTTATTATTTCGAATACTTGCTCTAGAATGAATTATATAGAAGTTATTTGACCTGTTTTATTATTTGCTATTTGTGGTTATTTTAAGTTATTTGTAATTAATTTTGAGTTCCAAAAACTGTTTACTAAATAATAATCTATTAATAAGAACACGAGAATTTTTTCTGTTTACTCCATTTGAAAGAAACATTTGTGTATATTATTAAAAAAAAAAGAATGGGAAAAACATGAATTTTTTGGTATAAGAGTATTGTTTACTTCTTAAATCTTACAACAACAAAAATGTTTTTTTATTGGCAAGTAATGAGTAATATCGAAACCAGTAGCTAACATAGTTTCGTACTTATTACTTGTTTTATTTGCAAATATTTAAACACAACTTGACAACAATAAGTTGTTACCAATTTTTGAATTTTATAAATATTACCAATTTATTATATAAATATTACCAATTTATCATGGAATTAATTATAAAGATAATATTACCAAGTTTTGAATTTATAAATATTTATTTATATATATATATATGTGTATTTTGTAAGCCAATATTAAAAGAAAGCTAAAATAGTGAAACTAAACATAAGATTTTAAATTTATTAAGGATACTTTTATAATTAGCATTAGTTATAATAAATGGATAATTAGGAAAATACTCAGTTTATGTTATCAAATTTGAAAAATGCATTGATTCAATTTGTTTTTGAAAATTACACTTGGGGAATTTACATGTTTACCACTTTCATAATACCATTTTTCATTTTTACCACCACTAATGATACATTTTCAAAAATACCTTCTTCATTAAATGGTAAAAGACTCTTATGTCCTTGTTATTTATATATATAATAAATCATTATTTAAATAAAAAATAAAAAAAAATTAAAAAAATTAAAAAATTAAAAAAATGTATAAAAAAATAAAAAAAATAAATAAAATAAAAAAAATAAAAAAAATTTATTTTTTTTATGTTTTCGAATTATACTTTTTCAAATTTGAACTTTTTGATTAAAATTTTTTTTTTGAATTTTTTTTTTTTTTTTTTTCAAATTTCTTATTGAAAAACGAAAATTATGTTTGAAACTATTTTTTATATATTTTTTAAGTATTTATATATTTATTAGAATCATAAATTTTACATTCCAAAAACTATACCCCACCCCCTCAACTCTAAACTAAGTTTAGATTAGTTAACCCTAAGGGTATAATTGTATTTTACCCTTTATTAAAAGTGAAAGTAAAAGTGGTTAGTGTAAACATGAAAAGTGGTACTATGAATGTGGTATTTGTGGCAATTTCTCATTACACTTTTCCTATACGTTTTTTTTTTTTTTTTTGACAACAACAAAGAGACTTATATAGTCTCTGAAAACCAAAAAGGTAACTCCGCATCCATATGGACAACGAAAGACGGCTGTCTCCTGGCACTCCGTGCTAGGCTGTCCGCCTTTTTATTTTGCGTCCGCGAGATATGAATGATCTGTAGCTGTGAAAACTAGCCTTCAAAATCGTGAGATCTGCCAAGTAAGCTTCAAAAGCTGGCCATTCCTCTGGTTCCGAAACCATCTTTACCAATCGGGAACAATCCGTTGCAAATGTAACCTGAAATTGACGTAAGTTTCTCATACATTCCATAGCCCAAAGTAGTGCTTCCATCTCTGCGTGAAGGGGAGACAGAGGAGCCCTAACATTCCTTGCACCCATCAAACCGTCAAAACCTTCTAAAGTGCTATACCAACCTTGTCCGGCCATTGGATCACATTCTTTCCAGGAGGCCTCCACAAAACACCATCGTCCTGGTATTGATTGTAAAGTCCCCACTTCTATGTTTGGTATCACCTTTGTATGCAGAATTTGTGCCTCCGCCCATAGAGTGGATTTGACCTCTGCCAAATTAAGAGTGTCCATGGGGTCTATATCAATATTACTAAATACTTTATTATTTCTGCCTTTCCAGATATACCATAGAATCCATGCAAATTGGTGATCATCCATTTTCGGGATAACTCTCGAAAATAGGTGATCCATATTTGTGAAAAGCGAGCTTGTTGGAAAGATAGCCGGATTTGATGGTATTTTGGAGAGAGCCCACACCTGAATCGCTGGAGGACACTCAAAAAACACATGGTTTATTGATTCCTCGAGATATCCACATCTCGCACAACACACATCCCCTTTTATACCAATATGTAAAAGGACATTTTGATCAGATTTCATTTAAATATTATCTTATAAAAATTTAATTTTGAAATTATTGAGGTAAGATATATGGAGAAATTTCATATTTACCACTTTCATGGTACCACTTTTTATCTTTACGACCACTAAATAGTCATTTTCAAAAATACATTCTTCATTAAGTAGCAAAAGACTCTTACACCCTTGTTTTCTACATATATAATAATTCATTATTTAAATAAATTAATTTTTTTTTTATGTTTTCAAATTACACTTTTTTCAAATTTGAACTTTTTAATAAATTCTTTTTTTTTTTCAAATTTTCTTTTTGAAAATCAAAAATTATTTTGAAACTATTTTTTAATTTTTTTATATTTTTTAATGATTTATTTATATATTTATTAAAATCCTAAATTTTATATTCCAAAAACCCTACCCTATCCCTCAACTCTAAACCCTAAGTTAGATCAGTTAATCCTAGAAGTATAAATGTCTTTTACCTTTCATTAAAAGTCAGGGTAAAAATGATTAGTGTAGATATAAAAAATGGTACTATGAATGTAGTATATGTGGTAATTTTCCAAGATATACTAATGATTTAATAATTTAAATATAGAAATGGAAAAATAATTTAAAAGTTCAATGTTTATCATTTGAAGAACTATTAATCTTATATAGACATATATTATTATGGAAAAAATTATTACTTTCGTAATGCATTATGTAAGATTTTACATATTAAAACTCATCATCACATTGAACTTGTCATAATAAAAAAAACTTTCTCCAGTAAGTAATAAAACTCATGAGGTCATAAATTGTTGCATTAGTCATGAGTATGTTCAAAATTTCTAACAGAGGGTAAATATTCAAAACTCATAAAGCACAATAGCACTTGATCAAAATTGGGGAAACTTTGACTACTTTTCCTCTTTACCACCATTAAAATGACTTTTTCAAAAATATATTCTTCATTAAGTGGCAAAAGATTCATATACCCTTGTTCTCTTTTTTTTTTTTGTCATCATACCCTTGTTCTCTATATATATAATAAATTATTATTTAAATAAAAAAATTATGTTTTCGAATTATACTTTTTAAAATTCGAACTTTTTTATAATTTTTTTTTCTTTTCGAATTTGTTTTTGATTTTTTTTTAGTTTTTTTCCAAATTTTCTTTTTGAAAATCGAAAATTATGTTTGAAACTATTTTTTTAAAATTATATTTTTTAAGTATTATTTATATGTTTATTAGAATCATAAATTTCATATTCCAAAAATCTTACCACATCCTTCAACTCTAAACCCTAAGTCTAGATTAGTTAACCGGTATAAGTGTCTTCTACCCTTCATTAAAAGTAAGAGTAAAAATGATTAGTGTAGACATAAAAAATGGTACTATGAATGTGGTATTTGTGGATTGTGGTAATTTTCCATCAAAATTTGTTAAATTCCAAAGTATGTGAAATTTTTTGATTCACACAAAAAATTGTATCTTCAAGTTAAAGACTTCAAGTATGATTATTTTCACTTTTTTTTACTATTTTTCATTTAAATTAAAAAATCAAATATTAAATTTAAATTCTTAATGTAGTTATATATTTTTTTTGTTAGGATGATTTAGTATTTTAACTTAACAAAAAGTGTAGTTTTCAAAAGAAATAAAACACAATGTATTTTTAAAAATAAAATCTATTTGCAGAGTATTTTTACAAAATATCTATAATTATATATTGAATAACAACATCCTATAATTCAATTTAAAATATGTTAAAAAAAATTTGTCAACTAAAAGTTAAAAATAAATTAATCATTCAGTTTCTGAAAATAAAATTTTCTAGTGTATTTACGCAAATTCGAATATAATAAATTTTGTAATTAAGTTTTTAATTATTTTTATTATACAAAATTTAATAATTATCAACCAGTGATATTTAATAAATTTAAATATTTACAATATATATTTTTAACGTATACAAAGTTGTACCTTAAAATGTATAAAATATATTTTTGTATAACAAAAAAGTCTAGAAAATAAGATTTTCTACGGGAGGGAGTATATATAAGATGATCAAACTGTATTAGGTTTCTTTATCTAGATACGATCAAGATGTCAATTGTAGCCGCCTCCGCGTCGAAGAAATCACGGCCATCGTCATCGTTTTCGTCGTTGCCAGACGACGTTGCATTGAAATGCTTATTCCGCGTTCCGAGATGCTACGACCTAAACCTCTCTTTGGTCTCCAAAACCCTCAGGTCGCTCGTGCGCTCGGCAGAACTCCACCGTTTGCGATCCCAGCTCAAGTCCGTCTACGTCTCTTATTATTTCTATCAAGGCAGGTTTTCACGGTCCCCTAGCTACAGCTGGATCACTTTCCGTCCGGGTGAGAAGACCACTGACTATCAGTTGGAGCACCGATCTCTGTCGTCGGCGGATGTCTCGGGCCCTTGTCTTGGTTATGCAGTCTCCGTGGGACCAGATATCTATTTCATTGGTGGAGTCTCCGTTCCCTCCACGAAGCTTTGGATCCTTGACACTCGATCTGGTCATTTACGGACGGCTCCAAGCATGAAAGTGGGTCGGTCGGCAGAGTACAAAGTAGCTGTGGGAGTGGTTGAGGGGAAGATATATGTAATTGGAGGAAGTGATGAAGATAGCCAAGTGGAAGTGTTTGATCCAGAAACACAGACCTGGGACTTCGCTGGCGAGGAGAAGGTGAAATGTGAATCGGAGTTTAGTGTGTCTATGAAGCAAAAGGTTTATATGGTGGGCAGGGATGGGAGAGTCAGCACGTATAGTCCGAGAGAAGGTATAAAAAATGAAGCAACGGAGATGCTAAGTTATGTGAAGTTCTTGTGTGTGGTAAAGAATGTACTCTACGCTTGTTTTCAGTGGAGTGGGTTAATGTGGTTTAACACAAAGCTCAAGGTTTGGACAAGAGTGGTTGATCGTGATGGCAAGGATGGGAAGTTAGAAATGTATTCATTTGCTGCTCAAAAAATGGAGGAATTCGAGGGAAAGATAGCGTTTTTTTGGCCACTACCTAATATTGATTGCACGAAGAGTGAACTTATCTGTAAACTGATCGCATTGGATAGGGTCGGAGAAAATATTCGTGGGAGGATTGAGTGGTCTGGTATTGTGGCCACCTTGCCGCGTAACATTCGTTTGAAGGATTGTTTAGTTGTTTCCGGTTGATGGGCTCATTTTTTATTTAACGTGCTATACTATTCTTCGTGCTCACAAGTCACAAGTTGTTATGTGAAATGCACAAGGAAGGCACATATGTTGAACTTTCCGATAGCCGAGACTGAGCAAATTATCATGTCTATTCATGTTTACAAATTTTATTTTATTTGTCTACATTACTATACATACATATCTATCTTCCTTAGTTTACTTGTTTAACACCGTCTAATTCTTATAAATAACAAACACGTCTGACAACATCGGTTGGTTGGTTTTCCGGCTACTGCACACGAAACAAATGCACACAATGTAATGTCGTGCTTTTATGAATAATATTTAAACATATGTTTAAAAGAGCTGCAAAATGAGATGAGGAAAATGGGCCGAATAGCTTGCTAGCAGTCCTGAACTAATAACACGTGAGAAGATTCATATGTGAACTAAAAGACAGAGATGAAACCTATATAAGTTCATAAATAAAAAAAATAAAAGACAGAGAGAGTGTTATATAAGAAAAGAATATACATACAAAATCGCAAATAAACTAATTCATAAATTATATAATTTTAAACAATTTTTTTTCTTCGAGATAATGCAATTTTGTAATATAATAATAATGTACAACTAAGCCAAAATATTAAGTCATATCAATTGTCTATAATCCAAAAAAAAAAACTCTCGCTTTCGATTATATAAGGATAAATTATATGAATGGAAAAAAAGAGTCTTGTATAGGTTTACAAAACCTAATTCATTGGAACATATATCTCGTGTAATACGAATTTACACTACAAAAAAAACACAAAATACAAAATTAGCAACGAAAAATAACGAGGAAAATAATTCTTCGTAAATGCAAGTCTTATGTACGAGACCCTTACAAGGAAAAAACAAATCAACGTAATTTCGTCATAAAATAATGACAATAAAGTTTCGTCGTAAAAACGGCGCAATTTAACGTGGTTGTTACGACGAAAACATATTTCGTCGTAAAGTGGACATAAATATAACAAGGATTTTACGACGAAATATTTTACGCCTATTTAGGTCGAAGTCTCTAATGCACCAACTTTGTAGTTTTAAACACATTTTTTGTTTGGGCTACCTAACTATATTTCCTCATAAAGTCCTAGCAAAATTTCACCTACCAGTTTCGAAAACTTCCTATAGTTTGATGTTTATTGTAACACTACTAGATATCAGATCCTATATAAATTACACATACAAAAAAAAGATTAATTAGGCTAAAGTCACAAGTTAATTTGATGTTTATTGTAACACTACTAGATCAACTGTTACCTTTCATTTCACCTCTTGGGATGGACGATGACACCAGCATTGTATGCAAAGCAACAAATATCGATTTCATATGACAATTTACCCACAAAGTCATTTAAGATGAAAACATAGAGATATGCAAACCCTCAAAGTACATGAAGACACCATCCTTTCGGCACCATGGCTTCCTCTGCCTAACGATGACAGCAACCTTCTAACGGAGATCAGGTTTACCCATAACCGTGTCACCAACACATGCAGATGGCAAACGGTTAAGACGACCCTTGATACCCTTTACGGAGATGATGTAAAGGTTCTTGGCTCCAGTGTTGTCAGCGCAACAGTGGCTGCCACAGGAAGACCCAGTGACATCCTGAACTTGTTCCCAGAGGTTCCTACTCTTCCTATTAAACAACAAACATAGAAACAAATGGCAGATCAGTAACAGAACCGGCTATCTACAATAATTTATTGTACAATATTATATACTGGTTAAACTTTATAGATTTGAATTGCATTTATTTAAATTATTAGACTAGATATATTGTATGTTGAAATAATATGTGTCTTTATATGTAATTCGATAAATATCACTAAAATATTGAAAAAAAAGTTAAAGCGGAAGGGAACACATATTATTTACTTCCAAAACAAAATCAATAATGTTCAAAAAGAAATATGATTAACCGTTTATATTTGTGTTTTTCCTTTTCTGTTAAAAGGTTTTCCTTATTTGTTACTAACTTATATCTACTAATAATAGCAATCTTATTTAACTCCAAAAGTTACTTATGTTGAAAAGTTGTGCCATTTCTAAAAGATGTCAAAAATGTTGTGTGTTTTTTTAAAGTTCAATATAGGAAGGTTGTGTATTTTCTAAATTGAAAACTTGTGTCCTTTCTAAAAAATGTTTAAGAGGTTGTGTTTTTTTCTAAAAGTTCAATGTTGAAAGGTTGTGTATTTTCTAAAATTCATATAAATATCTTTTAAAAATGAAAAATTGTGACTATTCTTATAAGTATCTTTTGAAAATAACTACATTTATATTGGAAGAATGTGACGATTCAACTTGAATAGTTATGAGTCTTATGACTATTCAAATAAATTTTAAAAATCTATAAATAGTCCGTGACATGCATTTCTGAAAATATAATTTTCACTAATCGAGCTAATAAAATGGTGGAAAAAAAGGTTCTAAGCAGTTACTTGGCTACAAATCTTTAGAAGATATTTAAATGAAATGTTATAAACAAAAAATAGTTGGAAGAGTTTTACGTGTTTGGATAGCTAAAAATCCAAAAGAAATAATGAAATCATTAATCTCAATTTTCTTATACTAGATTAAAAGGTTGGTCTTTCATACATACAAATTTATTTATATCTGTTTCATGTTATTGTTGTGTCCTTATTGTCATTGTTGCTATTGTAAAGCAAACCAACAATCCCACGAATAATATATCCCAATTTAGTTGATATAAATGTTTATGTATACTACCTTATTGTTTTATTTGATTTTGGTTAAAGAATGAACTAATTGTTGGTTCTATTAATAGTAAACTAGACCTTGACCTGCACGACCGCGCGAGTATTTAATTTGTGTTTGTATTTAATAATATATTTGTAAATGTAATCATATTTGTAAATGTAAATGTTATATTTGTATTTAATTTTATATTTTAGAATTTTAGAGTAAAATGTATCACGAATATTGGGTATTATATAAAAAATATAATATTTATATAATTAGATTCATGTCTAAGATATATAACGAACAAATTTTTTTAAATAAAAAGTACGAAAATAGACAACTGTGAATTAGCATGCTATTTATAAATGATACATTAGCTATAATATTTGTAAGAAAATAAAATGATTGTTAAACTTCTATCAAATTTGGAACAAATACAAATTAAGATTTAAATTTGTAAGAAAATAAAATAAAAATATAAATTTTATGTAACTGATAAGAAATTATAAATAGGCTTAAGTTTGTGTACATTTAAACCATGACTTTGCGGATGTTTGCTTTTATTTTTGTAAATAAATTATTTTGTCTAAGTGATAGTATATATTTTAAAATTTTACATGTGATAAATAATTATTTAATAACATTTATAAGCATAATAATGTATAGTTTATATTTTTAATTTAATTTTGTTTTGGAAACCGTCAATTGTATTACCACCATTTTTAGAATATGATCCATGCATCTATACAAATGTTTTATTTTGTTTTTTTTTTGTGGATCAAAATTTTACGATAATGTCTATTAAATTGTTTTATATACATGGTAAGTTGGTAAATAATTATAATGGTGCATGTAATATATTTATATTGATAAGAAAAAAAATTTGTTCAAAAAAAAAGAAGAGTAACGTGAATTGTGGGGGAGAATGAGACAAAATGTAACTTATATTGTTACATAAATAGTTTGTGTATATTATTGATATTCATTAATATTTATAATATTAATATGAAATAAATAAGTTTAAAGATTTATATTGAATTGATTGTTAATTTAATTTAGAAAATGTTTTATTAATTTTGAAAAAGACATGGAAAACATAAAAGTAGGAGTAATTATTACTTCATTAATTTTAGAAAAGACAAAGATTACTTAAAAATAGGTTTATTTAATTATTTCAATGGCATTAGTTGTAAATATTTTACAAGTTTAAGGGTTAGTCTTAATTTTTACTTCTCTTTTAATAAATTAGATATATTCAACAACTTGAAGAATGTTTTGAAGGAAACATTATATTAATCACTGATTTTGAAGTTTTTGAAAACAACAGATAATTATAAAATTTCTAGCAATCGGTTTCAATTACGTATGAATGATCAGTCAACAATTGAGATTATTAATGATGTCGAATTTTCAATTGAATTTGAGAAATTTGAATTTTTAAACTATAACTAATTTCAATTGTTAGCCGATTCAAATAAACAATTTAACGGTTGGTTCTTATACATAAACAACAAAATAGAAACATATATTATTTTTATGTAGAAATATTATTTAATGGTATATAGTTAATAGTTTATTTAGGATAAAACCAAAATGAATAAATTTTAAATTTTATTTTTATTTTATCATATTGTGGTGTATATATGATGGGATATATGATGAGAAATTTCAAATTTATGGATTGTATATATATATATATATATATATATATATATATATATATATTCAAAAGTCATCAAAATATAAATAATATATATGTCAAATATTGTATTTTCGTAAAGGATATGTTCAAATATTGTTTTGTTACTTTATTGGGCATTAAACACTAATAGTTATATAAACACTAGTTAAAAGAACATGTTAGTGAGTAAAATTCAAAAATGATATCTAGTCAAATCTTACGTATATATACAAAATTATGGCATGTACTTTATTACTCACTGTCCGAGATTTTTATATTCAACAAATTCAGCAACCAATTTTTAAGCTAAAGTTTGATATATGGTATCGAGTACAGAAGCTACATTAATTTGAGCTAAGTAGTGAACTTGGGTTACACTATCAGAAATATTTTCAACATGATCATTTTGAATTTTGTTCAATTTAACAGTTATTTTTAAAAAGCTATTGGAAGTGGAAATAACTCATACACAACTTTTTTCTGTCATTACCCTATAAATTCCACTCGCAGGTTCATTGATATATGGTATGATATGTTACCGATTAACCCGACTTGATTGGATAATCTTGTAATGCCTCGTAATTGGTTTTTTTGGTCGAACCAATGGGAGTGCCGGTTTAATGTCCCTAGACTCGAATATGAGTTTTACGATAATAAAATAAATTATATGATGGAAATATTATTTCATTGATGTCTTTATTACAGACGCTTCATAGATGATCATACATGAGGTCTAATTAATTTTTAGCATTATTGCAACAACAAAATCCCAGAACACAGTCCCCGTCCCCGAAATCAGATGACCTACAGTCAATACTGCATTCGTACGGTCCATATGAACTCGTACATTTGTTAAAACATCGTGTTCTCATCACTGAACATAAAACACACCCACGTCATGTATCTATTGTGAAATAATATTTTTGAAAAAAAAAACTAATCAACAGCAATATCTATTAAACTATATGTATATACCTGATCGTGAACCCAGAGAATTTTGGCTAGACATGGAAACAACCAATATAGCTACAAGAAAAAACATTGCTACGTTTTTTGTGAAACCCATTTTGTTTTTCTTGTTTTATTAGTATATTCAAGAAAATAAAATGTTATGTAATGTTACAGACTCCAATAAGTCTTATTTATAGAACTTGAAATCTTTGTAGGAGTACCATTTTTCTATTCAATTCTTGCCATAAAGAGTTCTTTCATATTTGTCAACAATGTTATATTTTGGGTTGACCATAAAAACATCTTCATAGCTATAGAATGGAGGATCTAACAATGAATTAATTATAAGAAAAAGTATGAAAAAGAAAGATATAATATCTCATTTGATATCATTAAAATTTCATGAGATATTCTATCTACAAATGACATATTATCATTGGTTTGACTTTTTATATAGTATATATAAAGTTAAGCTGTATTAAATATTTATAAAAAGTTGATTTTTAATGGATTTCCCTTACAATGAAGTTGTTCAGTACTAGATGCAATACATGGAAACTGAAAGGAACGCATATTATTTACTTCCGAAACATTTTAAAATTGTTGGCAAAAAATATCAATTTCTGTATAATTATATATATATATTTTTGGTAAATGCCTCTCTTTGTTTTGTTAACTATAATTAGGATAAAACTAGTTTAATAAATATTAATATTTTATGTATATATATGACTTAGTGAAAAGTTATGGTTCGTATATATATAGTCAAAAATCAACAATGGGAAATAATATATATGGTCAGATATTGTTTCGCTTTGGTTATAAATATGGTCAAATATTGTACTCTTACTGGATTGGAATAGTTATAAATATGTCTTTTTTATGTTTATCATATTTGTGTATATATGATGGGATAATGATTATGATAGCCATCCGCGGCTGAAACGGATCTTAATGCCCGAAAGTTGGATAGGGTGGCCTTTACGTATAGATTTGCAAATTAATGAATATAGTCAAAATATATATGGTCAAATATTTTTTTTGTTTAAAAATATGGCCAAATATTTTTATACTGTATTTAAAATAAAAAATTAATAGCTGTAAATGGACGCATTTTTAAATAAATATATGGCAGTGGAGAAAATTCGAAATAATATCTAGTCAAATGTTCTATAAATAGATACAAAATTGTGGCATATACTTTATTACTTATTGTCTGAAATTTTTGCATGTCAAATGTCAAATTGTGGCATATACTATCACCATACAAAAATTAGCAGAAACTACATTAAGTTGTATTTTTGGTTTAGCTAGGATTTTTTAATTAAAATTTAATTAAAATTATACTGAGCGAGTCAAGTAGTCAACATGGGTTATACTATAAGAAATATTATTTTCCTTGATTAACCGTTTTCTATTCGATTCTTTCCATAAAGAGTTCTAATTCGTATTTGTCGACAATGTTTATTTTGGGTTGACCATAAAGTACTAGATGCATCACTGGTAAGGGCAGGGAAGCACGTCATTAAACATTATAACACCAAATTGTCTTAAAGAAGTTTAAAACAACAACTTCTGATTTTAACTTGGTCCTAATAGCTAACAAACTTCTTCTCTTCAAAAACAGCTCCTATACAAACAACAACTTCTGATCTAATAACTTGGTCCTGATAGCTAACAAACTTTCTTCTCCTCAAAAACAGCCTCTTCCACCCATTTAAATAAGTGCTCCTATACAATTAACAATAAGAGATTGGTGAAGCTTAAGAGATTCAGACCAAATTTTGTTAACATATCATCACTTGCATCGGTTTTGGTCAGAGAAACTTTGCCCCCATCTCTCTTACTCACGCACCTGAAGAACGGTGGACCAGGATTTTCTTGCGTCCTAGACATGTACATCTTCACAAGCTCACCACATACACTCTTGCTTGGGAATTAGGTATTTGAAAAGTTGATAAAAAAGAAGAGAAGACACGAGTTTATGTTTTTAATGATAGAGTAAAACGTATCGTTTCACTATTTAACAGAAGTTTAAGCAAAATTAATGGTTGACTTTGGGATGTTTAAAATTTCTGAATCAACATAAGTTTAGAATTATTTCGAGAAAATTATGAAAGTTTGATGAGAAAAATATTTGGCTTGTCTAAAAAATTGAGGGTTTTTAGCGTATTTTTGTTAGTTTGGGATTCAAATGGCGTTTTTCCCTATAAACACATAAATAATTAAAATTATATACTAAATGATAAAATCATTTGTAAAACATGTATTGACAATCCAAACAGTAGGCAAGTCATCTAGTAAATAAAACAACTTTGTTTGTAAAAATTACTAGATTCTTATGGAATTATTTTACATAATTTATAGTTGTCGATCTAAAAATTTAAGGTTAATAAGTTCACTCTTGTATAAATATATATATAGTAGAATTTTTGCTCTTTTCCTTAAGCCACACCAGCAAAAATTGACAACCCATCATATTTTTTAAAAACATTATAAAATCTCTAATATCTACTATTTTCTCACTAACTAGAGTCAATATATTAATGAAACATATAAAAATAATAGCCCATAATCTATTAATTATTTATTGGATATTAACATCTTATTATCTATTCTATTAAAATAGAAGTCACAACCTCATTTTATGTGTGATTTTTTTTATGTTAGACCATCCCTTAGAAAATTACTTAAATGAATGTTTCTATGCACATTTGAATTATTTTAACTATTTTTAAAAAATCAAATAGATTCTCATATTTTATCTGAATTACATCTGAATAAAATCTTTTGATATCTTTTTATTTATCGTTAAAGAAAACATTTTAAAATATTTAATTACTTCCGTTTGAATTTAAAATATAAATGTATATTTCGTTTTTACTAAAATAAACATTTAAATATTTAATTAATTTCGTAATTATTAAAATATAAAAGGTATATGTAATTTTTACTAAAATAAACCTTTTAAGTATTGAATTAATTTTGTAATTATATTACACACATGTACAATTTTGTATTAAATTTGTGATATTAATTTAACATAATACATTTCAATTAAATTTTTCATCTCTAACAGTTAGGATTTGTTAATTTAGAATTTTATACCACACTAATGAAAATATGCTATCAATATGAATGATCGGTCTACAAATGCTATTTTAAAAATGCATTCAGTTTTTGTTATTAAATATAATGGCCGGTTTATTTTTATTTTTTAATATTAGAAGGATATTGCTGTTTTTTTTACACAAAGATAATCAATCTTATTTTTATATAGTCCATATTCATATATTATTAATTAATGTAATTATTTTTGTTTCTTTTATTTTGTGCAATTTTGAGTGTGCAATCGGTATTGTACCAATTTATGTCATTAACATAAATAACAATTGAATGACTGAAAAAATACATTTCAAGTGAATACTTTTTTTTCAGTGTAGTTATTAACAAATGTAATTGTAGGTTTAAGTGTTAATTATATAACATGATGTATGATAGATGAAGAATTGCAAATAAAAATTTAACATTGTAAAGTTTTGGGGTAGAAAAGTCTAAATCACCAATAGACAACATAAAGAAACCTAAATATAGATAATAAAAAAACAGGTTTAAAAGGACAAAAACAATGCATTATAATTTCTGATTTAATAATTTAAATAAAGCGAACGTTTTATAAATTACACAAATATATTCGATTAACATATATGTATGACCTATAAAATACAAGTAAAATCGTAAGAAAATTAATATCTAAGTTATATTAAACGAACATAATTTTTCGTAAATATCACGTAATGTCAGGTTTTAGTTAATGCTCATATGGGAAATAGTAAAATTTATGGTGGGAATATTAGGTACGGTTTGGAAGAATTCCTGGAAGTCTTTTAGAAGATTTCCTGGAAGTCGTCTAGACCCTAAATATAACCTCTAAACTAAATTAACTAACTAAACATTTCATAAAATCAAATTAAATGTAATAAGTGTTTACTATCACAGAAATAAACACATATAAGTAAAATTTTAATTTTTCAAAAAAAACATTTAAGCTTTTTAAAATCTAACCCTAAGAATACATATAATACTACAACATATATTGTCAAACACTAGACAAAAAAGTATCATGATTCACTACTTTAACTCATCTATGTTGAAAACAATTAAATTTTATTACATCTTAATTTATATCACTTAAAACTTGAATAATTACATAATTTTAATTTTTCACTTATCAAAATATTTTTTACAAAATTATATATTATTTTTAAGTTCAACTATACCAGAAGACTTCCCAAGACCTCTTTCAGACGACTTACAGTATCTCAGAAGACTCAGAAGACATTCTGGGGCTATATTCGTAAAAATAAGTTCTGTTTTTTTGTTTGGTCACAAGGGGTTGGCTGTACTTTTACAAGTCTTTTAGGTTAGTTTTGCAATTGATTCAAGTTTGTGTATAGTTTTTTTAACGCTGATCTATTATCATGATATTATAATTATGAGAAAGATTACATAGACGATCTGACAACCGATAATACAACCTGCCTTATAAGAATCTACGTCTAACTGCATCACTTCAACCGTCCTACGGAGATCAAGCCTGACTGAGTTTACTTGCACCAAGTTTGAGTATAGTTTTGCATTTAAAATCAAGTTTTGAGTCATATTTGGCAAATACTCCTATTTTAATAAGAGAAATATCACTATTAATTTTAAACAATGAATTAATGGATTTGAAAATCCGAACTAAATCTAGTGTTATTGGTTTTGTGATTTTAAAATCTGTATTAAAATCAGGTGTTATTGGTTTAATGATTCATAAATTATGTATTAAATCAAGTGTTATTCAATCGTACGGATTTACTAATATATTTGATTTTATAATGAATTTGAATGAATTTGTTTAGATTTTTTAGTTAAAAATATAAAGACTCAAATCCAAGGGAAAACTTCTGGATTTGCATATTTTACTTGGATTTATAAATACTATATGGATTTCTAAAGCAATCAAAATATATAAACCAATAACACCTAAATTACTGCATGTAAACTATAAAATTGTTGTGTTTGAATTTCTAAAGCAATCAAAATATATAAACCAATAACACCTAAATTACTGCATGTAAACTATAAAATTGTTGTGTTTGAATATATTATATTAAAACATTAGTAATATGATAAACATTAAAAGTATATATCAATAATCAGGTAAATCAAATATTGGGGGAAATTTTACTTATACACTTTTCATGATACCACTTTTCACTTATATCACCACTCAAAGGACATTTTCATAAATAGCACATTCATTAATTGGTAAAAGACTAAACTAACCTTATCTTTACTTCAATCTATCGTCTCCTTCTTCTCCACCGTCGTGATCCTTTTTCTCTCTCCTTTCGGATCCACCGTCTCTCTCTCCGTCGGATCCACCGTCTCTCTCTCCGTTAGATCCGCCGTCTCTCTTTCCGAGATCCATCGTCTCTCTCCCTGTGGAGATCGTTCTTCTCTCTCCGTTGAGATCTGTCGCCATCTCCGACGAGATCCATTGTCGTCTCCGTTGAGTTCCATCGTCACTCTCTCTCACGCATCTAGCGATAAGCAATTACGAGAATCACGATTCAAAACCTCAAAGATGTTGGCTCCTCTCCACGATTCACACTGGTATGTTTCTAATTTGTGTTTTTTTTTGTTCGATTCAAGTAATATTTTGGATTTGTTCTTTCTGTTATAAAAAAAAATCAACGAAGGTTGGTTTACAACAGGTCGATCTAAGAGAAAGAGTTTCAATAGTGAACATTGAGTTTTCAAAAAATTATAAACCTTTATAAATCTGGGTTCAAGTAATTTTAGGATTTTCGTTCCTCTGTTATTCAAAAAACAAATAAGGTTGATTTAGACTTGTCTTTTGAATAGTTCTGGTTAGGAGAAATATTTTCGGATAGTGAACATTGTATTTAAAAAAATTATAACCTCTTATAAATCTGGGTTTTAAGATATTGTTGATAGTACAACTCAATGCTTTACAAGGTTTTATAAAGAAGTTTGTAAACAAGAGTTGATCATATATGTCTATAAAAAACATATAAATGTATGAATTTGAGAAGTCTTGTCTTTTATTATCTTATATTCTTTGTAAGACTGTTACCAAAATACATGAACATTATGCTTATATAAGGTATCTTTAGACTATGATTAAAAGTTAACATCATCTTTTTATTTCGTCTTGCAGGTAGATAGCAATGAATTTTGCACATCTTTGAGATTGCGTCCGAGGATTGATGAAGCTGGAACAGAACCACTAGACAATCTAAAAGTGATTATCCAATCGGTGTCTTGGTCAATAATGTGAAGCATTTTATAAAAGATTATAAATTTATTTTTATAAGGGTTTATAAATTAGAAGTTTGTAGAGACTTATAAAACGTTGTTTATTCTTTATTACTTCTTGTGGTTAATACAATGTTTGGATTTCTTGATGAATACAAACATTTGGTGACCCCAACACATCCTGATCTTGATGATATGAATTTTAACAGTGTTGGACAATTAGTTCAACAAGGACATAAAATGAAGAAAATCTAATGGGAACAAGGATTTGTGGATTTACCTTTTGCAACATATGATATAGGAAAATAACACATGAAAGACGATAAAAATGAAGAAAAAAGAAAGCTGAAAAGCAAATAAGAGTTCATAAATCATTTATAAAAGTTTATAAAACAGTTTGCAAAGTTTATAAGCTATTTATAAAGGTTTATAAATTATTTGCAAGAGTATCTAAACCATTTATAAAGGGTTATAGAACAATTAATAAAGTCTATAAACCATTTATAACTGTTTATAAAAACATTATGAAATTTTATAAACAATTTATAAGGGATATGTATACAATTTATATGGTTTATAGGTTTAGGAATCAATTAGAAAGTCTCTTAAATAATTTATAAGAGTCTATAATAATTTATAAAGAATTATAAAAATAATTTATAAGAGTTTGTAAAATAATTTATAAGGGTTTATAAGGATATATAAATAATTAATAATAGTTTATAAATCATTTATAAAAATTTATTTAAATTTTTTATGAATTTTATAAACCTATTATAAAGGCTGATAAAACAGTTTATAAAGTATATAAACTATTTATAAATGTTTATTACAAAATTATAAGAGTTTATAAATAATTCATAAGGGGAATGTATATAATTTATATGGTTTATATAGGTATATACATGTTTATAAATCAATTGGAGGTCTTTAAATCAATTATAAGAGTCTATAACCATTTAGAAAGGCTTATAAAACAATTTATAAAGTATATAAACTATATATAAATGTTTATTACAAAAATTATAAATGTTTATAAATAATTTATAAGGTTTATATATGTATATACATGTTTAGAAATCAATTGGAAGTCTGTAAATCAATTATAAGAGTCTATAACCATTTAAAAAGGCTTGTTATAAGAGTTAATAAAATAATTTTTAAGGGTTTATAAAGGTATGTAAATTATTTTCAAGGTTTATATAGGTATATACATGTTAAGAAATCAACCAGAGGTCATTAAATCAATTATAAGAGTCTATAACCATTTAGAAAGTCTTATTAAACAATATATAAGAGTTAATAGAATAATTTTTAAGGGTTTATAAATGTATGTAAATAATTTATAAGAGTATAAAACATTTATAAAAGCAATTTATATATAAGTGAACCAGTTAGAGATGAACATCTACATGGACATTATTTTTTGCTCCCCTTTGTAGTTCTTTTGGTCATATGAGTGATTGCACAAAATCTGACAGCATTCAACCCCAACCTAATACACTTCATATTAATCTATGTGTTTAGTTTGTCTTTTGCTTGTTTGAGAGTTCATTTTAAGACATAAATGGTTTAATTTGTTCATATAAGGATTTGTAAAAAAAAACATTCGTCTAAATTATAAGGACTTGTAATGGATTTTTAAGGAAGAGTTTATAAACGGATTATAAAAAGTTAATGAAGGGTTTATAAATCAGTTTATAACACCTATAAAACTAAAATTAGTTTATAAACAGTTCATAAATCATTTTACAAGGCTTACAAGAATTTACAAAATAGATAAGATTTATAATTTATTTATAACGGTTTATAAATTATTTAGCAAAATAGTTAACATTTATAAGATTTATAAACCATTTATCTTTTAGTCCATTGATTTCTTGGTCTTCTTCAAATACATGAGATACGGTTCACAGTTGCTAGAATCCTTGCTTGAAGATTTCAGTGAGATGGTTTTGAAGCAGAGCAAAATACAACACTTATAACACATTTAACATTAAAAGCCAGTGACAACATGTGTAAGATAAGAAGAAATATGCTTCTGTAGCTCAACAAATCCATGCTCCATCTCCACTGCTTCTTCAGATATTATACACAAAATAAGACATAAAAGACATGAATCTCATAAAGTAGCAAAACAGAATGCTAGACTACCAAAATAATAACATTTCACCTCATTTATTACACATACTAAACCTTGTTAGTTAAACTAACTAGTAGCTTTGCATTACCTCAAGAAAGTGAGGTACTTGATATGTATATCACCGCATGATATATGGTGTTTTTCACATCATTGTATAGGTGTTTTTGTATTGATTCGAGTCCATAATCCGAGTCAGTCTAGTCCTTTTTGATCTTTTACAGGTCTGGAGTTGGTAGAAGAATGAAGAGAGCATGCTTGAAGAGAAGCTGTCCTTTTGGAGCATTTTGCGGAGAACACTCAAGACGAACAGTCCCGAAACTGTTCTCTAGCAGAACAAGCAGACGGAGTGATCCCGAGGTTGTTCCCGACAAATAAGGAAGCTTCTATTTTCGGGAATTAAGGCCTTGTTGCCCTAATTTCTTTTCTACCTATTGGCGCCTCCATATAAAGACGCCATCTATCCTATTTTATTTCTTACGCTAGTTTTTTACAAGAGAACTATTAGCTTTTGCGATCTGCAACTTGTAAGGGAGAAGAATCCATTCTCTCATAGAGAAGACCTTCTGAACCCTTGTTTACTACTCTTATTATTATGCAGTTTCATTCAGGATCTATGTCTTTGATTTCTTGCATCATGATTGAGTAGTGATCTAGCTCGCCTAGGGTTTTTAGGGTGTTGAAATATGAGCTAAACATAGATAAGCTATTCTTGATTATTCTTCATCCATACTATTCATAAAGCTTCCATTAATCTGATCACTTGATGTTAGATCCTAAGTTTATCGCCTAGCTAACTGCTTAGGAGATAGCTTGACATGTATTGAATGAGCTTAGTATCCCTAATCAGCGAAAGTAGATATTAGGGTAGTAAGTGAACTGATCGGACCTGACCCCTAAGGCTTGCAGTCGTTTCTCATCTCAACGACAGTTAGATGATGGGACCGACCAGCAAAGAGATCACCACCACGACAGTGGGGTGTTCCAGCTGAGTGATCCGAGTTCTAGAAAGCACTGCACCGCGCTTGAATAATTGTTTGGCTCTCGCTCAACACCCAATGAAATACCCTAGGCTAGCTTCTTGTTAAATTGAATAAATCTCTAGTTTACTTGTTTTCCGCGTCACCAATTGAAGTGAAAACCATTTTCTTCTTAGCTTGATATTGAGATTTATAAGAGTAAAGTGTAGACTGGTCCTCTGGATTGAATCTAAAGTACTATAATCACAACTGTTAACTTGGCAGTAGCAAAGATTCATATTTAGTGTATCAAGTTTTGGCGCCGTTGCGACGGGGACCAGATTTTTTTACCTCTACTTTTCGGTTTCATTTTAAGTCTAAGATATCTAACTCGCCTCTGTTTCTTTGTCACAGCTAATGATCCAGGTGCATGACCAGTAGACATACTCGGAGCAACGCCCAAGGACCATTGCGAGAAGAACTTAGAACGTCAGAACCGTCAACTGCCTAGACCTACAAGCACCAACATGGGTGATCATCAGGATGATCTTACTGCTGCGTTTGCACTCATGCAACAACAGATGCAGCAGATGCAGCAAACTATCCAAGCGAACGCTGCAAACCAACGGAATGCACCGGAGGAAGTTGATCAGATTGGCCAAAGGAATCTCTTGCGTAATCTACCTGCTACGCGATCCGCCATCAACCCTCCACCTTGCACTAGACAAGACTTTGAGATCAAGCCCGCCTTGATAGGTCTGGTGCAGAGGAAGATCTTCAACGGACTTCCTGCAGAAATACCGATGGACCACATTGAAAACTTTGAGAAGATGTGTGGGTTCACTAAGGCGAATGGAGTACCACCAGATTACATCAAGTGTACCTTGTTCCCTTTTTCCCTCGATGGGAAGGCTGCTCGCTGGCTAGATTCCTTACCAACTGGATCGCTCACAACATGGGAACAAGTCAGATCCGCTTTCTTGAGCCACTTCTACACGAAGTCAAAGACGGCAGCGCTGAGACAGAAGATCGCCACCTTTAAACAGCTGGTAGATGAGCCGTTCTGCGACGCATGGGAGCGATTCAACGTCTACCGCAGAGAGTGCCCACATCACGGTTTTGAAGAAGATTATCTACTCGGAGTTTTCTACGATGGAGTAGGTTGGGAGTACAGGAATGCTTTAAACTCAGCCAGTAATGGAGATTTCATGACCCAATCCACTCAAGGCGCTTTCGCGCTAATTGAGAACATGGCCTCAAGCTCAGCTGACAGCAACCGAGAGACTGACCGCACCCAAAAGGTGAACAGCATCGACAATAGCAAAATAGATGAGCTCTCTGCCAAGGTCGATCAGCTGATTAAGAGTAATCAGAACCATGTCTTCATCATGGAAGAGTCTCCTCAGGATAAAGGAACCACAGACACTACATCAGAAGCGGACCAGGCGATTGAAGACCACCATGAGGTTAGCTATGTGAATGGGCAAGGATGGCAGTTTAAGAACTATCACCCGAACCCTAACGTGAGGAACAACCCCCACCTGTTCAACAACCCTAAACCCGATGGTAACACAGAAAATGCTCAAGGCAATCAAGTTCAGAATAGTGGCTACCAACGGGGGTATGGAAATCAAGGACGAACCTTTGTCCTCAGCCCAGCTCAGAATACTCAGTTCCACAACCAGAAACAACCGACTAACCAGCAGCCTGCACAGCCTGCTCAAACTGCTCCACAAGACGAGATGAAGAGTCTTGCCAATATGATGAGCCAGCTGCTCCAAGGACAACAGATTCAGGGAAAAGCACTGAATCAGGTCACAAACGACATCAATACCCGAATGAATCACATGTTCAATGACCTGAGTGCCAAATATGATAATGTCTCGAGCCATATGAGGCAGATGGATATTCAGATTGCTCAGACTGCTGAGAGTGTGAAGAGACAGCAAGGCACTCTTCCTGGAAAAACAGATAAAAATCCCAAGGAGTGTAATGCAGTCGCGCTTAGGAGTGGGAAGCAGTTAACTGATCTGGCACCCAAGAGATTCACAACAGCTGAAAAGGGGAAGCAGAAAGAATCAGAACAGCCACCTGTAACCGCACCAGCAGACGAGGAAGAAGCAGAGCTTCCTGTTAAACATACTCCGACCACTACAGAGCAGCCTACTGTGGTTGTTCGCCCAGCGGCAGAACCTGTTCCCACCCGTGACTATGTGCCAAAGGTTCCGTACCCTGTTCCTGCTAAGGCCACACGCAAGGACAAGGAGGAGATGAAATGTAGGAAGATGCTGGAAGACTTAACAGTCAGACTCCCTCTCATGAGTGCAATCCAGATGATGCCATCCATGAGTAGCTTTGTGAAAGGACTAATTTCTGGAAAGATAACCGATGACAGTGAGTTCATGGTAGTCTCTAAAGAGTGCAGCGCTGTTCTCCAGAACAAAAGGATCAAGAAGCTAGGTGATCCTGGAAAATTTGTCCTTTCCATCCAAATAGGGAGAACAGTCTTCTCGTGTTCGCTAGTCGATCTGGGATCAAGCATCAACCTCATGCCGTACTCTGTGGCTAAGCGCCTAGGATTCACAGATTTCAAACCTACCAGGATGTCCCTAGTGTTTGCTGATCGATCAGTGAAATCTCCAGTCGGAATTATCGAGGATATCCAGGTTCTGGTTGGGAACACACTTGTCCCTGCCGATTTCGTTGTTCTGGAACTTGAGGAAGAATCAAAGGATCCTCTGATCCTAGGCAGACCATTCCTATGCACTGTCGGAGCTATCATAGATGTGCGACAGGGAAAAATCGATCTCCACCTAGGAGACATTGTGATGAGGTTCGAGATGAATCAGATGCTCAAGAAACCTATGCTAGATGGACAAACCTTCACTGTCCAAGAGGAGGGTGATCCGCTGGAACCGAGTGATCAGATGATTGAGGAGATCCTAATAGATGATCCGCTGGAACTAGCTCTGACTAGAGCTGAAGCAGAACAGAATGTCCAGAACATCGACGCTGATGGGTACGCCAAGATGTTGGACTCCGCCAGAACCATGGAAAGATTAGTGGCATATCTTAGTCTGGGGGAGAACAATGCCTCAGACTCATCGAGCTCGCCTGTTCCACCAAGTAGGAACAATGACCCGTGGAGTGAATCCAAAGCTCCAAAAGTCGAGCTCAAAACACTCCCTAAGGGGCTCAGGTACGCATTTCTTGGACCAAATTCTACATACCCAGTAATCGTAAATGCTGACCTGAACAATGCTGAAACTGCTCTTCTCTTATGCGAACTTAGGAAATATCGAAAAGCATTAGGATATTCCCTAGCTGATATACCTGGCATTTCACCTGATCTGTGCATGCATAGAATACACCTAGAAGATGAATCAATGACTTCTGTAGAACATCAGAGGAGGTTAAACCCAAATCTGAAAGATGTTGTAAAGAAGGAGATAATGAAACTTCTAGAAGCTGGTGTAATTTATGCGATTTCTGATAGTAAGTGGGTTAGTCCTGTTCATGTAGTGCCTAAGAAAGGAGGGATCACTGTTATAACAAATGAAAAGAATGAATTAATCCCTACTAGAACAGTAACTGGTCATCGCATGTGCATTGATTTCCGTAAATTGAATGCTGCGACTCGCAAGGATCACTTTCCACTTCCCTTCATTGATCAAATGCTTGAAAGATTGGCTAACCACCCTTACTATTGCTTTTTAGATGGTTATTCAGGTTTCTTTCAGATTCCCATCCACCCAGACGATCAAGAAAAGACGACGTTCACATGTCCTTATGGAACATACGCCTACAGGAGAATGCCTTTCGGGCTGTGCAATGCTCCAGCGACCTTTCAACGCTGCATGATGTCAATTTTCACTGATCTAATTGAAGACATAATGGAAGTTTTCATGGACGATTTCAGCGTCTATGGGAGCTCCTTTAGTGTCTGTTTGTCAAACTTGTGCAGGGTTCTGAAGCGATGCGAGGAGAAGCATCTCGTGCTGAATTGGGAAAAATGCCATTTCATGGTCAGAGATGGGATTGTTCTAGGACATAAGATTTCAGAAAAAGGCATCGAAGTGGACAAGGCAAAGATCGATATCATGATGAGTCTGCAACCCCCAACTTCAGTGAGGGGAATAAAAAGCTTTTTGGGACATGCTGGTTTTTACAGAAGATTCATCCAGGACTTCTCGAGAATCGCAAGACCACTCACTAGACTGCTCTGCAAGGAAACAAAGTTCGATTTCGACAACGAGTGCTTAGCTTCATTTCACACGATCAAGGGAGCTCTTGTCAGTGCACCGGTTGTCCAACCCCCAGACTGGGACCTCCCTTTCGAGATCATGACGGACGCGAGTGACTTTGCAGTGGGAGCAGTGCTTGGACAGCGGAAGGATAAGAAGCTCCATGTGATCTACTACGCGAGCAAGACACTGGATGAAGCTCAATGTAGGTATGCCACCACAGAGAAGGAACTCCTGGCCATCGTCTATGCTTTTGAGAAGTTCCGATCATATCTGGTTGGGTCTAAAGTGATAGTCCACACGGATCATGCAGCTCTCAAGTACCTGCTCACGAAAAAAGATGCCAAACCGCGGCTCCTGAGATGGATTCTCCTCCTTCAGGAATTTGACCTGGAAATAAGAGACAAGAAAGGGGTAGAAAATGGAGTAGCGGACCACCTTTCCAGAATGAAAATAAACGATGATACAGTGATTGACGAAGAACAACCAGTGGAACACGTCAGTGCGATTGGTCTTTGCTACACGGAACAACCAATGCGCATAGAAACAGCTTGTTCTTCGCAACTAGAGCCGTTTGTGGCAACAATCCAGAAGCAATATCCTGATCTACCGTGGTTTGCTGAGATTGCAAATTTCTTAGCTGCTGAAAAGGAGCCTCAGAAGTTCACGGGGAACGAGAAGAGGAAATTCTTAAGAGAGGCAAGGCACTACTTCTGGGATGAGCCTTATCTATACCGACAATGCAAGGATGGGATCTTCAGACGATGTGTTCCGGAGGCTGAAATTCCAGGGATCCTACACCACTGCCACGGATCTTCCTACGCTGGACACTTCGCCACATTCAAAACAGTCTCCAAAATTCTCCAAGCGGGATTCTGGTGGCCAACAATGTTCAGAGATGCTCACGCTTTCATATCCAGATGCAATGCATGCCAGCGAATGGGCAGTATCAGCAAAAGGAATGAGATGCCCAGAACTACATATTGGAAGTTGAGGTGTTCGACTGCTGGGGGATAGATTTTATGGGACCTTTCCCACCTTCTCACAAAAACGAGTACATCCTGGTTGCAGTCGACTATGTCTCCAAGTGGGTAGAAGCAATTGCTAGTCCGACCAACGACGCACGAGTTGTAACCAAGATGTTCACCTCCATCATCTTTCCAAGATTTGGAGTACCTAGAGTGGTTATCAGCGATGGTGGAACTCACTTCATCAACAGAGTGTTCCAAGGATTACTGAACAAGAACGGCGTGAAACACAAGGTTGCAACCGCCTATCATCCTCAAACGAGTGGCCAAGTGGAAATTTCCAACAGAGAGATCAAGAACATTCTGCAGAAAACAGTCAATACCACGCGTAAGGACTGGTCCATCAAGCTTGACGACGCTCTCTGGGCCTACAGAACAGCCTATAAGACCCCATTAGGGACCACTCCCTATCATCTGGTCTATGGCAAGGCATGTCACCTACCTGTGGAGCTAGAGTATAAGGCAGCTTGGGCTGTTAAGCTGCTTAACTTCGATATCAAACCTGCTAAGGAGAGGCGAACAATTCAGATCCATGAGTTGGAAGAGATTAGGCATCTGGCCTATGAGAGCTCCAAAATCTACAAAGAAAAAACCAAGGCATTCCATGACAAACGGATCATCAGCAGAAGCTTTGCTCCGAATGATCAGGTCTTACTATTCAACTCAAGGATTAAGCTGTTCCCTGGAAAGCTAAAATCCAGATGGTCAGGACCTTTCACCATCAAGGAGGTTCGCCCCTATGGAGCTGTCGTGTTGCTGGACACAAGAGGAGGAGAATTTGTTGTTAATGGGCAGCGCCTCAAGCCTTACCTTGCTGATACAACAATCGCTGAAGGTGTAGAAATACCCTTAAGTGATCCCCTTCAAGCCTAATCGGCTCACAAAAGTCAAGCTAGTGACTGAAAAGAAGCGCTTGGTGGGAGGCAACCCACTGGTGAGTGTAAATATTTCTTTTATTTCTAAAAAAAAAAAAAAAAAAAACTAACTTGCAGGAAGAAAATCGAGCACTTCTCAGCAGAACACTCCGGCGTTTGTTCCACTGATTGTTCCCAGGTAAGTGCTCGAACAAAAAAAAAAAAGAGGAAAAGGGAAATGGCCTATTTAAGGCCCACTAACTTTACCACCCCCCTTATATCTAGAGCCGCAAACCAACCTCAAAGAACCCTAAATCGAAAACTCTCATTTCATATTCTTCTTCATCGATTTTGCTCTAATCTCTTGGATCCTCTAGAGATCGGTTTGGTTTTGCAGGAACAACAATCCAATCAAGGTAACCGCTCAGATCCCCTTCCCCTTCGCGCATCCAAAACGCGGTTTGGAAGTGTCTCCTTGAATCCTCCTTACCTATTGCTTAGCGATTGGTTCTTAGATTGTAGCTATATCTTTTGCGTTCTTGAGTAATTGCGATTGTGTTGGGAATTGATGGAAGTTGTAGGTTGTTAGAAATTGATGGACTTGGGCAAAATTGAGAGATTGGAATGTCCCATCGTTTCTGAACAACCGTTGAGCATGGCTAATTTGGAAATTGACTTTGTTTTGCAGATGCCTCCAAGAACAAGGAACCCTAAAGCACTCAAGGCCTCTCGCGGAGCAGCCACGCCTTCTCACTCCGCGAACGTCCCTTCCTCCTACCCATGGCCGAACAAGGCTGAGGGTCAACCGATCAACATCAATGACCCACTACTCCTTGACTACAATTGTGAGGGGTGGGACAAGGAGTCCGCAGCAAGATACAACAGGCTTCTCGCAGCAGAGATCCTGCCCACACGATTTGCTCACGCGGAGACCTTAGCTGCTCTTGGTCTCGAGTCTGATGTGTTCGAGACGCTCGATGTCATGGGCCTCGCTCCTCTCTGCTACCAAGCCCAAGTTCTCTATCCAGATTTGGTTCGGCAATTGCTCGCAACAGCTCAGATTACTTACCAGAACCCAACTGCGCCAACATACGAGAACTGCTACTTCTCCTTCATGGCTGACGGCAAGTTCTGCTCCATCTCTCTCCACGATCTAAACGAACTACTCGAGATCGCAGACACGCCAAGAGAGGTCTCAGTTGACAAAAAGTTCGCGCCAGCAAACGCCTTTTGGGATCTCATTGCGACAGGGAAGTTCACTTCTCGCAAGGCTTATCAGTCACAAATCCGAAACCCCACTCTGCGTATCATTGCCAAGATCGTCTCGAACATCCTATTCGCAAAGGAACACACCTCCAAGGTCACAAACGGAGAGCTGCAGGTTCTATACACCGGCCTCGAGGATGAGATCCGTAGAGACAGAGTCATACCGATACAGACTGTGAAAACAAACCCTGGATTCCTTCTCATCACGATGCTCTCTGAGCGCAAGGATTCCATGGTCCGAACGGAAGACAAGAAAGATCGCTGCGGCAGTGTTCTCACACCCTTGTTCAAACGCTTCAACATCGACCTGGATTCCTACACGGTTGTTCCTGAGCTTGAGTACATTGACACCGCCTATTTGATCACGTGCCACATCCTGCGCGACGAAAGCACATACAAGTTCACAGACAAGGACGGGATCACTCTCTACTGCAAGCTCCCTCTTCCAGGGTTAACAGATTTCACAACCTTGGATAACATAGTGTTCTTGCCAAACGCAGAACACTTGTGCGTCGACCCCCGAGCGCCAATTCCAGATGAGAATGCGGCAGGGGATGATGTGGAGGACATAACTCCACCTGCTGATGGTGCTTACGACCTAGAGGACCTCACGGATGTTACAGATGACCACGCCTACAGACGTTGGATGGTGGACTCCCAGAAGAAAAACAACAGCCTCATGAAGAGGATCCTCAGAGCACTCACTGGAGGCTGCATCAGAAGTCAGGATGAGCAGACGACGCAAGGAACAAGGCGCCCAGGCAAAGAACCAGCGGGCACTTCAGCTAGAGAAGAGAGACTTCCGAGGAACCGGAGAACAGCCGGCCACTCCAGCAGCGGCGATTCAGACTGAGTCCAAACGGACTATTCCTATTCCCTTGTTTTATCCATCTGAACTATTTATTTCCCTGCTATTTGTTTTTGGTTTGGTGTGTTTTAGCCTTCTCCGATTTATTTTCACAACCAGGGATGGTGTGAAGTAAGTCTGGGGGAGAAACTCTGTACGATTTCCATGTTTTTATTGAGTCAGTCCCTAGGATCGAGTCAGTCCAGTCAAACTTATTGTGGTAATCAGGACCTTATTTTGTGATGATTTCTTAACCACCTCGTGCTTTAACCTTCTTATTCAGTGACCTTAGCAGTGATGAAAGACCCACACATGGACCTGGAACACCCTGACTTATCTCATTTGACACTCCAGAAGTTCTCCACCGATCAGGTTACACTGGGTAGACTCAACTCCACTATATCTGAACCTAATCTGGACTTTAATTCTTCTTGTTATGGGTACTAGATCAGGGAAACGAGACCTATACTCAGGACTTCTTATCCTTTTTATCCATCTTGCTGTTCCTGAGTAGCTAGCTCATCTTTAGCTAGTTCCCACCTTGTACCTTAGCCTTCGTTCCAACTTCATGCATTTGTTTCTCAGTGTTATATGTGCAGATATGTGCAAAAAGGTTGGAGAGGAAAGGATCAACGCAGCCTTTACTCGTTACTGCTGCAGAAATTCAATCAGAAAGGAGAACAAGCAGATCAAGGGACCAACTGCTCCATGACCAATGGATCGTGCAAGTATAGCAGAATGATGCGAATCAGATCCACCAGTGGCCTTCTCAAAATCACATGCTACCTCCTTCTTCGTCACCTCATCTCTACTTTCGTTTCATCAAAAAAAAAAAAAAAAAAAAAAAAAAAATTAATTACCTTTCGTTTTTGGCATTTGACGATGGAGAAGGAGATGAGTTCGAGGGAACATGAGCCACTGGGAAAGCCAAGAAGGAGTTTAGGTTAATTTTCGGAGAACATAGAAGGGGGCAAGCAGAGCAGTCTGATGACTGTTCCAGAACAGAGAGCAACCGTTCGAAAGAGAGCAAAAACGAGTAGAGGCTGTGGACATCAATGGATCCGTTCTCTCTTGCCATTTTGTGCGATATCCTGCATCCTCTAAGAAATCGGTAACCCCTAAACACTCTCAACTCCACCATTAAAAAGCTTGTTCCATACCTAGACCGTCCACCCTGAGTAGCGCCCATGACAAGAAGCTCACGAAAATTCTAATTGAACAAATGGAGTTTGGTCTCGAAAGTGTCGCTTTTTCAGGTCAAGATGTAGAGTAAGGAGCCGATCTGTGAACAGCGATCAGGGGTTTCCAGTAAGTGTGTGTGGTTCTAATCTACTGCTTGTATGGTTCAGAGATTTGTGGTAAGAGTATGGTTGCTGAGAATAAGCGAGTTCCCACACTTTCAAACTTTTCTCCTGTTCTTGATACTTGCCTTGTTCGAGGACAAACAAGGATCTAAGTCTGGGGGAATTGATATATGGTGTTTTTCACATCATTGTATAGGTGTTTTTGTATTGATTCGAGTCCATAATCCGAGTCAGTCTAGTCCTTTTTGATCTTTTACAGGTCTGGAGTTGGTAGAAGAATGAAGAGAGCATGCTTGAAGAGAAGCTGTCCTTTTGGAGCATTTTGCGGAGAACACTCAAGACGAACAGTCCCGAGACTGTTCTCTAGCAGAACAAGCAGACGGAGTGATCCCGAGGTTGTTCCCGACAAATAAGGAAGCTTCTATTTTCGGGAATTAAGGCCTTGTTGCCCTAATTTCTTTTCTACCTATTGGCGCCTCCATATAAAGACGCCATCTATCCTATTTTATTTCTTACGCTAGTTTTTACAAGAGAACTATTAGCTTTTGCGATCTGCAACTTGTAAGGGAGAAGAATCCATTCTCTCATAGAGAAGACCTTCTGAACCCTTGTTTACTACTCTTATTATTATGCAGTTTCATTCAGGATCTATGTCTTTGATTTCTTGCATCATGATTGAGTAGTGATCTAGCTCGCCTAGGGTTTTTAGGGTGTTGAAATATGAGCTAAACATAGATAAGCTATTCTTGATTATTCTTCATCCATACTATTCATAAAGCTTCCATTAATCTGATCACTTGATGTTAGATCCTAAGTTTATCGCCTAGCTAACCGCTTAGGAGATAGCTTGACATGTATTGAATGAGCTTAGTATCCCTAATCAGCGAAAGTAGATATTAGGGTAGTAAGTGAACTGATCGGACCTGACCCCTAAGGCTTGCAGTCGTTTCTCATCTCAACGACAGTTAGATGATGGGACCGACCAGCAAAGAGATCACCACCACGACAGTGGGGTGTTCCAGCTGAGTGATCCGAGTTCTAGAAAGCACTGCACCGCGCTTGAATAATTGTTTGGCTCTCGCTCAACACCCAATGAAATACCCTAGGCTAGCTTCTTGTTAAATTGAATAAATCTCTAGTTTACTTGTTTTCCGCGTCACCAATTGAAGTGAAAACCATTTTCTTCTTAGCTTGATATTGAGATTTATAAGAGTAAAGTGTAGACTGGTCCTCTGGATTGAATCTAAAGTACTATAATCACAACTGTTAACTTGGCAGTAGCAAAGATTCATATTTAGTGTATCACCGCACACATGCTCCACATCATTCATAGTCTTCTTTGAGTGTGAATTCAGCTGAAACACAAATGTAAATGTAAATGTAAATGTAAATGTAAATGTAAATGTAAATGTAAATGTTATTCCCTAAAACACAAAACATGAAGTGAATAATAAATGTTATAACATTATTTTATAAGTCCTTATAAATATAAAATTTATAATATCTACCTCAAAAATATTACTACTTTGAGGAATAAGCAAGTCTTGTATACTAGAAACTTCATCTTGGAGTTTTATCACACTTGACACAATTAGTGATGATCTTTTTATTTCTATCTGCAACATAAAAGTATTGAACTAATAGCTTGTACAATTATTTTATAAGTCCTTATAAATGTAAACAATGTAATAAAACCTCAAGGACATGAAATGAATAATTTTTCTCATTATTTTATAAGTTCTTAAAATCTAAAATTGTAATAAATACATCAAAGATTTTGCTATTTCCAGCAATGAGGAAGTCTTGAGTGCTAGAAACTTCATCTCGTATATGTATCATATCTGACACAATTAATGGTGATCTATGTCTTTCCATCTGCAACATAAAAACATGAATCCAATAATTCATTTAAAATACCTCAAGGGCATTATTAAAGACATCCTTGTTTGTCACAATGAAAGGGAATGTGTCATATATTTTTACAACATAAAAACATGTAACTAGTAACTGTGGTAAAGTAAATAATAAAATTTATAAATAAAACATAACCAAAGAGTTTACTTCATAAATTGTTAGTCAAATCTGAAAAAAGTTTTCCACTATATTTATGTTTGCTCATAAAGGATACTACTTGGAAATCATTCCTAATAAAAACTGGAAGAGCATCTTCTGTACCAAAGATAGACTTTGATGGTGAAACGTAGCTAAACTTTATATTGTTATCTATTGTAAAATCTTCTAGAACTACCCTAATCAACTCTTTGTAGGATATATCTTTAGGAATAACACTAATTGAACCTCCTCTTTCTTTATCAACAGTGAAATCCCAATGAATTATATCCCAATATATATTCAAACATCAAAACTTATAGAAATAGTATGTCTTTTCTATAATATAAAATTTATAAGGGCTTATAAATATCACAGAGTATAATTTCAATTTCAATATCGACACCTTTGTCAAACATCACATAAAAAGATCATGTTTGGAAATTTTCAACATGAAATTACTTAAACAAATCATTTTCAGAAAAACAAAAGTAGAAGACAAAAATCACTTTCTTTGATGCTTCCTTCTCAAATTATCTTGACACCTTCGACAATCTTCTTCCTCTGTTCGCCGGATCGCGTCTACATCTCGCCAAGTTCGCCAGAGATCGCAAAGTTCACCGGTGATTTCATTTGGAGCAACTCCCAATTTGATCGCAGGACAAAGATCTGGAGAAGAAAGAAATATAAGTTAGTAGGAGTAAAAATATATTCAATACAAAATTACTTAAAGCTTGAAGAATCAACATGATATATCAAAAAACGATAAAACATAACACTATGTTCCTCATCGATAAATATTTATAAGGTTTTATAAATTTGAAATTTTTAAAACCTCCCAGAAATTGATCGATTATGAGAAAAATTACAGAAAGTGAAGAAAATCACCATATATTATCCTCTTACCTTTGTTACGTGTTAGTGGTAAGAATTCGTTTTGTTCTGTTCGTTTGAGGTTGAAGTCTTCGTCAAATCTCACCGGACGTCAGCGTCATCAAATCTCGTCGGAGAATTCGTCGGCGTCGTCAAATCTCGCCGGTGTCATCAAATCTCGCCGGAAAACTCATCAGAATCATCGAATCTCGCCGGATTTGATCACCGAAGAGAATTTGATAGATTGTTATTAGTGGATCTGAGATTGAAGAAATCATGGGAGAAAGATACTAGGTTTATGTTTGATTAAATAAGGGTATAATGATACTTTATCCATTAAAATTTTAAAGGTAAATTTGAAAAGTGTAAAGTTGAAAAGTGGTATTAGGAAAGTGGTATTGGTGGCAATTCCCCTCAAATATTTATATGTAACCATGAAGTCGCAATTTCCCTAAAAAAGATAATTCTAGAATATTTTGTCAACTAAAAAACACTATATATATACTAAAAAAATCAAATATTTATACTGTATTAGGTTTTTCCATTATATCGTACGCTCACGATGTCAGTTGCAGCCGCCTCGAACTCTAAGAAATCACGGCCATCCCCATCGTTTTCGTCGTTGCCAGACGAAGTTGTTTTGAACTGCTTATCCCGCGTGCCGAGACGCTATGACCTAAACCTCTCTTTGGTCTCAAAATATATTAGCCTTTTAGCAATATTTTATGTTTCTCTTTTATTTTCTTGTTTCTCTAATGTATTTACAAGTATCAATATTACCCGATTTTAAAAAAAATTAGCTCGTAATCTACAAAGTAAAAATGAACAGAGCCATTTTTACTTCGAAATGCATTAATAGATCATATATGCATTACGAAAATTATTTTATGAAATAATATGGTATTTTGTTTGAAGTTTAATATTAATTAAGTTATTTTATTTAAATTTTTATATTTTAATAGAATATTTTATTAATTAATATTGTTGTAATATGTTTATATATATACTAGTTATTTACAAAAGTTTTAAGAATTCAAATTAGTTATGACAAATATAAAGACCATATTATAAAATATAAATAGTTTTGAAGTTGAGTTTGAAGTTCAAATATAGAGTTTTGGAAACTTCAAAATAGAGTTTCTTTTTGGAGATGCTCTAAGGTTGCTCGTGCACTCGCCAGAACTCCACCGTTTGCGATCCCCGCTGAAGTCCGTCTATCTCTCTTATGATCTATATCAACGCGGGTTGGGACTGTCCCTTAGCTACTGGATCTCTTTCCGTCCCGGTGAGAAACCACCGACTATCAGTTGGCGCAGAGATCTCTGTCGTTGGCGGATGTCTTCCCGAGACCTTCTCTTGGTTCTGCAGTCTCTGTTGGATCAGAGATCTATTTCATTGGTGGAAGAAGCGTTCCCTCCATGCAGCTTTGGATCCTTGATACTCGATCTGGTCATTTAAAGACGGCTCCAAGCATGAAAGTGTGTCGGTCGGATGTCAAAGTAGCAGTGGGAGTGGTCGACAGGAAGATACACGTAATTGGAGGAAGTAAAGAAGATAGCCAAGTGGAAGAGTTTGATCCAGAAACGCAAACCTGGGACTTCGCAGGCGAGGGGAAATTGAAATGTGAATCCTGGTTTAGTGCGACTCTTGAGGAAAAGGTTTATATGGTGAACTGGGATGGGAGAGTCAGCACGTATAGTCCGAGAGAAGGTATAAACAATGAAGAAACGGAGATACTAAGTGTAGGTGATGACGAGAAGTTCTTGTGTGTGGTATGTGAGATAACAAGTTAAGTCCCACATTGGATATTAGACAAAGAAAAGTCTAATATATACAGAGAAGTTCAACTCTAATAGTATGAGGCCTTTTGGGAAGGAAACCAAAAGTAAATCCATGCGGGCCAGCCTCTAAGGCCCAAAGTGGACAATATCGTACTAATAAGATAAGATAGAGTTGGACACGGGATTTCACAATCCCAACAATTGGTATCAGAGCCAGGTTGACGAGAAATCTGCAAGAAGACTAAAATACCCTTTAAGTAAGAACGGGTAGAAGACAAAAAGAGAAGGTATGTTGCAGAAACGTCAGAAGATCATGGAACCTGTGATGTGTTGTGGGAGAAACATTCTAAAAAGAAAGCCCTGCGATTACTGGTACAAGGTGGTGCCGAAGATGATTCGCCGAAGGAAACATACGAGATGAATGTGGTCCTTAGCTTGAGGGGGAGAATGTGAGATAACAAGTTAAGTCCCACATTGGATATTAGACAAAGAAAAGTCTAATATATACAGAGAAGTTCAACTCTAATAGTATGAGGCCTTTTGGGAAGGAAACCAAAAGTAAATCCATGCGGGCCAGCCTCTAAAGCCCAAAATGGACAATATCGTACTAATAAGATAAGATAGAGTTGGACACGGGATTTCACGATCCCAACATGGTAGAGAATGTGCTCTACGCTTGTTTTAAGTGGAATGGGTTAATGTGGTTTAACACAAAGTTCAAGGTTTGGAGAAGAGTGGTTGACCGTGATGGCAAGGATGGGAAGTTAGAACTGAATTCATTTGCTGCTGTTAAAATGGTGGAATACGAAGGAACGATAGCGTTTTTCTGGCCACTACGTAATATTGATCCCAACAAGAAAGATCTTACGTGTAAATTGATCGCATTAGATAGGGTAGGAGAAGAAATCAGTGGGAGGATTGAATGGTCTGGTACTGTGACATTGCCAGATAACATTATTTTGAAGGATTGTTTAGTTGTTTCCGGTTGATGGTTTCGTGATATGATTTAACGTGCGCCTCAAAAGTCGCAAGTTGTTATGTGAAATGAATAAAGGGAGGCACATTAATAAGGTGGGGACTTTGCAATTTTATTAATTTATAAAAATATTAATTTATAAAGTTTTTTTATTTAGATTTTTTTATTTTAAGATATATTTATTCTAAGATAAAAAAATATTTGATATTATATGCACCAAATAATAGAATAAAAATAATATAAATGTCAAATTTCAAAAAAGTGTATAGACATTAACTGTTATTTTTTGAAATTTGACATTTATATTATTTTTATTCTATTATTTGATGTATATAATATATATATATATATATTATAGAACTTAAATGTGGTTTTAGATATAATATTAATTAATCTCATCAAAATTATATTAAGTGTTAAGAAAATATAAAGATAAATCAATTGGGAATATAAAACAAACAATATAATAATAGGTTATTATTTATATAAAAAAATATGCATATATATAAATTATTAATTTAAAATTTTAATCGGACTATATATTTACACAGAATTTTCTAAAAAATATATTATCTTATTATTTATCGATTTGTGTCAAATTTTGAATAGATCCAATTTGGGAGGTTCTACTGTATGTTGAACTTTCTGATAGGCCTTACTCAGCAAATTATCATGTTTCTTATGTTTTACTAATTTTATTCTATTTGTCTACATTACTATACATATCTATCTTCATTAACAAGATAGACGATGACTTAATTTTATTGTATACAATAAGTCAGTTAAACCAAAACAAACAATTTATTTGTTGTATTTGATTAACTGATTTTTATGAAACATTAACATGATAACTAAATAAATAATTAATTTCAGAATTGACTGGTACCTGAAGCTTATTACAATTTGATTACAGGTGTATATAGAACGATCAGATTTTTAATTTTGTTTCTTTCACATAGAAAGCTCATCGTTTATCTGCAAGCTGAGGCTTTATTGCTATATTCTGAGAAGACAGTGCAATTGGATTACAAGTTTTTGGAATGAAATTGTTTGGAATGGTTTATTCCTACAAATTCCATTTTTTTTTACCATTTGAATGGAACAAAAAAAATCTCATTCCAATGATTCTTTTTGGAATGTCTGAAAAAAAATGGAATGTAGTTATAAAACATTTATAATTAAAAAAGTTCATGAATAAGTGGAATGAGTAGAATGAAATTCAATTATTTTTATTCCATAACTTACTTTATTCCATTCATCTACATTCCATTCTTTTAAATTTCATTCATTCATGATATTCCTTAAATTGGTAACCAGTTACAGCCTCTTGACCAAAACAGGTGGCTTGTGAGAAGATCCCTGCAACGAAGAACCTTCTTGTCCATCATCAATGGTCGGTAGCTACGGCTCGATCCTATATAGACATCGTCTATTGATAGCATGAATCAAGTATGGAATTAACCCCTCCATTATATAATTTTTTTTGTTTCTATATGAAAATAAAAACATCTTACAGAAACAAAATATTTATATCATGTGACATTAGAAGAAAAATCAAAATTTTCTTTGTATTGTATTGACTACTATTGGTTCAATATACCAAATATTTTATTTAGTCTTTAGTCATATATGATGATAGCATTACAGTATTGACTTTGACAACAATATCTATGGGATCTGTTTGTCTTTTCAGAAAGAAACCGTTGAATCTCCAGCCAACCTAACGTTGAGATGATGAATGATTTGTTGGTCGCTGTTAGATCCAATAACAAGCTTGTGGTATCCAGGGATTAGTTTCCTTTTACCGTCAGTATCCACCAGACTAAGTGCTTTGCATACATCAAACTCAACGGTAACTTTCTCTGTCATGCTTCTCCCAACTTCTACTCTCTCAAACCCTACCAGTTGCGTATGTGGCACGGTACCACCCACCAGAGACTTTGAAGACTCTGGTGGTATCCAGAACACGAGCACCACGTGGCTCCCGGACCTTGACCCATGGTTCTTGACTCCAATAACGATCCTAACCTTGAGATCTTGGCAATTAACCGTGGAGATATCGATAGGTGTTGTCTTGTTTAGTTTCAAGATTGGATTTGTTTTGATATGTATGGTTGATGGAGCTGAGAGGACGAAGGTAGAGAAAGAAGAGTAACTTAGTCCATGTCCAAATTTGTAAATTGGTTTCCCTGTGTAGAATCTGTAAGATCTTCCAGGGAAGCCTGAAGTGGAGTTAGGTCTCATGTTCATGTCCGTCATAGCAACCTTTTCCGCAAACTCTTGTGAGTACCATGTCTCTGGTACTCTCCCAGCTGATGCGAACAATAAACACAAATAAGCACGTAAACTGTATCTAGGGTTTAATTAGGGTTTAGGGGTTAAGAGCCTTACAAGGATTGTAGTCACCAAAGATGACTTGAGCTATAGCGTCTCCTCCAGCTTCACCAGGATAACCAACCCATAAAACCGCGCGAATCTTGCTCAGATTCTTGGCAAATGAGATATCAATAGGTCCAGCAGCCATTATGACCAATACAACAGTTTTCTTTGCAGCATTAGTCACATCTTTCACCAGCTTTTCTTGATAGCCAGGAAGGGTTAGGTTAACCCGGTCCAGACCCTCTGCTTCCACCGTCTGATCCAATCCAAGCACCAAAACCGTCACATCAGCCTCTGATGCGGCTTTAACTGCTGCTGTGATCAGCGTTTGGTCACCGCACTTTACATCTTTACACCCCGGCTGGTAAACAACCCCTTTTGGTACGTACTTTTGCATCCCTTGTAACGGGCTTGTGTACTTACAAGGCACACCTGCATAGTTACTAATCATTACCTTTGTAGCATTTGCGTTTGGCCCTATGATAGCTAGTTTCTTAACCGCGGTTTTCGATAAGGGAAGGTCTCCTCTGTTCTCAAGCAGCACAATCCCTTGCTTTGCGGCTTCTAACGCAAGCATCTGATGGTCGTTGCTGCAAACATCAGACGGTCCAAGATGGCCAAATGGAAGCGATTTAGGATCGCCATCGAAGAATCCGAGCCTCATGAGAACAACGTAGTTGTAAATCAGCGCTTCATCAACCTCTGATCCGTTCAGTTTCTTTTGGTTCACTGCATTCTCTGTGTACTTACCCAGAAAATCTCCACAGTTCATGTTTAAACCTGTTTCAAAACAAGAAAACACATTTTACATCTCAAAGATGATACGTATACTAACTTATATATCTTAAGTATTAACTCCAAATTTTTGGGGGACTCAAAGCCAATGTTTCACTTGGCTATGCTCAAAAACAATGTAATGGTTATTTGTTAGAATCATCTAAAGAACTTTGCCTGCTTTGAGAGCGAGAGCAACAGCGTCTTCACGTGTCTTAGTGTAATGAATGGAGTCGAAATAGACCTCGATGGAATCACAGTCCGAAACTATGTACCTGCCACCAAGAAAGTTTCTAATAACTTGATCTTTGATCTCAAACTGGTTCTTGTTAAATAGTAATAAACAAAGACTGACCCATCAAGACGCCATTGGCCACGGATAACGCCACGAAGGAGATTAGGATCAGCACAAGTTGGGATGCCATTAACCCTATTGTAAGAACACATCACACTACTCACATCTCCTTCCTCTACACAGCTCTTGAATGGTGGCTGATACGTGTCTTCCAAGTCTTGCTTCGTCACCTTGGCGTCAAAGTGGAATCTATCGATGCCTTTCCAGTTATCAAGGTCGTAAGCAGTGTAATGCTTGCAGCAGCTCGACACTTTAAGCCGCCGTGATTTTCCTCCGGCGTCGTGAACGTCTTGTAAACCCTTAACGTAGTTCACGGCGTATTTGGAAACAACGAGAGGATCTTCACCTGGCGTCTCTTGGCCACGACCCCACCTTGGATCTCTGAAGACGTTAATGTTTGGACTCCAATACGTGAGACCAGCGAGTCCAACGTTGTGCATGGCTCGAGCCTCCGTTGAAACCACTTCTCCCATTTTTAGCCATAACGATGTGTTAAAGCTCGCCGCAGTTAATATCACGGCCGGGAAGCTCGTAGCTCCAGGCACCGTCCCGTTGAACCGCACCTTAAAAAAGAAACAACTCAAAAACATAAGCGTTTCATTACAAAACAAATCATGAACTACTAGGGTGGTCTTGCAACTGAAATACCAAGACTCTAACAAAATCTAATTTAAAAAAAAAAATGTATAGATTTGAATTTTAAAAAATTAATTACATTTTTAAGTTTAGGATCTATAATTTCAAAAAAAAAAATAAACATTTACAAATTGGGATATTAATTTTCAAAATTATTAAATATACAGTTTTTTATAACAGGATATAAAATATTTTGAGAGATACTGTGAACTATGTAACTTTTTTACCCCTGGTCCAACGTTGGAGACGCCATGAAGAGCTTCCGACCACCACTCGTACGGAGGAACACCGAGCCTTGGAACTCCGGTGGCTTTGTTAACCAGTTGCTGGACTTTTTCCGTAAGTGAGAGACGTGAGACCAAATCTTTGGCACGTGCCTCGTACGACAAGGAGGCCTTACAGAAAGTGTACTTAACCGTGGCGGGATCATTTCTGTCACACGCAAAATTCTTCTGAGACTCGCATAGTGATGAAACTAGAGCTGCTATTAGAAGAGAGACGCTCACAAATCTTCTTACACTCATCTTTCTTTGTTTTTTGCGCTCTTATGGACGAGAAGACAGTGCATGGGGTTGTTTTTATAGGCGGGAAAGAGTTGTTTATTTATTTACCTAAGCCATTTGATTCTAAAACTTATTGATGACATGAGTTGGTGGGTATTTTAACTGTGACGTTAAATGTCCATGTGCTAAAGTTTATAAGGACCATCTCTTTTTTACTTGCGTCCATATAAGAGTGAGCCAAGTGTTTTCCACCCAATAATTAGAACAAGATGTGAAGTTTAAGAAAAGGGTCTTGAAGAGTGACTTCAACGATAATACAAACCATTTATCTTTGTCTCTTCAGATGTCTGTTTCATGTGTGTATTATATGGTCCTAAAGTTAGAGATGCAGATCTTCGATGTTGGTTCACGACTAGCTGACTGCAAGCACCGCTAATATCCTGAACTATTCCCCGCGAATCGTGGTTCGGATTTGCAGGTTTCCCTCAGAATAGTGGACCCAGTTGGGTTGAATGGAATCAAATTTATCACTTGTTTTGATAAAACGGCACATGTGTTTTTCCATCAGATAGTTTCAGAAACTTTTCGACCATTACTAAGAATTTTGTAGATTTTATCACGCCATTCGCCGAGTTGATGGGGGTTCTTCTCTTGATCTTTTACCGGTTTATCAATGTTTTGCATACCAATTTTTCGTCTTAGTCAAAACTCTTCGTCTTTGTTTTGAACTCTGGACTTTGTGTTTTATTTCTGCAAACCCTAACCATTAAAATGCATCTTTCAGGTTATATTCGATGTGCTGGTTGTGTTTGGACCTGAAAGATAAGAGATAAGTTGACGTGTGATGACAAAAATTGGAAGATTGTAAGCGATCAAGAAAATTGAGGCGCACAATAAAAGATAATTTGCGATGCGATGCAAGTCAGTAAAGAAGATTGACATTTCTAAGTAGTGATATGACACTGAAGAAAAAGGAAAATGTCGAAGAATTGAAAGTATTTTAGTATATACTAGGTAATAACCCGCGCCTTGCGCGGAATGTGATTATTAGTTTTGTTATTTTTAATAAAAACACATTAAATCTGTTTAATTTGGATATCGGTTCGATTTTAAGTTATTTTTTGGTTTTTAATCTTCTAAAATATAACCATTATTTTAAATTAATATTTATTTTGGTTTGTTTTGTTAGAATGTTTGATTTTTTAGTTTTTTGGTAAAAATAAAAAATTACTATTATTTGTTTATTTTCATGTTATAAATTTTAGATAATCGTCATGTCGAACCAATGGTTTCATATCATAGTTTGTAAGCGGATAAGAGATCAAGAAAAAAAAATTATTAAGACAAATCATTTCACTACAATTTGGTCGGTAGTGAAAGAATCATTAAGAAAAAAAATAGTTCAACTTTCAAAAAAAAAATAGATACTTCAGTGGTGGTAAATACTTATAAAGTGCTCACACTAAGGTGCACATGTATATGTATGTAAAAGTATATAAGAATAAATGACAAATATATAAAGATATTGTTAATTAATATTGAATGACATTTTTGTTCTAAATAATATATGAAAGATAAAATTAAAATTAATTAAAAATTATAAAGGCCTTGACTTTAGTGAATTTTTTTTCATATAAAGAAAAATCAATTGTATTCGTAAATAGAGGTGGACACAGATCGAATATCTGGGTATTTGGAGGCATTCAAGTCGATTTAATCTTTAGCCACATGGATAGTCGGTGACTCTGATAACCGAAATGATTTAGAATTTTAAAGAATATCCTATTTGATCTGTAAATAAAATAAAATTTATAGAATAATTGAAAATTTTAATAATAACATTTTATTACAAAATAAAATATTATTTAACTTTTTAAACTTTAATACCTATTATAATAAATTTAATTCATAAAATATTGTAAACTTATATAAACTATAATATATATAACATATATATATATATAATTCTGTACATATATGTATATATATGCATATAAAATATCAAATTTGATATCCGTTCCTAAAAATATTAGAATTTGTGATTTGTTTTTTTTTATTGTATTTTAGTAACTGATTTAGAGTTACGGATATCCATATTTTTTTGTTCAAATCAAAACGGATTACGAATCGAATCAAAATTTAGAAATATTTTGCCTGACTTTATCCGTAAACAATAAAAATAATATATATATATATATAGTTTAGATTTTGATTCGTTATTTGTTTTGATTCGAAATGAAAAATCTAAAGTTTTATTGGAACCATGCATATGAGTTTTATATTAAAAATATAAAGTATATAGTGTGAACACATTTATGAATATAGTGTGAACGCGTTAGCATATTTATTATCAAATCATTGTGAGGCTGCCACGTGTCTATTATAGTGTGAATGCAGTTATTACAATGCTTCTCCTTTAATATATAAGGGATTATTGAAGCACACCTAATGGAGATACGCTTAACTATTTTAGAGATCAAAAGTATGAGATAAAAAAAACACGAGTTCAGGTTTTTGGTGAATGTAATTTCTTGTGAAAAAAACAATTGATGTTCTACAAAATTATTTTGGGTATATAGAATTTTTTTTTTAATTAACCATCCAGCGATCAAGTTCAACCGACTATTTTGTGGGTTCTAGGAACTGTAGAGTTATTCCTCAAGTGCCACTAGTCCAAGGCATCTTGGTTAGGTATGTAGAAATTAGTAAGTAGTTCAAGTGATTTCTAATAAAATGTATTTGTTGAAGAAATTTTTTTATATCTGTGATATTTCGTATTATCCATCCATGTTCTATTTTTTTTACTTACAATCAAACGAACTTAGAAGATGCACTATAAATTATAAAAACCACAATTTAAGCCATGAAAGCCCTGCAAAATGAAGGGGTTTATTGGGTGAGGTTTAGCTGAACGGATATTACTACAAATTTCAAAAAAAAAAAAATTCAGGGTCGCTTTCTCAGTAAAATTTTCAACTCGCCAGTTAAAAGTCGTCTCACCGTAAACTGTGAAAAGCAAAAAAAACAAACTCTTCACCGCGGTTCGGTTTTGTGGAAACGCTACAACCGGTTTTATGTTGGGGGAAAACTACAAAACCGGTTTCTTCAACCGATTCTAACCGGTTTGGCTGACGAGCCGATTATTAATTAATTCCCAATTTCAGAATCATCGCCATCGGAACTTCACAGTGATCATCACAATCATCGTAACGCCGCCATGAGAGGAGGCCCTAGGCCGGAAGATTTCGAGACGAATCCATCCACGCCGATCACCGGCCAACCGACGCCGACGTACCCCGCCGGCGCCCGGAAGAAAGGCGTGGGCGTGAGGACATGGCTGGTGCTCTGCTCGAGAGGCCAGGCGCAGACGACGGAAGTCGGCAAACACGCCATCATGCGGCGAACGGGGCTACCGGCGCGAGATCTTCGGATCCTCGATCCGCTCCTGTCGTATCCGTCGACTGTGCTGGGGAGAGAGAGAGCGATTGTGATCAATCTGGAGCATATCAAGGCGATCATCACGGCTCAGGAGGTTTTGCTGCTTAATTCGAAGGATCCTTCTGTGGCGCCGTTTATCGATGAGTTGCAGAGGAGGATTCTCTGTCACTATCGTGCTACTAAGCCTAAGGTAGTTGTAGAAATTAGGGTTTGGTAACTTATGCCTAATGATTGTATTGTATGCGTTGTGCTGTAGTATGTTCAAGAAGTTGTTAAGCTGTAGTATGCAAATGCAATGGTGATGTTATATTGAAGATGATGATGATGATTGTTAAGTTATAGATAGTAACTACTCTCTGGTTTCTTTGTATTGCGTTTTGTGAAGGAGGAAGAGAACTATGAGGGAGAGATGGATCAAGCGCAAGGAGGAGGAGATGGGACGCCATTATTATTTGGGGATGAAGCCAAGAAGGATGCGAAGCAGAGCCTTGAGAATCAAGATGGATCCAAGGTTCTTCCTTTTGAGTTTGTTGCTCTTGAAGCTTGTCTTGAAGCTGCATCCAGCAGTTTGGAAAGTGAGGTATATATATATATGCTCTTATGGTTAAGGCTCTAGTACACCTTATACTGTGTGGTATTTGCATTGATTCTTCTCTAATGTGTAGGCCGTAAGATTGGAGTTGGAGGCTCATCCAGCCTTGGATAAGCTTACTTCGAAGATCAGTACCCTTAACTTGGAGCGTGTTCGACAGATTAAGAGCAGGCTTGTTGCAATAACTGGACGTGTTCAGAAGGTGTTATGATTCAGACTTTCCATTAGCTCATTTGATCTTATGATTAATACACTTCTTGTTTCCTCTAAGTTGTGATCCTAGGAGGTAACTAAACCCTTCTCGCTCTTCACTTGATCTAGGTTAGGGACGAACTAGAACATCTGCTAGACGATGATGAAGATATGGCTGAGATGTATCTTACAGAGAAGTTAGCTCAGAAACTTGAGAATTCATCAGCTTCCTCTATGAATGAGAGCGATACAGTTGAGGTTGATCTTCCTGAGGGAGATGAGGATGACAGGCATGCACCAGACTTTCTAAACTTACTACCTTTGATTTGTTCTGATGTAAGTTTAACATCTTCCTTGTTACCATAACCTGCCAGGCTTCCTGCGGAATCTGCTTCGGAGTCTAACAGAGATGAAAGCTACCTTCGAGCAAATGAGGACGCCCACGATCTTCTTATGAGTACTCATAGCGCGCTTAGCAGAAACAGCCGTGGGACTCATACTAGCTCAACCAGGAGTGCCATGACCAACAAGTTCGACGTGGAAGAGCTTGAAATGCTTTTGGAAGCATATTTCGTGCAGATCGATGGTACACTGAACAAACTATCAACAGTAAGTAGTACACAGTTAGTACTTATCAGACACACTCTTGTCAGGTGATGATGTTTCAGCTTATGCATAATTGTGCTGTTGTGTTGTTTGAATGGGGAAAAAGCTAAGGGAGTACGTGGATGACACAGAGGACTACATCAACATAATGCTAGATGACAAACAGAATCATCTGCTGCAAATGGGTGTGATGCTAACGACAGCTACTCTGGTGATGAGTGCATTTATCGCTGTAGCTGGAGTGTTCGGGATGAACATTACCATAGAGCTGTTCAAGGATGAGAAAGCTGGTCCCACGAGATTCGCGTGGACTGTGATTGGAGGTTTTATCGGGAGTATATTCCTCTATGTTGGTGCCATCGGGTGGTGGAAGCAGAAGCGCTTGCTTGAATGACTCCAACCAAGCAAGCAAAGCATATTGGGAAGAATGATGTCTCTTACCAAAATATTTGTACACTAACGAGATTTTATGGGTGGGGGGTTTTAATTTTCTATTACTGAGAATAATGTACCTTACTATATTTGCATAGTTAAATTATAAAACAGAGCAAATTGGAAATTACACTACATGATTTTCTTCTTTGCAAGATTTTGAAAATGCATATAAGTTTAGTTCTGGGGTAGTGTATAAATGAATCCATAAATCCTAAACCATTCTAAAAGTAATTTCTTTAGTTGATTGTGAAATAGCTAAAATGTAAACTTAAATGGAACTACGTTTGAACTTGAATGTCATCTCATGGTATTAATCAATCAAAATCTCTAAAATTTAACAACTTTCACCTAAATTCCACGAAATCTTAAATCCTCAAAAATCTAAACTACTGGAGGGGGGTTTCAGGAAACTTGGTAACTTAAAGGGCTTTTCTCAAGGTTGAAGAAAAACAAGGGGGTAAAATGAAAGATTGAGGAGATGGAGAGTATAAGCCCTAAAACAAACTCTGTCCCTCTTTTGATTTTGTTTTGTTAAGAAGAGAAACATGACATCAAGGCGAGAGAGCAGAGATTCAGACTCCAAACGAGATCGTTCTAGATTCGATCGCGAATCCAGGTCTGCCTCTTCACTCTTCTACTCTTCATCTCCCTCGTTTTGTGGGTATGGTTATTGTTTAGCTTTGAAGTACAAATCTCGTGTCTTTTTTCTTCTTCTAGAAAATCGAAAATGCATACGAATTGTTGTTTAATGTTGGGAGTGATTGTTTTGTATTACGCTTCAGACTAAAATTGCAGAGTATGAACAAGAGCAACTAAAAGTTCCACTCTTTTTTTCTTTCCTAAACTCAAATAGTTGAGTTTGGTCACATTTTTTTTTGAGAAACTTAATCATTCTTACTAGAGCTTATAATCCCTTTCCCTTCTTCTTCTAGTATTATTTATTATTATTATTATTATTATTATTACTAGTTTCACAAACGATCGTGTTTATGTTTTGTTCTTTAGCCCTAAGAGATCCAAGAGAGATGGGAAACCTGAAGAAGAAGAAGAAGGTGTTCTTCTGAGTAAGAAGGATTTGGATGTTAGAGATGGCTGTACCGAGACAGATAAGAAACCACGTCAGTCCCTGAGAGATGCTGCTCCACTGGAGCCTGATGCTCAGGGTTTGAGAAAAGACGTTGAAAAGAAGCTCTCTGACACGACCAAACAAGCTCCCCATCTGTCTGAAGAGCTTCGTTCTAGACCATACCATCAGGTTTCAGAAGCTCTATTTATCATCTTCCATTTGATAATAATTACTATTAATCAAGTATATGGAATCTTTGTTAGTACTTAGTCGCATTGTTGCCAATTGAAAAGGCTAAAACTTTTAATATGAATTTGCCTTCAAATGCTCAGATAAATGTTATCTTTGGCTTGCCTGTTCGTGTCTTATAACAGCATGATGATCGTCGTACTAATGGGAGAGATGACAGAAGACAAACTTCTGGTAACTTTCCTCAGGATAACTCTTTTTGTTCCTATTCTTCATTTCAAAAGTATATGTCTTAATCCATGTACTGGCAAAAGAGTTAAGTCTTATGATCATTTTATTTGCTTTAAATGTTTGAAGAGAGAGGATCATGGAGAGGTTCAAGAGATCAGAGCAGTCGAAGAGCTGGAGATGATCGTAGAGACCAAGACAAAAGCACCTGGCGACACGACAGGTTCCATGAGAGTGACGACACCAAAGGAGCACTCTCCAGGAAACGCCCTGCCTTTAGAGAGAAGAAGATTCAAGAGGAGTCTCGGATCGACACAGACAGAACAAGAACTGAGGAGGCAAAAGACACGAATCTAAACAGTCGCAGACAGAACGAGAGAAACTGGAGGAGCAACAATGAGAGACCAGCAGCGGGAAGGGACAGGGTGTGGAACAGAGATGATGGAAGCAGACAGAGTTACCGAACCGATAGAGAGGGATTCAACAGAAACGGACGAAGTGGGTTTAATGGAGGCTGGGCAAAGGCTGAGAAGAAATGGGACCATGACTTGTACGAGGAGGCGAACAAGAGTCCTGCTAGAGCCAACGAGGAAGAGCAGATTGCAAAGGTCGAAGCTTTGTTGTCTTCTTCTTAAAGCTTTATATGTTTATGTTTCTTGGTGTGGATTTGCGTCTAAACTTGTTAATGTCTTAGTTTTTTGCAAGTGTAGAAGATAATGTCTTGAGTTTATATAATGAAAACTCTGTTCTATTTTCCAGCAAAGCCTCATCTGATTCAACATAACCGGTATTAAACGCTGTAAACCGGATTATTCTTGGATTCAACAAGAAAGAATGACTCAAGAATCTACACCAACCAAATCACTTCTTCACTATTTGTTTTTTATTCATGTTTCATAGATCAATCAAGAATGAATCTCATCTTATACGTTTCTATATTATTTTTCTTCTATTGTTTCCAGAAACTATATGTATATATATACTTGATATCCTGAATACAAATCTCCCTGAATCACAGAACGAAGAACACAGAAACGGTATGCAAAAAGAAAAACTGAGAAGGAAAAAAAAGGTTGTTATCATCAAAGAGCTCGTTGGCCAGGACGATCAGCAACCTTCAAAGTCTTATTGATGAGATCTCTGGTCTTCTTACGACGGATCTCGACCCTGACGCTGCTGCTTTTATCCATTTTTATGTATGATTTCTTTTTCTTCTTCTTTAGCAAGTTCACCTTTGACTTTATCGTCTCCACCAAGCTCTCCAAGTGTAATCCCATCATCACCACTACTTCCTCTTCTCGATTCTTTCTGTTTCACTAAGATTGGAGATTTTGTAGTTGCAGCTCCTCAAGACATATTCCTGCGTTTTTTTTTTACTGTAAAAAACAAACGTTACGCTGCTACTTGGAGTTCTTTACCCTCGAGACTTGTTTTGGTATTTATGGAACATAACGTGGGAAACAGGGCTTTGAGGTTGAGATATTTTCGAGATTTGCCACTTGCTTGTCCTTATTTGACTTTTTTAACATTTGATTAGTCAACTACGATTTGTTATCACATTGGCTTTTTGTCAACAACCACATTTACAATCTATATAATAATACATTTACACACGCAACAAAAAAGAATATCTTATCATTTTTTCTTCTTCGTCTGTGTTCACATGGGATAATAAAATTGTGATACAACGAGATGCTGCATGCATTTAGTGCATGAGAGTTTTCTTGTCTTTATCCAGACGTATATAATAATACGGTTTATACCTTATCTCTATGAAACGGTTAGAAAACATGCGAAGATAATAAAAAATAAAACTAGGAAAGACGAATTAAAGTATATATATATTCATGGAAGAGAAGACCCTAACCAAGTAACCATCAATGATCACTAAAATAATAATCAGTTTTTCTAATGGTCACATCAAATGACCAAATATCTCTATTGCAGCTTTGAAAATAACATCATGCATTGAACCTGAGTCAGGTTCTGCTAGCTCGCAGGGGTTGTTGCTATTACATATGGTAGCTGATTCCTTAACATCATGCATTAAATTTCTCTGCAATATTTTTCTGAGCTGAGCGCCTAGTCAGCTCTTCAACAGGATCATCATTGTCAGAGTGAGACCAAACACAAGCTCCTGCTATCAGATATGAAACTTCCGTGTGGACATTCTATCAGATATGAAACTTCTTCTGTCTAAATGACCACGACTGATTTCTTTGATATTGAACGATCAACCCCCATTTGTCTCTATGTTTGCCGAGATACGTAATTCAATAAAGTAAAACAAAAGAACCCATTTAACAGAAATGTCATAGAACCGTGATAATTGGGAAAGCTTTATGAAAAATTGAACTATTTTTTTTCATGAAGTGATATTGTGGGAGGAGCCAGAAATACCTTTGACGCCTCATCATGTTAACCCATTCTCATGATATCTTCAAGCAGGAATTTAGCAAGATCCACCTCTTTTCGGCTTTCCCCAACTTTGAGGTTTCTTTTTCCATCTACAGAACATTAAACCTTAGTTAGCATTAACCCAAACCACAGTTGAAAAACCCACAAAAGAACAAACCTTTTGTATCTGAAGATCTTTTGTCCTGGCCTTCATTACACGATCTCAGTTTGATGCAGGGTCAAATTTTATACGCTATGTCAATCCATCTGTGAATATACATCAATAGTGAAGCTATTAACACAATCAGTAAAAATATATAATGGTCCCTTAACACCCTTGTCGTTGAGCATTGCAGTCTCTATAACTGCTTGCTACTGTTCAATCCTTCGAGAATACCCCTAACAGCTTAACCACCTTGGAGAGTTTATCATTGTAGATATGAATATCAGAGACCCATCGTTTTGCATGATTGCATCATGACTATCTGCAGGAATCTTATGATTCATATACATAGTGTGAATGTTGACTCAAATCACGTACAAGCAAGCTGGGCCTTGGTCAATGGGCCTGCAAGGAAAATGGAGATTAGGTTTATACACATATGAAACCCATCACGTTTTGTCATTAAACGTGAAGTGCACAAGGATTATGACAGAGATGTTTAGTATAAATAGAACCTTACCCTAAGCATTAATACCCTAACAGTAATCTCTTGTATCAAAAAAGTGTAAGACCATGTCCATTGCAGGGTTCTGATCCAGTATCCAAACAAAAAATTAATATTAAAAAATAAAAAAAAAAAGAGGAAAGAGAGAAAGACAGATCCTAAACAAGTCCTTTTTAACACCGGTTATAAACCTTAATTCATCACGTGTTTCTTTTCTAGTGGCCTTAATTTCTATTTTGAATTAAAAGTTATTTATTTCTTACATATGCAACGAAAAAGTGATAAATTTATGATCTAGAACCTGCAATGGATATCTTACCGATGGGGCTGCCCTAAGAGAGACATTCTCAAAGCTTGTACTTTTCTCAGTTTATAGTGAAGCTTGAGGAACAAGAGTTCCCTCCCCAGAAGTAACGGTTAGAGGCCGTGAACTAGGTTAAAAGTGTTTGTGTCTTTTACAGTTTATGCTTACTCTAAATCGGCTCCTATGCAATACTGCTTATAGAATTATTATATATTTCTTGATTCTGAAGTGAGCGGAGAAATTTGAGCTCTTGTACTTAGAAGGTTGGGATATACCGTCATCAAACTTTTCACACTTGGACAGCTACGGTGAAAGTAACGTTTTGACAAAGTTCTATTTTGAAATATATATATTTGACATTTTTTCACCCGTTGCTAAAAGCTCAAAAAAGGTTTAGGAACTTTTGCAGTATCGTATTATTAAATACTTTTGCAAATATGTTAAATTTTCTTTTTATGTCAAATTATCTATAGAAACTTATACATAATTGAGAATTTAGGTGTCTCTCTCTCTTTCATATTACAGATTTATTTTATTTGCAACATCGTATAATAAATTTAAAAAATTTCTTTTAACGGCACCCCCAAGTTTTAGATATGTTTGCAAATATGTTAAATTTTCTTTTTGAGTTAAATTATCTTTAAAGATAGGAAACCTATTCTTTCTTTTTTTTCCCGTAACACATAGGAAACCTATTCATATTGGGAATTTAGGTCCTTCTCGGTTGTAGGTTAATAAATACTCTTTCTCTCACCCCCCATCCCTGGCTCGCGTATTAAAGATTTTGATTGAATCACACAGTAGCTATGGAGTGGAGAAACCTTCCAACGGATTTGGTAGAGAATATACTCTCTAGGATTCCAGCTATGACTCTAGCAAGATTTCGATCAACATCAAAACAATGGAGCGCTATATTGAAATCCACTAGCTTTGCTAAGATGCACACTGCCAAAGCACCAAAGAGGGAGGATGAGTCTCTGAACATCATGTTGATTGATTCTAATGTTTTCCAAGTAAGGATCAGTCTCGGTGCTCCATATGTTAAGGTTGCAAATAATCCATTCTACCTTAAAGACCCCCTTTCTAATTCTTCACAAGTTGGTGTACTTAATGTCTTTCACTGCAACAGCTTGTTGCTATGCACCACAAAGGACAAGAGACTCGTGGTTTGGAATCCATGTTCAGGGGAAACCACGTGGATTAAACCTAGAGTCATCTACAGAGAATCAGACTACTATGCTCTCGGTTACACTTACGACAGCAAATCATGCAGCAACCAATATAAAATCTTGAGGGTGGATCTTCATAAAGATGTACCACCTAATAATGAGTACGAGATTTACGACTTCACCTCTAACACTTGGAGAATTCTTGGGGTTGCTACTGATTGGTTTTTAGCACTATATCGTCGTGGCATATCAGTGAAGGGAAATACTTTTTGGATTGCTACTCAAGCATGGAGTCCACATAACAATTTCTTACTTAGTTTTGATTTTTCAGCAGAGATGTTTCAAAGTCTATCTCTTCCTCGTCCGTTTCCGTATAGTATATTGGCTTTATCTGTGGTTAGAGAAGAGCAACTTTGTCTCTTATCTTTAACGAATAAGGAGTTACAAGTGTGTGTGACAACTAGTACCGGATCATGGAGTCAGCTCCTAGTCCTAGATTTGACCTTTCAATATGAGATAAGTAGTAGTCAGTTTTCTAAAGGGATGAGTTTCCTGGCAGACAAGCAGAGCAAGGTTGTAAGGTGTTTGAACTCCGACAACGTCTTATCCACTGTGCAAGAAAATAAAGACATACAAGTGAATCGGCTTGGAAGAGGCAAAAGGGAAAGCATCACGCATGATAATTTTGAGTCTAGCTCAGTTCTTCTGAATTATGCTCCAAGTTTAACTCAAACCCAACAAGATTATACACGCAAAAGGAAATCACCAAGTACGTGACTTGTGATTGTCACACTAATCTAAATATATAAGTCTCTCTTTCCTTCTATGTTGTTTTGTTTTTGAGTTTTTTCTAGGACTTGTCAAATTTTTCGTTCCATCTATCTATCTACAAGAATCTTTAGATTCAAACCAGTTTATGTTTTGTGTTATGTTTTTCCTCGAATCATATAGTTCTGGATGAATTTCCTTTCAACGTGTATTGTGTTTGCTCAAATTGCAACCCCTTAATTACACGAAACTGATGATTTCATCGTCTGTTATGGTAATTATAGTTTTTTTTTTCAGTCTAATTAATATAACTGGAACATTCTATTGGTGAACTATTAAATGTTTGAATTGTATTTTTTTTTTGGTGCTTGCATAATAGACCTAACAAAATTTGAGACCAACATGGGAGGATGAAAGGGTAGATGATTCCCATTAGTTCAATTTCTTTTGTAATTCAACTTCAAGTAAATTATAACTTAAAAGTGATCATGCATTTTCTTTTGAATGATCCACCATGCATGTTTACTGTTACTATACACTACTTAGTACTAACTACTAACTGGTTCTTTTTGGCGGAGCGGGTAAAGACAGTCTGAGTATTCTATTTAAACTTCTTTCTTTTTTTTTTGCTGATTCCTTAACATCATGCATTGAATCTCTCTGCAATATTCTTCTGAGCTGAGCGCCTAGTCAGCTCTTCAACAGGATCATCATTGTCAGAGTGAGACCAAACACAAGCTCCTGCTATCAGATATGAAACTTCGGTGTGGACATTCTATCAGATATGAAACTTCTTCTGTCTAAATGACCACGACTGATGTCTTTGATATTGAACGATCATCCCATTTGTCTCTATGTTTGCCGAGATACGTAGTTCAATAAAGTAAAAACAAAAGAACCCATTTAACAGAGATGTCATAGAACCGTGATAATTGGGAAAGCTTTATGAAAAATTGAACTATTTTTTTCATGAAGTGATATTGTGGGAGGAGCCAGAAATGCCTTTGATGCCTCATCATGTTAACCCATTCTCATGATATCTTCAAGCAGGAATTTAGCAAGATCCACCTCTTTTCGGCTTTCCCCAAATTTGAGGTTTCTTTTTCCATCTGCAGAACATTAAACCTTAGTTAGCATTAACCCAAACCACAGTTGAAAAACCCACAAAAGAACAAACCTTTTGTATCTGAAGATCTTTTGTCCTGACCTTCATTACACGATCTCAGTTTGATGCAGGGTCAAATTTTATACGCTATGTCAATCCATCTGTGAATATACATCAATAGTGAAGCAATTAACACAATCAGTAAAAATATATAATGGTCCCTTAACACCCTTGTCGTTGAGCATTGCAGTCTCTATAACTGCTTGCTGCTGTTCAATCCTTCGAGAATACCCCTAACAGCTTAACCACCTTGGAGAGTTTATCATTGTAGTTATGAATATCAGAGACCCATCGTTTTGCATGATTGCATCATGACTATCTGCAGGAATCTTATGATTCATATACATAGTGTGAATGTTGACTCAAATCACGTACATGCAAGCTGGGCCTTGGTCAATGGGCCTGTAAGGAAAATGGAGATTATGTTTATACACATATGAAACCCATCACGTTTTGTCATTAAACGTGAAGTACACAAGATTATGACAGAGATGCTTAGTATAAATAGAACCTTACCCTAAGCATTAATACCCTAACAGTAATCTCTTGTATCAAAAAAGTGTAAGACCATGTCCATTGCAGGGTTCTGATCCAGTATCCAAACAAAAAATTAATATTAAAAAATAAAAAAAAAAGAGGAAAGAGAGAAAGACAGATCCTAAACAAGTCCTTTTTAACACCGGTTATAAACCTTAATTCATCACGTGTTTCTTTTCTAGTGGCCTTAATTTCTATTTTGAATTAAAAGTTATTTATTTCTTACATATGCAACGAAAAAGTGATAAATTTATGATCTAGAACCTGCAAATGGATATCTTACCGATGGGGCTGCTCTAAGAGAGACATTCTCAAAGCTTGTACTTTTCTCAGTTTATAGTGAAGCTTGAGGAACAAGAATTCCCTCTCCAGAAGTAACGGTTAGAGGCCGTGAACTAGGTCAAAAGTGTTTGTGTCTTTTACAGTTTATGCTTACTCTAAATCGGCTCCTATGCAATACTGCTTATAGAATTATTATACATTTCTTGATTCTGAAGTGAGTGGAGAAATTTGAGCTCTTGTACTTAGAAGGTTGGGATATACCGTCATCAAGCTTTTCACACTTGGACAGCTACGGTGAAAGTAACGTTTTGACAAAGTTCTATTTTGAAATATATATATTTGACATTTTTTCACCCGTTGCTAAAAGCTCAAAAAAAGGTTTAGGAACTTTTGCAGTATCGTATTATTAAATACTTTTGCAAATATGTTAAATTTTCTTTTTATGTCAAATTATCTATAGAAACATACATAATTGAGAATTTAAGTGTCTCTCTCTTTCATATTACAGATTTATTTTAGGGAAGATTACTAAAATAACATCAAATCATGTTATTATTACTAGAATAACATACAATTATTTTTAATTACTAGATTGTTTTCTATACCTAAAATACCCTTATTTTTTTTGTTAACAAAAAAATATTTACAGAAAATGCCACTCGCCACGTCACCAAAAAAAAAATATTTTTGAAACATGTAAATAAGTTTACCGTAAAAAATCTACAATATTTGATGGCAGATTTATTAATCTCTGGCAGATTTATTTCTTCTCGCAGGTTTATTGCGGTAGACTTTATATCATAGCAAACCTTTAGAAAAAAGTCTAGCACACATAATGGCAGATTTAATTACGTTCGCAGATTTGTTTTTTGTTGGCGAACTTTTTTTAGAAGATTTTTGCCTTATGATAGCAAATTTATAATATGTCATAGACTTTTATACTTGCATGCAGATTTTTTCGTAGATTTTTTATAGTTTGGCATATTTTCCGTTCCTATGATAGCATACTTAAATTTTTTTGTTTATAAACAACAAACTTTCCGAATAAGTATGCTTCGTTGCAGACTTATAAATTATTAACGAAACTAACTTCTATGTTACAGCAGGTTTTAATATACGTCAGGATAGATTTTTTTTCATTCTGGTTCGATTAACTATTTAGAGCTAATTAGAATTCTGGTTTATTCTAATTGAACCAAAAATTCGACCACTAACCGCTACCTGTTACTAGAACTTAGTTTCAGCCGTAAAACTTCTTCTTCTCCAAGTCACAATTTTCTCTTTTTACAAGTGGCTATTTCTTAAGATTTCCCATCTTTCTAATATGAAACATAACTGTGCAAAGACACTAAACGTTACATTAATTCAGAAAGAACTAAAAAAATAAATTAGCCAATGTATCAAGCCGAATCCATATAGTCTCACTCATGTAGTTTGAATTTTGTTCAAGTCAGACGATGTTCTGCTTAGTCTGCATTGGGTTTAAGAGTTTACTTTAGCACCACGTTAGTACTCATAGTTACTCTTTTAAGAGGAGATGAAAACATACAAGAGTACTTTTACTGAAATGTAAGTATAAGAGTGTTGTTGAGGTATTGATCACACGAGACAAAGAGTGCTGCAGAAGAAAAATGGGCTCTTTTGGCGCAACAAAAAAAAGACATTTGTGTTGTGTTTCTTTTTTTAGAACAATGGATCAGGATGATTTTTTACAAAATTTGGCTTGCAGCTTTCTTCTTCTTGGTCATGTAACAAAAACAAATCTCTATATACTTTTGTAAACACATACACACTTCACTCTTGGGATTCTCCAGGTGGCTCGCTATTTTCTTCATACATAGATTTATCATATCTCCGAAGTGAATAAAGACTGCAAACGAAAAAAAAAAACAATCATGATTTCCTTAAACAATCGTAAAAACAGAGGAAAGAAAGGTGGTTTCAGACTCAAAACCTGCAATTCCGTGGGACTTTCCAAGAGAGACCAGTCTTCTACTTCATATCATGTGAACAACCACATTAGCAACATTAAAAGAATTAAACAATTGCCACCCCAAAAACAAACAACTTCCAATGAAACGAGAGACAACAGAGAGGGACTACTTATTACATTTACTGCTCTTGCAGTATACTCAGTAAATGCAAGAAGAAAACCAGAAGATACAAGAGCAACAGAGAGGTCAGTGATAATGCATAGTGCAAGTAACAATCGACCTTTTCGAACCTGGGGACCATAAATTTTTCAAGTAATGTTTACTAATTATTGTGATAAGTTTCCAAAACAAAGCTTTGAGATAGAGCATTACCGGAGGTATACGATAGTCAGACTTATGAAAGTAGCAATAACAACAGCAAGTATCACGGTTCTTAGCCATTCTGGACTTCCACCTGGGACAACATCTACAATATAAGTTCTGTTAAAGAGATTCACAGAACCATTAATTCTCAATTCAGCAACAACGTTCTAAGGCACATGTGATGAAGAGAGCCAAGGCAGTATAAAGGTAACAGCTACCGAGAAAGCTAATGGCAAAAAAAAACTCAAACATGACAAGATCACCTTGTGATTTAGTGTTCCCCAGAATTTCAGAAAGGGGATTAGGGGTTCGTCAGATTTCTGGGATTCAAATTCTCGGCGGAGAAGTATAAGAACAAGATCGATTCTCGGCGGATTGAGTCAAAACGTAAGAGCTTCGAGAATAGAGGAATATAGGGATTTAGGGTTCATGTGTCGGGAAGGGGGACGGATTTTTTCATCTTTGTTTAAGAATAGTTTTTTAAAGATAGGAAAATTTTCTTTTAACGGCACCCCCAAGTTTTAGATATGTTTGCAAATATGTTAAATTTTCTTTTTGAGTTAAATTATCTTTAAAGATAGGAAACCTATTCATATTGGGAATTTAGGTCCTTCTCGGTTGTAGGTTAATAAATACTCTTTCTCTCACCCCCCATCCCTGGCTCGCGTATTAAAGATTTTGATTGAATCACACAATAGCTATGGAGTGGAGAAACCTTCCAACGGATTTGGTAGAGAATATACTCTCTAGGATTCCAGCTATGACTCTGGCAAGATTTCGATCAACATCAAAACAATGGAGCGCTATATTGAAATCCACTAGCTTTGCTAAGATGCACACTGCCAAAGCACCAAAGAGGGAGGATGAGTCTCTGAACATCATGTTGATTGATTCTAATGTTTTCCAAGTAAGGATCAGTCTCGGTGCTCCATATGTTAAGGTTGCAGATAATCCATTCTACCTTAAAGACCCCCTTTCTAATTCTTCACAAGTTGGTGTACTTAATGTCTTTCACTGCAACGGCTTGTTGCTATGCACCACAAAGGACAAGAGACTCGTGGTTTGGAATCCATGTTCAGGGGAAACCACGTGGATTAAACCTAGAGTCATCTACAGAGAATCAGACTACTATGCTCTCGGTTACACTTACGACAGCAAATCATCCAGCAACCAATATAAAATCTTGAGGGTGGATCGTCATAAAGATGTACCACCTAATAATGAGTACGAGATTTATGACTTCACCTCTAACACTTGGAGAATTCTTGGGGTTGCTACTGATTGGTTTTTAGCACTATATCGTCGTGGCATATCAGTGAAGGGAAATACTTTTTGGATTGCTACTCAAGCATGGAGTCCACATAACAATTTCTTACTTAGTTTTGATTTTTCAGCAGAGATGTTTCAAAGTCTATCTCTTCCTCGTCCGTTTCCGTATAGTATATTGGCTTTATCTGTGGTTAGAGAAGAGCAACTTTGTCTCTTATCTTTAACGAATGAAGAGTTACAAGTGTGTGTGACAACTAGTACCGGATCATGGAGTCAGCTCCTAGTCCTAGATTTGACCTTTCAATATGAGATAAGTAGTAGTCAGTTTTCTAAAGGGATGAGTTTCCTGGCAGACAAGCAGAGCAAGGTTGTAAGGTGTTTGAACTCCGACAACGTCTTATCCACTGTGCAAGAAAATAAAGACATACAAGTGAATCGGCTTGGAAGAGGCAAAAGGGAAAGCATCACGCATGATAATTTTGAGTCTAGCTCAGTTCTTCTGAATTATGCTCCAAGTTTAACTCAAACCCAACAAGATTATACACGCAAAAGGAAATCACCAAGTACGTGACTTGTGATTGTCACACTAATCTAAATATATAAGTCTCTCTTTCCTTCTATGTTGTTTTGTTTTTGAGTTTTTTCTAGGACTTGTCAAATTTTTCGTTCCATATATCTACAAATATCTTTAGATTCAAACCAGTTTATGTTTTGTGTTATGTTTTTCCTCGAATCATATAGTTCTGGATGAATTCCTTTCAACGTGTATTGTGTTTGCTCAAATTGCAACCCCTTAATTACACGAAACTGATGATTTCATCGTTTGTTATGGTAATTATAGTTGTTGTTTTTTTTTTTCAGTCTAATTAATATAACTGGAACATTCTATTGGTGAGCTATTAAATGTTTGAGTTGTATTTTTTTTTTGGTGCTTGCATAATAGACCTAACAAAATTTGAGACCAACATGGGAGGATGAAAGGGTAGATGATTCCCATTAGTTCAATTTCTTTTGTAATTCAACTTCAAGTAAATTCTAACTTAAAAGTGATCATGCATTTTCTTTTGAATGATCCACCATGCATATTTACTGTTACTATACACTACTTAGTACTAACTACTAACTGGTTCTTTTTGGCGGAGCGGGTAAAGAGACATAGTCTCAGTATTCTATTTAAACATCTTTCTTTTTTTTTGCTAAATTAAATTTTAAAAATTTCATCTGCATGTTATTCAGTTATCAAATTAACGGGAATGAGAAGATTTCATAAATTAAAACTTAGGCTTATTTCTGATATCTATGCCTAATAATTTAATTTCCACAATACACAAAGTGAATTTTGCATTCGTGTTCTTTAATCTTGGAACATAGATATTTAATACCTGAATCATGGGTTTGAGACATGTTCAAATTTGAGGGTATGAAACTATATGTTCAACTTGTTTTAAGAAAAAAAAAAAAAGGATGTAAAAAATATGGTTCATGTCTAAATCCTTGTAAATGGATTCACAAGTGGGAATGGTTCCAAGCCACAACCCACAATGCAAATACCTTGTTGGAACCGTACGATCACAAAGCTAAAACATTCTCAACATTTTTCATAGAAGGAATTATTCTTAAAAGTCTAGAGATGCATCGTATAGTCTTTTTAGAAATGCATACGTGGGGGTTGGTCAGTTGTTCTGCTCCATGTTAGCTACACGTGTTTCACAAGCCTCTTTCTCCCTCGTCCAGTGCGCGATCTGACCAGCGTTGGCAGCAGTGTCTGGACGCAAGGCGAGAGCGGTAGTCAGCTCCTGAATTCTCTATAAGACAGATACCAATATAAGATGAAATGGAAGAAAAGATAACCAGAAAAATAATGAATATAGACAGACCTTCTTGTTTTTATTCAAACTGGGCATTTGATCCTTTTTCCCAATGTTGGAGGCAGTAGTCTGGAGGTTCTTTTCAGCGGTTCTCAAATCCTACAAAAGAGAGTAAAGGTTGTTGATATATTGACATGCAATTAATGAAAGGAAACAATTAATTAATTAAAAAAAAAAAGAGAGAACAAGTTGTGTTCGTCTTACCCTAATGCGGTATGCTTCTTCAACTATGATGTTCAGTGTGGCTGAAGCTAAGCCATCCACTCCATCAGATCCTAAACTGGAGAAATCTAACCAAAAAAAGCTCTACCTCAAATATGCAACAACATCAACCAAGCACATCCCAAAGAATGCCTTGATTGATACCAAAACTATAGATCACAAGATGATTATAACTCATCACAACAACAACAACAAGCGATGCTTACGGTATACGTGTTCTTCATCGGATTCATGGCTAGCAACGCCCCGATAATCAACTTGAGAATCGAAGCATTAATATAACAAGTTAAATACATAGAGCATGCGAAAGAGAATCATCTAACAACAAACACGATTACAGATCTCGATGAACAACAACAACGTAAACGATCGATAACAGTTAACGATTCCATCGGAGTTATGCTAAGCAAACGAACTATGGATCATACGATCTCGAGGAATCGATTGAGCTTGAGCGATATATAGTCACAGTCAGAAACAGAATCGAAGCAGTATAACAACAACACAGAGCATGCTAAAGAGAATGTAGCTTCACGATGCGAAGAAGAGAATCTCTCTATCTTTCAACTCAAACGATGATCTAACAACAAACACTGCTCTCATAGAAGAAACGATCTCTAAAATTAGAAGTTACAACAACAAGCGAAGCTAATATATGATGATGAACACACGATAACAGTTTCCATCGGAATCATCATCATGCTAATCAAACAGATCGATGGATCAAGGAGCTTAAGCAATAGTCACAGTCAGAAACAGAGATTACGATCAGAAAAATCTAAACGAAGGAGAGACACTAGTATACATAAACGATCGAGCGAGAATCATATGAAGAAGATGATAAGAGCTTACAGCTATCAGTGGCTTCGTTGAGCACATCTCCTAGCTGGTACATCTGCTGGTAAAGTTGTTCTTCCGCCATTCTTCTTCTGCAAAATCTGAGAGAGAGAGAAAAGAAATCAAGTAGCCAACAATATATCGTCGTCTCTCCAGCGGGAGAGGGAGTGTTTTTATATTTATTTTTATATTTCAGTTTTTGTTTTAACTAATACTTTTTAACCACAGTTACTACTAAAAGTTTTCATTTTTTCACTGTTGTTAATATAAAGTTTAAGAATATATATCAATTATATAACAAATGATTCACCATTTCTTCGTTTTTTTTTCCAATATCTTAAACTCTTGGTGTTTACTTGTTCCCCAAAACGGGTGCAAATGATCAAATCAAGTCTTGGTGGTCAAACAATTTCAGATTGTTTTTTTCTTTTCGTAATCTCTGTTTTATAAATACCAGTTATATAATTAAGAAATCTATTTTAATAGTCTTTTTAGAAAGAAGCCGTGCATGGCAAGTAATTCAACCATTGTTGAACTTTCATGGTTTCATAACTCTATAAGATTCATTTTAGAACCAGAACTCATTTAAAGTTTCGATAATTTTGGTTCGGGTTTAATTACTTTTAGGTATCATATAAATATTTTATGACAAATCAAATCATGGTGATCAAAAGGGCCGGCCTTGCATGTTAAATTTACTTTTTCACGAGCAGTACAATTCGAGCAATTTTCATCCAAAAGATGATGTTTTTTTTTCTCCTGGATATTATAAGCTTGACAAAACTTGGAATGGAATCTATTACCTAAATTTTCAACGCAGGGGATTATCTATTAGGATTGGTATTATCTTCATATTGCAATAGTCTTCCCAAGTGAATTATATCAACCGGAACCTTGATAACGCCACTAGACCATATTTGTAGTTTCAGGTTTGAACCCAAGAGGATATATGAATTCAACAAAAACGGTAATGAAACAAGGTATAACTCCTACGTCCTACTCATCCATCTCTGGTTACGTTAAAGCTGCAGCTCGGTAAGATATTTTTTTGTGACAAAATAGTTTAAATGGGTTCAAGAAACTCAACCCAAGCAAATTAGAAGCCTAACATCTCTCATTGATGGGAGTAGATACTTTAGTACCTACCACATTCTCCATCTTCAAGTTCTTCTTCCTTTTCCGCACGCTTTGTTTGCTCACTATCTCCTTCTTTTCTACGCCGCTTTTCCCTGCCTTCATCCTCGGCTTCCCGAACCAAACCTCGCTGCAATTCCAAGAGTTTAAGAAGGTACTCTATACTACGTTTTTTTAATGCATGTCACCCTTGAGAAAAAGGCAACAAAGTGAAGAAGTGTACCTGTTGTCTTGATTCCTTATGGCCACGACCAGCTTTATGAGATTCTTTGTAATGATCTGCCTCATTTTCCTTCACACTAGTATGTCTTTCTCGATGTCTACTATGGCTATCTCTTCCGGATCTTCTACGTTCTTTTCCATGGAGTTCGTCCACGTCATGGTTGTAATTATCAGCTGAACCTTGCTTACGATGATCTCTATTGTCTCTTTCTCTCACTCTCTCCTTCTCTCTTCCGTATTTATCCTTCTCCCTGTCATGTTCCTCTCTAACATGTTCCTGTAATAATAAAACAGTACGTAATAGCTGAATCATCTATAACCAATAGTTGAAGTATGTTAGCATGTAGTTATGATAGCACCAAAACTGGTAAGATGCTTGACTCGAGCAAACTTTTTTCGTAGACATAAAACTACCATTACCTTCTTGTTCTGTTTGATCCTTTTTGCCTGTTCTTTCAGGTGCGATATGTAATCCTCGAACGTCTTCTTCCGGAAGCTCTCGTCCCCTATGGTACTATATACAACGAGGAAACATGCAACTGGTGATTAGATTTAAAATACATGTTCGACGGTTATATAAGAACCGTACTAGGAAGGACCCAATGCTCCTGAGATTTGAGAAGGGTGTGGAATATAGCAGAAAAAACAGGGTCCAGTCATGGGCTCGACCATGAAGGGTTAGAGTAAATGAAACGTACCGGAATTTTTCAGTACCTTCAACAAGATGCTTATAATCCTCCCAGGATGAAGAGGCAGTTATATACTGCACCAAAACTAATAATCAGGGCGAAAACAAAACCACGACCCAGAAGTTCACCCATCACATATTATAAAGGATCAGACCAAACTATATTCAATACCTTGAAGGAGCGAAGCATATCCACCAATTTTTCAGTATTCCGAGTCTGTTTTCTGGCTTCCTTCTCTTCCTTCTCCTTTGCTCTTTCCAGCAAATCATCAAACACTAACTGCGAAGCATCACCAAAACATTTGGTTAGAAGTCATATCCAATGAGACTCTGGAGGTAAATAAAGAATATGGTGGCAGTGAAGTGAGTTCCTTTGTATTCAGAAGCAAGAAGACATTATCATATCTTCTCACATCATCTGGAACTACCATGAAAAAAAATAAAAGTCAAGGAAAATAACTACAGACCTTCAGTTTAAAGTCAGGAATAGATGGGGAACTGATACCCTCAGAAACTGAGACTTTGAACTCATCAAACGTTGATTCAGTGGATAACGTTACCTGGAAGGAAAACGATGAGATCAAAACACCAATAAAATCCATAAATGCTTAAAGAAAGAAAACACGTACCTTTCTCAGCTTCAATACGTCCTTTATCTGAGATTTGAGCTCGTGGTACTGTGAAGACCAAAACACGTAATATGTAACAGATGGTTAACGCAGGAATTAAGGGCCAATAAAGGGAAAGAAAAAAACAAACAAGAAACGGAAACAGAAGAATCCACTACTCATAAACCAATAAAAATAATGCTACTATAACTACACAATAATACAAGTTACCGTCTTTTAAGAAACAAAAATAGTCTAGTGACCGCGTAGCAGTTTTGCTCATCGTTTTGATATCACAGTCGCTTTCATGATATCTTGAAAAATATAAAAATAACACGACCAATGAAAAGGATCTAGTACCTTTCTTTTCAAATCCTCAGCAGCATCTTCAAATAACTCTTTTGGTGTAGCGCCAGAGGAGTTCGATGCAATTGCTAAATATACTGGTAAATCTTTGACCTGCGATGCAGTATCCGTTTCGTATCAAAACCGCTAGTTCAATACTTGAAATGAAATAGTTATTCTGTGTCACACCCTATTTAATTTTAACCTTCACTAAATAATCACGCCAACTACTTTTGGCAGTAAGCTCTCCTGTAGCAATATGTTCATCTATCAGACCACGGAACTCATCACGATGTTTTCGCTCTGCTTTTTTTAGTTCTTCCTGTTGTCATGAATGGCCGATATAATGAGGTAATGTCGATAAAACAAACAAAGAGATGTCAAATACGAAAGATTTCTAGTATCCAAGTACCTTTTGTATCTTCTTTCTCTCTTCTTCTTCTCTCTCCAGATCGCGCAGATACTCCTGTACAGCACTTTGAATTAGCTGAGTGTGGATTTGACAGATAGTTCCTGATCAATTAAGAATAAACTGACCTGAAATATTTCTAGCTGATCAATTTTCTCAAGACGTGAACATCTTTCATCCACTTCTAAACGGTCCTGAACTTTGCGCCATTGGCTATTAGGCTGAAAAAAAAAAGAGAGAGTCGGAATGAATTAGCACAAGATAGTGTGGGAGATAAGAAATGAAGAGGGATAATCACCTTAATGAAATTGCAAGATTCCAAAAATCTCCTGTATTCAACAATGTTCCGCTTGCGATCCCCAAAAGCTTTCACCCGCTCCTTACAGAATCAACCACATATTGAACAACGGAACACAAACCAAAGATCAGGTCCTTGAACACATTAGAACAATTTGATAATTGGTCCTCGCAAAGCTAAAAACGCACATAGAGAGAGGGTAACACTTGTATATAGTTAACACATTGAACATGTTTTAGGTTTCAAATGAATGATCAAATTTTGATTATAACTAAGAAGTCTAAAAAGAACACTCGATGAAAATTTTCTCCGGATGAAAACTAATGTCAAAAATGCATGCATATTTACAGAGAAGAGATGGGGAAACAAAATAGGCAGTTACTTCCGACCAAGACAAGAATCAATAATGAATACACCATACAGTACCTTCTCCTTTAAGTCACTGATATGATCTTCAAAAATATTACGACGGTCTTTTTCTCGTTCAACAACTTTGAAACGCTCATCGTCTTCCAACATAGTCACAGCCTTGCTGGATAGAGAAGGAACATTATATCACAATTTAAATCGCACTGCAAGAGCTCTCATAGAGGGGGAAATAGGAATCAGAATTATGCTGGAGAACAAACCTCCACCGAGTAGAAGGAGTAAGCTCCACGCTTTCCTGGTAACCAATGTCCAAAAGATGATCAGCGGTACGGAGTAGCCTGAGATTGCTCAAAAAGAAAAGGCAGCAGCAAATCTGAAACTTACCTCTAACATCCTTCTAAAATCTTCATATCGTTTTAGCTGTCTGGCTATCTTTTCCTCCTCTGCTGCTTTTCTCATTTGAGCTAGAAACTGAACCACAGCAAAAAAGTTCCAACAAAGCGCAATTACATTTATGACCAGATGTACTGCTTAAGCATAACTGTTCAAAACTTCAAGAGGATTTGAATGTATTACACCTAAACATCAGAACTAATGATAAATTATCTTGCTATTTGTAGGGTACGTGGGAAAAAGAAGTAACCTCATTGAAGGCTTGCTTCCGCTCTCCAAGAGTCCTCAGAACCCCGTATCTTCTATCATTAATTATTTCTCTCATGGCCTGTGGCAGAACCATGTAAACATTCAGCGCCAAGCTCAAAGAACAACTAATAGCGAAAGTTGTACTACCTGCTCCCATGTCCAGTCAGATCCAACATTGGCAGATTTCAAAAGTGATTTGAAGACATCCACAGCTTCCTATATAATAAAGTAAAATTAATTTATGCAGACAGATAAGACCATGAATATGCTCATGGACATGAAACCAATCATACCGATTTGTTCGTATAAGAAATATTCTCTTGATGAATCTGTTTGCCTTCCGACTGACTGTCAACTCTTTCACTATCCACCACATGTTTTTGGCTTTCTTTTGGTCCAGTCCCACTACCTTGCTGGAGAGCAGATGAACAATTGTGATAAAACAGATACAGAGGAAATACATGCTAACAAGAAATAGGACTTAGCTTCAAGTACATTTGTGTTTTTAGCTGACACGTCATCTGCATCTCCACTGTTCTCGGTTGATACTGTTTCCTTGTCAACCCTACACGGATAGTTAATACAAAACTATTTAGCACATGATTGTCACAACTAACATGAAAATGCAACTAGAGCGAAAGGGAGATAAAATTGCTTTAGTACAATGTAGCAGCAGAAGTTATCATCACAGTGGCAGAAGGATTATCAGTTTTTGCAGTATCACACAATTCTGGTGTTTTATCTGCAATTGCCTGAACTTGATCAACATTTTCGACCGGGGAAGAGCTTCCAGGAACTGAAGCTGCCTGCTCCCGATCAGAAGTAAGAGCTAGTTTCTCACTGGTATCAGATGTTGGAGGCGTAGATGATGTTTGGTTTGGTAAACCAGTGGGAGCTGCAGTCGATGCTGTTTCAGAACGAGACAGCACCTTAGAAGCATCAACAACGCCTTCTGCATGCAGCCCTTGAACAGATGCATTTTCTGCTTGTTCACGAGCAATCTGGCGAAAAGATTTTAAAATTTCACGATGGGAACTGAGAAATTAGAAATCAGAACTCAGAAAATGAGACAATAAATTGACTTAAGAGAAACCTTCATCTCCTCAGGCATTGTCCATGTTGATTGCTTGGTAACCTTATTATAATAATACCTGCAACCATATCAAATTAGAAAGAGATTCAACATAGCTATAGAATGAGATGTTTCTCGTTCATCAGTTGTTTGCTAGTGAAAGAAGACCTTTAGTTCCATACTCACTTTCTTCCATCAGGACTTGAATGTTCTTTCCAGTCAGTTTTAGCATCTGCTCTCTGTAACAGGGTATTCACATTATATACAAAGGGGGAAAGGGTAACGATCCAGTTCACCAGAGCAAAACATAAGAGGGTAATGATAATAATTAATAACCATGACGAATATTCACAATTGTTCTCACTCAAACTATCTTAACGCCATAAGAAATATACACAGAAAGGTATCCATAAGTTAAGAGAGCTTCTCCATTAGTCATGAACTATATCTCTAATCACTTATGTCAGCAGAAAATGAGAAAATGTAAAAACTCCACAGAATTTCAACGTTATCACTATTATGTAACCCTACCACCTATACACAAACTTGCGCCATTGGCAATTTCAGATAGAAGCTCATCTTACATTCATCTTACATGTCTACCTCCAACCAAAGTGAAATGGCTACTCATAAGCAGTACATGGAATGCAGTACATGGAATGCAGTACATGGAATGAAAAGGCACAATGCAGCTTTAAAAATCCAAACGAGGAGAGCATTCCTAAAACTTCAGTTCTTTAAGCTTTTTCAAGCTTGCAGGACATTGTGTGATTTTAAAGGACCAAAATTAAATACATAAACAGATGAGATTCACTCACCTCAAATAGAGTCATCAACTCAACAGGCTTCTCCCAAGTGGACTGCTTCGTCTTCTTGTTGAAAAAATATCTAATAACAAGCAAAAACTCAACGTCACACACAATATACTTGATACACCGGGAAACATGGAACTAAATAATTTATTCCACAAATTAAATGATGAGCACAATTGGGCCATCAGTTTAGGAAATACATAATGGTTGCAAAAGGTACAGGACAATGAATCATCAGGAAATAGAGACAAAACATAAAACAACGAACAGCAAACAGCAAACACTTTATCATCAGCAAAAAAGGAAAGGAAATGCGGTTCCCAGCCAGTAAATCCTGCGATTTTTAGCACACAAACCATAGATATCTATTTCATGATCAAGCAAGCAACATATTATCAATATGAATGACAAGCACTGGATATAATTTGTGTAAAAGAAAGCAAGAGAGAGTTTCAGTGAGTGAGCAGATCACATACCAATACATTTAACAGAACTAGCAAGTTTTTACCGAATTCACAGAATCAAAAGTACAAGCTAACAAATTAAAATAGTAAAAAAAAAGAAAAAAAGCAAGCAGAACAAACAGTTCCATAAATCCAATTATTAAGGAAAATATCATCTGAACTAATAAAAACATGGAAGCAATTTCACAAAATATCGCACAAACTTATTGGGTGGTTGCCAGCAGTTTATCTCCTTTGAATGTCAATATTTTAGCTTCGCACCGTATGTGAAAACGCAAGTAAAAAAATCGAAAGAGAAGGAAATGAGAAACAAAAGTCACAAACTTATAATTCTTACCTCCGTCCATCTGCCGAGGTATGCTCAACCCAATCTGTTGCAGCCTCTTGAGAAGGTATAGGTTGAGAAGAAGCTACCTTCAAGGCGCAAAAGAAAACATAGATTAACGCTGTCACCAGAAACAGTACAGAGGTAGTTACAATAAAATACATGGTACTAACCTTTGGATGTTCAAATGTTGGATTCATTATAGAAGATGGTGCATTAGCCTGGCTGATAGGTGCACTTTGTTGTGCCTGACTATGACTGCTTGGTCCAGTGACTTGAGTTGGTGCCCTCAGATGTCCGAAAGGTGTGGCACTCTGTTTATTCACAAAGTTAGGCACTCAAGATATTATGTAAATATAACTGCAAAAATCGCGTCATTCCTTACCTGATGAGAAAAGAGTGCCCTAGGGCCACCATTCATATTAATATCTGAAGTTCGTAGGTAAGGCTCCGGCAAGAAGGTACCAGAGGCAACTGGCACATTTGGCTGTGAAATTAGAGACGGATGTCCTAGTGGCACATGTTGCCCCTGATTTGATTGGCTAGGTCTTTCAACCGAATGGTGCATTGATTGTAGTAACTGAGGCGTATAAGACTGAGGTGGAAATCCATTGTTCATCGTTGCGCCTCGCCCAACATATTGAAAATTTTGAGAAGCCAAATGAGCAACTTGCTCGGACTGCGGAGCTTGAATGGGAGGACGATGCTGGCATAAAGAAGAAGAAAAAATCTCCACGTAAGTTAAGGGTTGAGCTAATAAACAGTCTTCACAAACATAGAATACATACAACATTACCTGAAAATTCATGGATGGAGCAAAGCCTCGGGGTAAATCTACGGAACTGGCATTCGGATGCTGGAATGGCTTTTCAAGACAAAAAAAAAAATGCTAATTAGAGTACACATTTAGAAAAATAATATCAAGAATAAAAACATATATAAATCCATTCGTATCTTGTTTAAATGGGCTAAACTATCAAATAACAAAACTCAGATGACAAAAAGCTCTGCTCCAGGGAGAGAGTGGGAGGGGAAAGAGTATAAAACAGATATCAAGAGCACACTTAATGCTTAAGTTTGTAGAAGTCGCATTTTAAGTTCATATCCAAGCGATGAAAGGAGAAACAGTAAGGAAAACATGATCTCTCTCATTTGAAAACAAGCTCATCAATTTTGTTAATCATACACCAACCAAGTTAAAGGCGCCAATGAAACTCAAAACACCAAAAAATATATCCTAACATCATAAAATTCAATACAACCAGCAGCCTCACAAGGAAGAGAGCGCAAAATACAAAATACAAAATACAAAGAAGGAAAATAATACAGATACTCAATAGTTTAATCCTAGGCTTACCTGAATGCCAGGATAGTGGGGATTATTAGCCATCCTCCAGCAGTATGACCTTCAATGCCACCAAAGAAACAACAGAATCTGGCTGTATTTGCTCTCTGTAAGCTCAGTTGAAAAAAATGGAAAAGAAAGCTACGCACACCTGTACCACAACCACAAACAAACAATCATACCCCTGTCTTCTAAAGTTCAATGATATGATATCTAAGATAGCCTACAACGACGTTAGCTCCCCAATACATTATAAAGGCACGACATTCAAGCAATTATCAGCAACCATATTTATATTCAAAGTGATTCAAAACAAGTTCACAACTTCTACTATACATCATAAAATCGAAATTAATCAGGAGGTTGAAGCTTTCAACTCTAGGGTTTTCAGTCTTGAAGATTACAACTAAAATATACGGAAACGAAATCATTCAATCAAATTCTACCCAGAAGACACGCACTGATCACCAAACCCTAATCAGATAATCAAACCTACAAACACTGCTCAGTTGATTTTAATGAAATCTCAGTATTCAAAACACGCTTCCTAAGGAAAAGCAACGATTCTCGGGAAAGAGAAGAACGAAATTGAAGAAGATTACCAATCGCCGGCGAGGACTCGAGTTCAGAGCGACGGAGCAACACTTCACGCGATAGCGATAGATTATTAAAAGTTGTAAATACAAATCAAAATAAATAAATAAATAAATTAGTATCTAAATGGGCTTGCATTTGCTCAAAAAAACAAATGGGCTTGCCAACCCATAAGTTCTTTTGGGCCAAAATCTTACCAAGTGTAATCACTATGATGATTTTTAGAATTATTAGAAAAAAATGTTGGTCTATCTAATTATATAATATTTTTTTTATTAAACTAACCATAAATTCATTATTAATGTTTTTTATAATTTCCTTAAATAAAAATTACGGAATTGCATAATACGGCTAAAATATATATGATAATTAATGATTTTGAATAATAAAGATTTGATAAAACTTAGTGTATCTTCTATCATATTTGTTTAATTTTAAAATATTAAAATAAATTAAACAACCAAAATAACCATATAATTAAAATTTAGATTTTTCTGTATATGTTATATTTTAAATTTTTAAAAATGACTATAATCTACTAAAACTGTTAAAAGTCTCACATTTAAATTTTGTAATCCATGGTTTAAAACTTTTGTTCTGAAAAAATACAAATTATTACAAAATCATAAAAGTAAAAAGTCTAATTTAAATAATTATTAAGATTAATAAATATATATATATATATATATATATCATTTTAAATTAAATTATAAACCATATGAAATACATAAATATTTTAGTTTCGAAATTTAACCTGAACATTTTTTTTGATAAAAGATTTGAATGAACATTGACAACTTAATTTTTTCTAAAAATATAGATTACTAAAACAATTAATCCCATGAAAATTTTATTATCAGTAATTTAAAGTTTTTACTATAAAAGATACAAATAATCAAACAATCATATGAGTAGAAAGCATCATTTAATAGACATTATATTAAAAATTCAATATGTATGTTAATATCATTTAAAATTTAATTACATATCCTATCAAATAGAAAAAAATTGTTTGGATTAATAAAATTGATTTAGTTATATGTTCACACCAATTTAATTATATATGTAATAGTTAGTGACTTTTAATTATTTAATATATATTTATTATTTCATGTAAAAAGATATAATATATATAATTATTTATATATAATATTTATTCCGCGCAAAGCGCAGATTTTGACCTAGTTATTATTAGGGGTAGTAGCTATTTATCCGCTCTATGCCGCGGACAAAAAAAATTTGGATGATTTCGTGGATTCTTTGTTTGGATGATCAAATGTTTTGTGGTTTTCTTGTTGGTTTTGCTATTTTTTCTCTCTCTGCACAAACATCTTTGTTTTAGGATTGAAAAATGGTTTTCTTTGTCTTCAGTTAAAAGCTAACATTTTATGTTAGATATTTTTTTATGAAGTTTTGAATTTTTATAATTTTGTTTAGAACTTATTATAAGATATATTATTTTAAGAATATCATTAATTTAACAAAAAAAAAGTAACAAGAAACAAAGAATGAAAAGATAAAAATACATATTTTGATCGATATATGTTTCATCGTAAGTATCAAATAGCAGCAGCATGCATATTATCAACTTGATGAAATGTTATAATTTCGCATAATAATTCAAAATTGATTTGTGTTTTGTACATATTTATCTTTTATAATTTCTTAATGCTTTGGAAAGAAACAAGCAGGCTGCTACCGAACACATTCTTTGCTTTGACCAACCTCCTGCAAAAATATTATTTGTGTTATAATATAGATGATTATCCAAAAGACACATGTCTCACTTCAACACCATCTTGTCATAAGCATGTGTCTTTGTGTCTGTAGAGAAGAGATGACTAAGTATTATATTTTGTACTATAAAAGGATGTGTATGTGTTGAGAAATAAAGTAATCTGTTTTGATACAACATCTCTCTCGTATTACACACATGAACCTCTCTCCTACTCATTTCTCTCTCACTCTCATGTTCCATCTCATCTTTCTTTTATTTCTATAAAAGATAATATATAATACCAAATATAAAATCATCTCCCACCTTTTATTATACAACACGTTATCAGCATGAAGCTCTGACCAACTGAGGTTTATCAATCCGAAAGTTCTTAAACCAGCCGAGGTAATGTTTAAATTTATATATTTCAATATACTTAATTTATTTAAATTTTATTATTGTTCCGGAGTGAGAGGCTAGGCCTTCTCCGTTTATTTTTCGGGATGATAGGCGTTGTCTTTCCCGACTGATCGTTATGGTAGGCTATGCCTTCACGATCAGAGAAACACGTGATAGACTTTGCCTCTGTGAATTGGAAAAAAAAAATTACGTGGAAGGCTTTGCCTCCGTAAATAAAAAGAAAAGGTCAAAAATGGTAGACTAAGTCTCCTCGGACCTTGAAATTAAGTAAAAGTCAAAATGGTAGACCATGTCTCCTCGGACTTTGAAAAATGATCAATATGGTAGTCTATGACTCCTCGGATCATGTGGTAGGCTGAGCCTCCCGATTTTCTTTATGCTACTTAAATTTCTGCAATTTAATTTATGCATTTATTTTATGCATTTAAATTCTCGTCTTTATTATAATATTATTCTATGAATAATGTTATCAAGTGAATTTTGACAAAGCTCAAAATAAATGTCCTTGATATTACTAGAAATAATTATAAGGTTTGGACAGTGAGTGCAAAGATGCACCTGAGAGAATGAGCTTTGAAAAATCATCGATATAATCTATATATTGGATGAAAAAAAGATTAAGCCATGATAATTTACACCACTTTAATGATGGTTTATAAGATGAGGTGTATCATGAGAAAAGATCTAGAAGATCTTTGAATAATTAAATCCTTGAAAGAAAGGATTCAATAAATAGTTGGAGTTGATGTAAATCTTCCTTGAAAACTGAAAAAAAAAATATGAAATCATGATACTAAACCATCAAGTCGGTCCTACTAGAAAAGGACGAGGGTGTAGATGCGGTTGAAACCCCCTATCGTGGTCGTGGAAGTGGACGAGGAAGAATATTCCGTCCATGCGAAATAATTAGAACTTCCACGAAAATGAAAGTGGTCGGGTGATAAAAGGCAAACATAAAAGGTTTGCTATAGATACGGCTAGAAAGAAAATTGGATACGTAGTTGTCGTATGCCAAATATTTAGCCGATCTATATTGAGAATCAAAAAGAAAAAGAGAAAGGAAGTATATTAAACTTCGTCTCTTATGAGCCCGAACCATCTTTCATAGCTTGAATACTCATCTTGATGTGATAGACTTTCTGGGTGAACCAGAGAGTATCGGTGATATAATGATTATCTTCCTGATGAAGATTTTGAGATTCAGGATGGAGATAGAAATACTTGGCAGATATTGGGTCATCGTACATGACTAATAAAGGTAACAAATATTTCTTTTCTCTCAAAATAAATAAGTATAGTATCTAGTAATATAAAAATTACTATTGGCTCTAGAGGAGCTTATGATGAAAAGACATGCATAAGAAAAAGGATGGCAAAATTATAAATGAGTAGTAAACCTGGAATTTACTGATATATAGCCATCTCCAATAATGTTATCGACATTATTGTGAAATGTTGAAAAACCAGAAGTTTTTCACATATAGCATGTCAAGAAAATAAAGAAAACCATCATGGTGATGAATCATCAAACAAGTTCACAATATGTGATTTCTTTAAACAGACCCCAAATTAAGATCTCACTCTAAAGGATTTGAAACATAATTCATCCCAAATGGGAAAATTGAATATGTTATTGGTTCTAGAGTGGGATTCAGTACGAGATTTTTAGACATGGAGTGTCATCATCTCGAGGGGGAGAATTAAAGAATCATAGTGAGTGGAACATTGAAAAATTATGTTCGCACTTGAAAAAGAACTTGATAAAGTAAATTCAAGTAAGATGATCCCCATGATCGGGTGTAAACATGCAGTTGTGCATGTAATAAAGACATATACAATCCAGAGGGATAAAGTATATGGATACTTAGAAATATGCTCGCAAGTTTGCTAGAAGCATATGATAAGCTGATGGAAAGAGATATGTGAAATGGATTACAATGAAAAGTAGAATAATCCATTCACAAAATGTCTGCCAGACATTTTGATGAAATAATGATATCTCATATTCCAGCTGAAAATGCTCCAATAAGAAAATAATGTCCTAAACGGACGATATATGAGTCTATGGCACGTTAGAGACGTGATAGACCACTTTGGTTCCAAAGAGTCCTCGAAAAGGAGCAAAAATATAAATAGAGGATGAATCTCATGATGAGACCGTTGATATGGTTAATATTACAGTCAGGTACCTGGGTAAATCATCAATGATGATAAAGAGATCTCGATTAACCATATCAGTACGGATAAAAAGATGGAACCAAAGAGAAAATAGATTGTCGATAATAAATAAATGAAAAAGCGCTATAAAAATAAAGATTATGAATCTACCTCTATGTGTGAGGGTATAGTGAATTGATTGGCCATCAATTCGATATAAAGCTCGTTAGAAAAACGAGAGATTTTTGGACCAAAAGTCCAAGGTATAGTTCTCCAGAGAATGAAATGAAAGATGACCTTGAGTATGAAAAACGGCTTGTTCCGAGGTCACTGGAGAAAATTTAAAATAGATGCAATATATTGAAATGTCTGGCAGGACAAAAATAACTTGAGTTGCATCTTGATGTTTAGTAGTCCCTGGAGAGTTAAAGATACTCTCGGGAATATATAAAACTCTGAAAGAGTTAGAACAAGCCGTATATAAGGTATCTTGAACCAGTAACTGGTGATATGTTTATGGCACGATTTGCCAATTATCATTTTAATGAGAATGAATTCCAGCGTTTGGGGGAGGAATTTGAGAAATTTCTAAATAAATTACATGGTGTACACATTCGTTGTTGCACTTTGGTCCCCCTACAAATCAAAGAGAGCTGGAAGTTCAAAAAATTGTGCACTTGCATAATTTGACAAACCAGTTACCAAATGTGTTCACAGATACGATATGATATACCCGCTGAAAATATTCCATCAAGAGTTGATGTTCCTAAAGAACAAATTGATGGAAATAAAATGAACCTAAGGTTCAGTTAAAGAGGGGGAGACTAGCGGGTTCTAGAGATAAAAAACCCCCGAAATAAATTGGTTGAGAAAAGTTGCAAAGTTCCTGAAGAACTTGATAGTAAAAAATGTCTGAAAGAAGACATAAGTGGAAAGGTTCAAAGAGAACCTGATGCTAAGATGTCTGAAAGAAGACATAAATGGAAAGGTTCCAGAAGAACATGATACTGAAAAATGTCTGAAAGAAGGCATAAATGAAAAGGTTCAAGATGAACCAAATAAAGATGATCCAGATGACGAAAAGGGAACAGAAAAGTATGAGATTTTCATCAACTACACCCTTGATGAAAAGTTATAAGACAAAAGATGTTGATGGAATGTTCTCCTTTTCTATGTCCAAAGAGATCGATAATAAAAGTGATGATCCCGATCCAAGGTCCATTTGTTAAAAAGACATGATGGGGAGTAGTGGCAGAAGGCCATTCAAATTGAATTATTCTCCCTAAATAAAAGGAATGTCTTTGGACCTATAGTCATAACGCCTGAGAATATAAATTATGTTGGGTATAAGTGGGTATTCGTGAGAAAAGTAACACGATATAAAACCTGATTAGTTGCCCAAAGATTTTCTCAGAGACCGGGAATTGATTTTGAGAAAACGTATTCCCCGGTAATGGATGCAATTACGTTTAGATTTTTAATGAGCCTAACGGCGTCTAAAAATCTTAAGATGCATCTCATGAACGTTGTGACTTCATATTTGTATGGATCGTTGGATAACGATATATATATGAAACTCCCTGAGGGATTGAAAATGCAAGGAGCATTGAAAGAAAAATCCAGGGAGATTTGTTCGGTCAAGTTACAGCGATCACTATAAGGATTAAAGCAATAAGGACGCATGTGGTACAATCGCTTAAGTGAATATATCTTGAAAAAGGGATATGTTAATAATGTGATATGTCTATGCGTTTTTATAAAGAAATCGTCATCTGGCTTTGTGATCATTGCTGTATATGTAGATGACCTGAACATAATTGGAACACAAAAGGAGGTTGATGATGCTCGAACTCATATGAAAGAGGAGTTCGAAATGAAAGATCTCGGCAAGACAAAGTTTTGTTTTGGGCTCCCGATAAAGCATCTCCGAGAAAGAATAATTGTGCATCAATCAAATCATACGAAAAGGTTATTGAAACGCTTTTGTATGAATAAAGCGACTCATTTGAGTACTCCAATAGTAAATAGATCTCTCGATCTTAAAAGATATGTTATTTTAAAAGATCCAGGTAAGATCTTATATAAATAAGTACTTTGGAGATGCTAATGGTAATAAAGTATTTGTGAGCTTATATGTCTTGCAAGTTGTATTTGATAAAATATAGTTTTAGACACTAATGTCTTTGCAAGATACAGCTCATTTCATATTTATGGAAATTAGAATGGCGTCGAGAACATGTCAGTTCTCTCCAAGGTACGTATTGATTCAGGATTGGTTTACCTAGAAACTCCGAGTTTGGTATGGTTTTGCAGATACATGTTATTTATAAAGTCGAACGTAAATCGGATATAGTTTTTACAATTGGTGGAACCGCGATCTCTTGGCGGTCCCAGAAACAAAATCTGGTTGCGACATCTTCGAATCATGCAAAGACTATTGCGCTTCACGAAGCATGTCGAGAATGTGTGTGGCTTCGGTTAATGAGTCACCACATACAAGAATCAAACAGAATAATCAACAAGAAAAAGCCGACGAAAATATTTGAAGACAACTCGGCTTGTGTTGCTCAACTCAAAGAAGGCTACATCAAAAGCGATAGAACAAAGCACATTCCTACAAGATTTTTCTCGTACATAAGGGAGCTCGAGAAAAACAAAGAGCATTTACGTGACCTATGATAAGAAAGCTAGGTCCACTATTTTCAGGGGAAGATTACGGACAGTGTACTCTTTTTTCCTTGTCATGGTTTTTGTCCCAATGGGTTTTTTCATGATTAGGTTTTTAACGAGGCACTACTTAATACAAGTTTGGATAATCAAGGGGGAGTGTTATAATATAGATGATTATCCAAAAGATACATGTCTCACTTCAACACCATCTTGTCATAAGCATGTATCTTTGTGTCTGTAGAGAAGAGATGACTAAACATTATATTTTGTACTATAAAAGGATGTGTATGTGTTAGAAATAAAGTAATCAGTTTTGATACAACATCTCTCTCTCGTATTACACACATGAACCTCTCTCCTACTCATTTCTCTCTCACTCTCATGTTCCATCTCATCTTTCTTTTATTTCTATAAAAGATAATATATAATACCAAATATAAAAGGACAATTGTCAATAATAGCACCTTTTGAAGTTTATGTCTCAAAAATAGCACTAGAAGGAGAAAGTCACAAAAATGACATTCATTAAAGGGTAAAATATCCCTAATACCCTTGGTTTAAAATTAAATAAACAAAAAAAAATAAAAAAAAATAAAATAAAATAAAATAAAAAAATAAAATAAAATAAAAATAAAATTAAAAAAAAAGAAATTTTTTTTATAATTTCAGATTATATGTTTTCAGATTCGAAATTTTATAATTTTTTTTAAAAAAAAATTTTGAAATTTTTTTTATTTTTTTTTTCAAATTTTCTTTTTATAGTTTAAAAATAATTTTTTAAACTGTTTTAAAAATTTTTATTTTTTATTTTAGTATTTATTTTTTATAAAATTTTAAACTCTAATTCCAAAACCTCACCCCCTTAACTCTAAACCCTAAGGTTTGGATTAATTAACCCAAGGGGTATAAGTGTATATTTACCTCTTTAATGAAACCTATTTTTGTGACTTTGAGCCTTGAGTGCTACTTTGGGAACAAAAACTTAGTTTGGTGCTATCCTAGTCTTTTTCCCAATATAAAATCATCTCCCACCTTTTATTATACAACAATTTGTCATTATTTCAGCTTCGTTCGAATTCTCTTCGGGTTCCTAGTCGGAAAAGAAGCTTTTTGTTCCTTTTCTCTCCTTTTTCTAAGCTTCTTTTTTGGCTAAAATTTTATGTTTCTTTTTCTCATTTTTTGTATGCCCTTACCTTTTTTGAAATTTCAATAAACTTTAAATTAATAAGCTATGACTAAAATCTTGGCATTGGTTTCTTCAGTGTAGACAATGATTAGTCTTTTGGTTTTATCACACGAGGACCGTTTTCACATCCTATTGCATCGGTTCTACTCTATGTACATCTTAGACGAGTAGTGTCTGTGTGCAACATTTTCATAGAGTATATACAACAACTTAGAAAAAAAATTGTAAATTCTTTTGCTTCTGGTAAAAAAATCATTGACAGGCACAAGAAACCACCTTGCCTTTTTCAAGAATAAATAAATTGATAAGAAAGAATTCAATCATCCCGCTCCAGAGAAGGAAAATCTATACAAATAAAACTTACATCATCACAAACATGTCTAACTATAGATAGAACTTAGAAGTTTGTAAACGCACTACTTGATATGTATACTCTGTACTAAGCAAACTGAAATAGTGATGCAGTCCGAGCTTACAAATAGCGAAAAAGGGAAAAGATATCACTTCAAATCAATTCTGAAAACTGAGGATTCAGGTGTATTCCAAACAATCTATTACATGAAAAACAAGACATCAAAGCAGGTTTTTAGAGACTCCCATGATAACGATTGATTACAAGAGGACAAAAAATTTCAATAACAACTATGATATTGATTCAAGTTATATAAAGACAACTCACATATTGCCCTGGGGGAATAAGGCATGGTATAAGAAGTCAGAGATTCATATGCATTACAAGCAAAAGGGTTCAAAGTGAAACGTTCAAAACCGATTGAATCCCTTTTCGGTTTTCTATGTTTGACTTTTCTAAATATACACGATTTATCTTTATTTTTACGTTCCCAAAGTGCATGTATATGTGAAGCTGTAACGATAAAACAGTGAGAGACTTTGGTTTCTTTGTGTGTTTTGAAGTACATGTGTAGGTGATGTGTAATTGTGAAATGTTTTGATTGGATTGATAAGTTTTTTCATTAATTGATGTGGCATCTACACAAAGCTTTAAAAAGATGAAGTGCCAACTCTGCACTTGTATTATTATTGTGTTGATTTCACTTAAGTTTTTGTATCGATTTAGAATCTGACTGGTTTCTTTGTTACCACACATAAATACAGTTTTTCAGATTGGTAACAATTATTTGTGTTTTGCAACAATCACTAAAACATACAAATAGCTTTTAACCTCTTCAAACCTCTTAAAATCAAAAGTTGTTTTCACTAGCGTTTGCGGTTTCGATTGCGGATGGATAAATAATTACAAAATTATTTTTTTAAAAAATATTTTGTTTTTTATTTAAATTTTAAAATTAAAATATGATAAATAAAAATATATTTTTCATCAAAAACTTAAAATTTAATTTAAATTCACTAACAATATTATAATTTATTTTATAAACATTTAAACCAACATTATTCGCTATAATGTTAAACATTAATATATATACATATAGAAAAAGATACATACATAAACGAAACAAAATATTCTTTAAAAAAAATTCTAATATAAATCTTCAAAACAAATCTTATTGACATTATAACTTTCATTTAAACTACAAAATAAATAAATAAATAAATAAATGACGTAGTATTTTTATTAATTATATTTTATTAATAATCATAATATTTTATCATAATAATATGTTTTGATATTTTTATAATGTTATAATGTATTAATATTAGTAATTTATTATTAAACCGTTGTGATATCTCATAATCAACCAGTCACAAATATTTTACAAATACCTCAATTTCTAACCGATATACCAATCGTACAAATCGCTTATTAACGCTAGAAACTGTAACCAACCACATCTGAAAGCTCCCGCAACCATTGTGTTTCAACCAATCAGGCCCTAACTATAGTTCGGTTTATTATTGTTTAGAGATGTGTTCTTAAACAGAAATCCATCCAAATATTCTATCAAACCGAGGTTATACGTATTTCTAGATTAATTTTGATGATCAACCTTTGTAAGTGGTGACCAAACTCTTATCCTTGGTTAATAATATGGTTTAATTTCAGTGAAGATATCTCCAATGGTTTACATCATTTTTTCCTTCAAAATGATGTAAATTCAAACTCAAAATAGTTTAAGTTTTGCTTCAATGGTTCCATTTATTTTTCCTCTCAAAAAAGATTATTATAATTATATTATTTTATGAATACTTATTATTGAGTTCTAGTAATTGTTTTATTTTTAAATCTTAAGAAAATTATCCCACAACAATTTGTTTTAACTAAATCTTTATTATATACATGTTAGTTTCAAATAGAATATACTATGATTTATATGAATTAATAATTTTATCAAAGTAGAAAACACATATATTTTTTAAAAAAATAGACATAAACAAACTATGCAAAAGTGTAAGGATCAATTTGTAAATAATAAAATACCAAATAAAATGAGGTTATGAATACAAATTTGATGTGTTATTATTCATATCCTCATTTTTCTCTTTAAAATGATGTACTATTGAAGAGAGCGCAAAATGATGTACCTTTGGAGAGAGTTTTTCAAAAGATATTATGTTCTCCCACAAAATGATGTACCATTGGAGATGATCTAACTTATGTTATAGCATTTCCAATTATATTTTATTTTTACTTTTAAATAATATTTATAAAGTAAAAAATCTTCAATTGTACACAAAATCTTACACCAACTATAGAGGGTTGAACAATATTACTATTGATGTCACCTGGACTCAAAGCCAGACCCGCGGATTTTAGCCCTTAAGCAAAAGAACAATTTTGGTCCTTATATAACTTTATGATATAAAAAGTAAATAATCCCTATGGAGGGATGGAACTTACAACTTATATATACATAAGTGAAAACAACTAAACTAAAGAAGAAGAAACTAGATTAAACACACAAAATCTAAACCTAAAACCTCCACAATCATAGAAAAAAAAATACCATAGTAACACTAACTCAATAAAAGCCTGCAGCTGAAAAGAGATCAACAAAGAAGACTAACTCACCTCATCTTATCAAAGAATGTCTTAGGTAAAACAAGCAGAGGTCAGAAAATGGTAAAAAGTAAAATCAGAGACAAAGCAATCTCCGGACACAAAGGAGTGTGATCAATCACCAGCGCAAAAAGCAAAAAAAAAAAGTGGACCAGAGGAAGAATAATCACCAGAAAACCAAAGTCACCACGAAGTAGGAAGATACATGCCTACATCATTAGAAGAATAGCCACCAGCTAAGAGGTAATAATCACCTCACAAACTAAACAAGCACATACAAGGTGCCCATACCAGCAAAGAACGACAAACTCTTAATAGAAAGGACCAAGACTCTAAAAGATTAACTACGCACACCTATACCAAGGGAAGCGGGAGAAGAATAGAAATAACCTAAGGGAGGAAGAATGGAAGCCAACCACCGAGAAACCAAAGCTCAAGTTTGAGACCAGAAACAACCTTCCAAAACACATAGTTAGGAAAACACTATCTGAACCTGGAGTGGCAAACATGGCGGAAGGGAGAGCCACTAGAGACGCGAGCAGCGATGAAATATGGAACGAGATGAGAGAACAAAGAGAGTCAAGAAGACGAAACGAGATCAGCAAACTGTGGAGCCATCCTCGAGTTATGAAAAAAAAAGCATATAAGTCAGATCACTAAAGATCAGATCTTCAAAACCATGAAGAGAAGGGACTATCGACGGTAAGCCAATGACGAAGAAGACAACATCAAGGACAACTACAACTAAACTCTGACCCAACCTAATGACTGGAAAAATCTACAACGTCGTGGGAGGGAAACAACCGCACAGCTGTAAACTCATAAACCTAATCTACAAAAAATACTAGATAATCTCACAAGTGAAGAAGGAGAGAGAAAAACAAGAACACAGAGGTGGGTTTTTTTCCGACTGATTGTGAGGAACACCGCACACCGAAAAGGTATAAATGTTGACGGCTCAAGGTAAAAATATGGGAAAAGGGCAAAAAAATCTCAAAAGAATAATGTGAAACATCAGAAGTTCATTTCACCATTAACAAGTACTGCTATACATACAACAACACATTATTGAAAAAAAAACACATAATATATTAAAATATTACCTACTACTACATAACACAACAAAACACTAAATAATGATTTTGACAAATAAAGACTGGCCACATAATTACATCATCAAAAAAATCAGACTTAACAACAATGAAACAATATTCCGCGCGAAGCGTGGACACGCCCCTAGCTATACATAAAAGTGTATTATACTTGTATTCTGACAACTTCTAATAATGTTTTTTACAATGGTATCACATGTTTTTGTTTTATATTACTCCACTTTGTATGTTTAGTCTAAGTGTGATAGTTCCTTTATTGACAAGTCTTTCTTACAATCAGATGTGAAAAAACTTGTGTTTAGTTGATCAATTCTTTAATTTAAAAGTTCAAATAAACTACACAATAGAATATATTAATATATAATAGAAATTTGTTTTTATAGGGACATTGTTTGTTTATGGAGTGAAAGCACTTTCCGGCCGAGAAGTAGCTTTCTTTCTATATAGGTTTTTCTCTTACGACTAACCTATATTAGTTCCTGCTGCTACTGTATGTTGTGCACCGAGTGCTGACTGTTATAGTATGGTTATAGCGTTGATGGATTGTTTGTTATCTCCTTTCTGCTGTGATAATTGACATGGGTCTTCGTGTTGAGTTAGACCTTTTCTATCTCTATATAGATTCACTTCAAATTCTTTGTATTATAACTGTCTCTAGCATTGTTTACACTAGATAACATGATACACAAACACATCTAAATAAAGTGGTTTTTTGAGTTCAGTTTCACACTCATTCTCTAGATTTTTTGAGGTGGTCAAACAATCAAGCCTCAGGGTTTGACTGGTTTTCCTGTTACTATGGCAAACGTTATGTTTGTCGATGATAGCGTTTTTTTTTCATTTTACAACAATCACACAAAACGAAGTAAACCGCTTTGCACCGTTCCAGACCTCTCAAAATAAAAAGATACTTCAAGTTAGCATTTGCGGTTGCAGAAAAGTAAAAAGATAATTTTTCATAAAAAATTGTGTAAATATTTAACTAAATTTAAATTAATATAATATAAATAATATATTATATATATTATATTTTAAATTATATATTCTAATAATATGATTTTTAGTATTTATATAATTATATATAGCGTTAATTTTTAATTTACTATTAAATAAATGCTTCATTTGGTAGTCAACTAGTCATAATTATCCCGCAATCACCAATTTTTAACCGATATACCAGTCTTAGAAATCACTTAGCAATGCTTAAAATTGCAATCACCTGTATCTGCCAACTCTCGCAACTGCAACCACTACTTTAACACCATTTAGACCCTTGTTTAACCTCAAGTTTCTTACTCATCGATTTATTTATAACAGTATAACATTATTCAAATATCCCTAGAGTTGGAGCACAAAAACTTTCTTAAATTAGTTACACCTGACGCGAAGAAAATGGATAAGAGAAAGATTATATCATAATTAGAAAATTAATTATTTCGAGGGAACAAATTAGAGAAGGGAAATACTAAAAAAAATATAAATTCAGGATTTTAGAAAGATAACTTGAGATTTGGATGATAATAAGAAAATATAATGTTTTGTTTGAAGTCGACACTAATAGTATTAACACAAAATAAACAAAAAAATGATAAGAATTATATATGAATGTTCGGTCAACAAAATTGAGATAAGGCATTTTACGGAACCATTTTTGGCTCTGAATGGTAACAATTGATTGAGCGGTGGGGAATGAGCGGATTATATATTGATGTATGGTTTAAGTATGGTTAGTATGCGAAAAACACATAGTGCAGGATCATCATGGTTTGTCTAAAATAAGCGGTTGAAAATAATGTGAATGGTAATATGTATAGTAACCATTAAGGGGTACATATAATATATCTATGTTTTAAAAATTAAATACCGATTATATAAATAAAATTTAAAGAATTATTTTATCTATTATTATAATTATATATTTTGAAAAGTCTGCAAATCGTATTTACATGTTCTTTCAATCAATATCTTAAGTTTTTGCTGATGTAAAATTTTTCCAAGTGGTGCTATTATCATTTATACAAAAGTAAATAAATTATAATATTTACTATAGTTTGAAAATTAAATTTATCACTTATTTGATAAATAAAATATATTTTAGTATAATTAATTTAATTAACTAAATAGCATACATTTAAACTTTAATTTACCTATATTATATAGATAAATTATTATTAGATGAAAGTTTTATTTTCTTAAATTTTAGGCTCGAATGATTGCAGTATGGAACATACAGATTGGATACTACAGTACGGTTTAACTCCGGTTTATTTAAGAAAAATTCATATTGCAGAACAATTGTGGTTCATCTAAAATAAGCGGTTCAAAAAATATGAATGGTGGCATGTATAATAAATAATATAACTGTGACATACATATAATATATATATATTTTATTTGTTAATGAAAAAATCAGTGAAATAAATGACTATTATAAACTAATTAGTTTTTAAATTTTCAGAAATTATAAACAAAACAACAAAAAATAAATTGAATAGGAAGAATTTAGTTAATAAAAATAATTTATATTAAAGAAAATGTTTTATAGAAGTATGAATAATTCATTAAGCGCACAAGATTTTGAGTGTATTCAAATATGTACTGCATCTTTTCCACTTTTTTGGACTGTACATATTACTATTTAATTTTTATTTATATTTTTAACTGAAAACACATTACACTTTAATTTAGAAGTGAATAGTTACATATCTTTACATTTTGTACACGTATACCACAATAACATTTACAACATTAATACTTAAAAAATATATAATTGTGCTTAGCCACACCGTATTACCTTCATTTCAACTCTAGGTGTGGTTCAAAGAAAATTTGTTCCGCACTCCAATTATTCTTTTTAATTTATTTATTTTAAAATGAAAATACAAACATTAAAAGTTATTGAATGATAACACAAATTATGGTCTGCCATGTGTTTCACTCATTCTGCATGCCACATTCAAGGCATTTATCTACCAAAAAACGCATTAATTCAAATATTTAATGAGCATTTTCTATTTATTTTTAATAATAAATATTTAAACTAAATGCATTTTACATAGATTCAACACATATTTTTTTTAGAAAAACTAGGGTCGGTGCCAAGGGCTGGGTACAAACTAGATATATGCTTTATGAGGTAGTTGTGATTCATTTTGCTTCGTTCGAATCGCAGTTTTATAATTTGATTTACGTTGACACTTGACACCATATAGATATTTGATGTTCTGATATCCAATAAAATATATATATTTAACCGGATATTCATTTCGATTCACGAAAATAAATTTAAAAATTAGAAAAATATGAAAGTTCAGATAAACAATAATATTTCATTATAAAATAAGATAATCATCTTTTAAAACTGTAATAATTGAATAATTAATTTATTGAATATACATATTATAAAACTAAAAAGATAATTAAAATAATACATGTCACCAAAAAGTTGTAAAAAATAATTATACAATATTTTAACAATCATATAGGTAAATAATAATCAGAAAACTTAAAAAAGAATAATTATACGATATAATATCAACTTGAATAGGTAAGGCTTGTAATTAATAGTATTACAAAGAACCATCATTATTTTATCTTTACAATATATATATATATATAATTATGTATATAAGTATATTTAACAATTTAAATATGAATATAGAGATATACACCGGATCAGATCGGATATTCGTTTTAAAAAATTTAGTATTTTAAACTGATTCATTTTTAACGGGTATTGCATTTTAGTATTTGTTTTGCTTGTACAGTTACGAAAGTATAATTTTTCTGAATCGAATCAAAACAAATAATGAATCAAATCAAAATTTACAGATATTTTTATCACCGATACATGCCCCACTCCATCCAATCCTACATCGGTCACTGTGCGATACATGTATTCCGCAGATTTTGATGCACTGTAAGAGGTTAAATAACAACGTTGCAAAATATCATAAATTTTATACCAATTTTGAAAGAATATAAAGATTTTATTTTGCTACTTATATGGTAAAAATAAATTCAAAACTAAAAGATAATAAACTTAAAATAAATTTATTCAAAACCATTCAAAATTCTAACGGTTGGTATTAGATATTCAACTATAAATACAAGACAGTCTTTCGCCTCTGGACACCAAATCATTTTCAGTCTTTTCTCAGATCCCCAAAAATGGTGAGAAAAAGTAAAGGTCGTCAAAAGATAGAGATGGTCAAAATGAAAAATGAAAATAATCTTCAGGTTACATTCTCAAAAAGAAGAACTGGTCTTTTCAAAAAAGCTAGTGAGCTTTGCACGCTTTGTGGTGCTGAAATTGTTGTTATTGTATTTTCGCCTGGCAAAAAAGTTTTTTCTTTTGGTCATCCAAATGTTGACTATGTAATTGATCGCTTCGCAAACATTAATCCACCAAATCCTCGTCAACACACCGACATGCAACTTAGCGAAGCCCGTCGAAATGCAATTGTTCAAGATCTCAACAATCATCTCACTCAAGTAAGTTTTACATTATCACTTATATATTTTAACTAGAAGTTATTTTAAATTTAAATTTTATAGGTATGGAAGATCGACTAATTTACTGGATTATACTCTGTTGTTTTGCTTGAGTATTTTACAATATCTACAATAGTTTCTATTTAACTAATAAGCTATTAACATCAGTTGAAAAATACAAATTTTCTCCATCTTTTAGAGTAACAGTCATGATTTATATTCTTTATAATTTATTAAGCCTATTCGGATTTCAAAACCTCTTCAAATGAATCTTTTATAAATTTATCATGAGTTTAAAATGATTAATATGGTCGAGTGCATATAAACAATGTAAACCGTGAAAACAGTATATATAGATAATATATCTATTTTTATTTATTATAAAGATTAAGTATATAACTGTTTAACTTTTTTGTTGAAGTACTCTCTGATGTTGTTATGTGGCTTTAATAAAATGATACAAAAATAGGTAACAGAAGAATTCGAAATTGAGAAAAAGAGGACTGAAGACTTAAAGCAAAAGAGGAAAAATAGTAACATGCGTGAGAATTGGTGGGAAGAACCTATAGAAGAGTTGAACTTAAGCCAACTCACTGAATTCAAATGTGGTTTGGAAAAGTTGAGAAAAACAGTGACTACTGAAGCCTGTAAGAATTTTCAAGCAATTGTTCCGCGTCATAACTTCTATGGTGGAAGTTCAAATAATTCTACTTTTGGGATTTGTGATGATCATACAGATAATATCGACACCGATTTAGATCTGTATAATCATCAAAGAATGGTGGCAACGAACACATTCGCTTGCAATCAGCACAACATGATGGTTCCTTATCATATTACATCACCATTTGGGAATATTGCTAATAGTAATATTATTGAAGGGTTCGCTCCAGAATACAATCAAAACCCAAACCAATTATGTTTTAAGCAAGAACAAATGTCTGAGTGTGACCAACATTCAGCTCATCCTCCTCGTTTCGGACATGGTTACTATTAATTTTTGTTTTTTTTTGCCATAAACACAACGTTTTATTTATTGTTTTTGTTTTGTTGTTATTTTATACATTTGGGATGGTGTTAGTATGGGAATTATTACTGCCAATGTTTATTTTTTTAACTTGTTGAACACAGTTTTAGTCTGTGGATTTTTTATATTTCAAAATTTTTCAAATTTATAATACTTTTTTTCCAACTTCTGTTATGAAATATATGTCATATGTATATTCTTACACTTCTCTGAAAATATTTATATTTGCCATATGTTTACACATAAGATAATAATATGTTTGAGATGAGTTTGTTGAAAGCAAAAAAAAAAATCATCTAAAATTATGAATACTGTTCTAGAATGATCAATTATAGATTTATAGGACCTTAGTGGAAAACTAAAAATATAACCTAAATATCTTTGTATTATTAAAAGAGAAGCAAAATAAATGAATAACCTTAGTATTTCATTTACATTTGTGTCATTTTGTTGATGTGTCAACATGACAATGATTCTCAGCCTACATTTACTTCTACCCTTTCATAACTAGATAAATTACTAAAAATTGCCATTAGACTGATTTAGTTGTGATATAATGTTGGCAACACATAATTTTTGAATTTGTATGGCTTTATCTCATTCTCGTGGGTCATGGGCTCTTCCACATTCACAAGAAACCAAAATTCATCTGTCTGCCTAGTAACTTACATACAAGTAACCACGTGTATTCATGTTTTTAAGAATAGTAACCTACATTCAATGTTTTGTTAAGAACACTATCCCACAATCATTGTAAATATATTCAAATCAATATTGTTATGTAAACAATTTTTTTTTCTTTTCGGATGCTCTTCATTCTACAATTTTAATATTGATGTATGAGTTTTTATATGGAGTGATAACACATTTCGTAGTTACTGAATAAAATCCACAATTTGTAATAACTTTTTTTTGTAAACTGCAATTTGTAATAATTTACTAAGCGACTTTTTAAAATTATGCTAACATTTTACTAGGTGAAATTTTTTGCAATAAATGAGATCATCTATTGAAATATTTTATTATTATAATAGAATCTTTATTTATTAAAAGTTGCTATATTTCTAATAAATTATAAGTTTAGTTCCCAAATATGTATATACGCGTTTCAGACTCCATGAATGTGAATGTGAATCTCTAAAGTATTCAAATATGTCATTTTACAACTATATGCTTGGTGACCACGCAGTGCAAAGATCTACCTAAGATAAAAATGTATTGATTCACTAGATCGCAATCCTTCAATTCAGATCAACAATATTTGTCCAATATTTCAAATCATTGAATGTATAACGATATATATGGCATTACTTCCTGTTATATATTTACAAATTAGTATTCAAAGAATTAGTATAGGAAAGTTTTGACTCAAACCAGTATTTGAATACAAAATTAGAACAATTTATGCTACAATTTTATTAATTTAAAGTCATATATACATATTCCTAAACTACGATCAAATGCATTAATTCATTTAACATTGTGCCATTTTATTATTAAAAGAGAAGCAAAATAAATGAGTCATTAATTCGTTTAACATTGTTTCTTCTATATAAACTTTCACCTACCAATCTCGTCATACATTTCATCCCAAGTATAAACTTTTACCTTTGTATTGATTTTGTTGGGGATTTGAAGCCTTTCAAGTATACGTGGAAAATGCAGGTGAAAATAATCAACTTGTGGAAAAAATAATATGGTGACGTTGGAGAGACCATCGAGATGGTGTTGGTCAAAAACATAAGTTGTTCTAAGTGTTGCAAGTATATGTTAAAGATTCGTCTCTAAATTTTGTGTTCTACAATTAAAACTAGACTTTGATCAGCATAATTTTTATTTTATAGTCATTATAAAAGAATTGGTACAAACTCTTTCAAACTATTTTTTTAATTTCTACAATTTCCATACAATACCTTTTAACATCTATGATTTTATCTTTGTAAGTTTGGAGTATTATCATTGAAAGATTGCATTATTTATTTTTAAAATTGTATATTTGGTCATGAAAAATTTGGAAAACTACACAACAATTTTTGAGCTTGAAATATTATATGAATTTTGATTTTTTTGTAACTAAAATAATTCATTATTTTATTAAAAAGATGAAATTTTTGGTAAGATTTTCTCAATATATTTAATTAAAATAAGTGTTAAATTTATAGTTAAAATGAATTTCTCATTAGTATCTTTAATGAATTATTAAAATTTCAAAGTTTTCAAATATCATATTTTCTAAATAACACATAAATTAAAGGTTATTTATATACTACTCCCTCCGTTTCATAAAGTTAGGTTTTTTGTCTTTTCACACATATTAAGAAAACATATTAAATCACTATAATAAATGTATCATTTTCTCTAGTTTTCAATTTTTAATAATTTTTAACCAATAGTAATTCAACAAAGTCAATTAATTTTCTTGAATATCACAACTTTTTCATTGAAAATATAAAAAGTATATCTTTGTGAAACAAATTTTTTTCTAAAACATCTAACTTAATGAAACGGAAGGAGTATTATATTTTGTACATAATATTTTTTAGATAATATATTGTTGTGATTTTCAAAATAAATAAATAGATAATATATTGTTGTAGATATAAAAGTTTAGCATAAGTTAACAATTTTATTTTTTGTATAAATATTAAATAATTTAGTTCTTTTAAATAGTGAAATATATTTTATTTTATTTATTTAAACGAAATTAATACAGATTAGAACAATTTGTGCTATTTTTTTATTAATTTAAAGTCGCATATACATATTCCTATCCTAAGACCAAATGCATTAATTCATTTAACATTGTTTCTTTAAGATAAACTTTCACCTACCAATATCGTCATACATTTCATCCCAAGTATAAGCTCTTACCTTTTTATACAATTTTTTCTTATAAGTTTAAAATGGTTGTATTGATTTTGTTGGGGATTTGAAGCCTTTCAAGTATATATGTGGAAATTACAGGTGAAAATAATCAAGTTGTGGAAACAATAATATGGTGATGATGAAGAGACCATAGAGATGGTGTTGGTAGAAAACACAAGTTGTTCACATTCTCTTACAAATCTTATACTTAAGCTTCTTCTTTTAATTAAGTTATTATTTAATAATTTTCAAATATTTTGTTGGTTTCTAAAAGGAGTTTTTCAAATTCAAAACCGAAAATTTTAAAATATTATCGTTGCTCAGCTTTTTCGCAAAACTAATTATTGATTTAGTTATTTTATCTACTGAAAAATTTATAAAAAATATTTTAAAACTCTAGTCAATGAGTTTATGTAAAGGACAAGGAGAAGAAAATATGTTATAAAATTATTATTCAGTTTGTTTGTTTTTTCTATCTGATAATGATAATGCTAAACTTTTTTTTATAACAAATGAGGGCATATTTTTAAAAATCGCTTATTTATGTTATTAGTGCTCTGTGTGGGTTGCCATACAGCTGCCGCTCGACAGTCTCCTCAAGTTCCTCTCTGTGGTACAGATTGCTCTTCTTGCTCATTTAATTTCTATTTTAACCTTTTTATCTGTCAAGCTTCTCATGATTTTCTACTATTCGTAACTTAGTTAATTAAAAAACTCATGAATGAAAATAACAATGTCGATTTGATATGATGAAACCATACGTGTGGGAACAAAACGACAGAAGTTAGTGAAGGAAATGACAGAAGTTAATGAAAAGCATTTTTAATATTGTTATAATTACTAGGTCCTTGTCCGCGCTACGCGCGGATAGTATTTTTTTTTTTTTTTATATTTTTATACTATTATGTGAATTGTTTAGTTTTATAAAATGTTATGTTTTTACTGTAAATTTGGAATTAAAAATCTAATTTTTCTTTACTGTAAAGTAAGTTAATTTTTTTGAATCTTACCACAACACATTATACATGAAGAGAATATAGTTGGTCTTTATATTTTTATTTGCTGTAATATTGAAAATTTTGATGATTTGTTTAAATGGTTTTTTTTTAATTATATATTTTAAGATTGATTTTTCGTGACTACATTCTATAATTGTCTAAAAAAATTGTTTGTCTCTTATAGACATCCTGATAAATTTGTTCATTGGAATATTTAGTTTCACTTTCAACTTTATTCTCTTTTTTGGCATCCTCATGCTAACTTGTGGAGCTAGCCAACTTGGTGCAAAAGGGTTTACAAAAGCTGATCGAGATGCGCGTGATCGGACACCTTTTGCTAGGCTATTAGTACAGAATTTTAAAGATCTAAGAATATAAGCAATAGAAAGTTCAGAAAATTATTTAGATACAGCATGTATTTCGTCTAGCTCCGAGTCCAAAGCAGGCCAATCTTCCTCCTTTTGAATGAGTATAACCAGTTGTTCACAGTTGATTGAAAGACCATCTCTTTGTGTCCAAACTTCAGTATCACTTGCATTGCCCATAGCAAACCTTCAGCTTCCGCTTGCAGTGGTGATTTGGTGCGTGTATATTGGCCCTTGCTCCAAACCGCATTGGAAAGTCACCATCCATTAACACAAAGCCAAGTTCATATATATCTCTTTCATTTTATCCAGGATGTCTAGCAAGAGCGTTTCTTTGCGGAGGAATAGTTGTGTCCGTTACTTCAACTCCCATATCAATCTCCATAATCTCGTCTATACGTTGAGATATCCTCCAACAATCTTCTTCAATTTTATTCGCTAATGGAAAATACATAATTCCTACGACACTATTAATTATTGTTTTTTTTTGTAACACCGATACGACAAACTTATGTTTGATTTAACAAAACTCTTATTTTAATTTTGTATTAAAGAATCAATCATATTTCATATTATCCATAATTTTAGTAAATTTGCTTATTTGTCATGTTTTTATTAGGTTTTAGCTAAATTATTGATTTATTATTTATTTTTAGCTAAGTCACTAATTTATTAATTAAAAAAATACCCTTAATTAATATTATATATATATTAAAAAATAAATTTTATTTTAGTAATATTAAATTTCTATTTTATATTAAAATTTAGTTAGTTTTTCTTATTTGTCATATTTTATTAGGTTTTAGACTTTTAGATAGGTTATTGATTTATTATTAATTTCTAACCGATTCGCTAATGTGTTAATTAAAACAATACCCTTAATGAATTTTATATATAATTAAAAAGAATTTTATTTTAATCATATAAAATTTATATGTTATATTAATATTAAATAATTGATTCTAAAATAATATAATAAAATTATCAAAAATTGAAAAATAAGATAATTTTTATATATATTTTGTTGCTATCTGAAAACAATATTTTTATTATAAAAGTTAAGAAGATACAAAAAATTATAGTTAAATATTATTCAAGAAAAAAACATTTATATAAAGATATTTTCTAAACTATTTCTAAGATATGAGTGTTTTAAAAAATTTAACACAGGATGTTTAGAACACGGGATTATGCTTATGAGAGAGTGGCTCGGGAATAGGCTTCGAAATGGGTCGAATGGGCTCCGAAAATAGCTTATTTTTTTTTAACTCAAACTCAAGTCCGGATGACATGGCATCTTGATTGGTTCACAATATTTTGCCCAATAAATTTTATTTTAGTAATATTAAATTTCTATTTTATATTAAAATTTAGTTAGTTTTTCTTATTTGTCATATTTTATTAGGTTTTAGACTTTTAGATAGGTTATTGATTTATTATTAATTTCTAACTGATTCGCTAATGTGTTAATTAAAACAATACCCTTAATGAATTTTATATATAATTAAAAAAGAATTTTATTTTAATCATATAAAATTTATATGTTATATTAATATTAAATAATTGATTCTAAAATAATATAATAAAATTATCAAAAATTGAAAAATAAGATAATTTTTATATATATTTTGTTGCTATCTGAAAACAATATTTTTATTATAAAAGTTAAGAAGATACAAAAAATTATAGTTAAATATTATTCAAGAAAAAAACATTTATATAAAGATATTTTCTAAACTATTTCTAAGATATGAGTGTTTTAAAAAATTTAACACAGGATGTTTAGAATACGGGATTATGCTTATGAGAGAGTGGCTCGGGAATAGGCTTCGAAATGGGTCGAATGGGCTCCGAAAATAGCTTATTTTTTTTTTAACTCAAACTCAAGTCCGGATGACATGGCATCTTGATTGGTTCACAATATTTTGCCCATATGGCAAGGCTTAGAAAGTAGGGATTTAGTCCCTTTTTATAGTAGGATCTTGACTTTTAATGAAAATAAATAATTTTAGATTGATTGAATCCATATTATTAGTAGGCCACTGAAGATGATGATGCCAACTAAATACCGACGAGCTCCACTTTGGGGCCAGCTCATCTCTCATCTCGAAGTGGTGAACAGAGAGACAGATAAAAGATTGCGTAAGCGAGGATGCACTGTAGCTTATCTCAGTCCCCACCTGGGTAGCCAATGACGGCGATTAACCTCTTGCATGCGTCCACGGTGTTCTGTTCCCTATTATTATTGTTACTAGGTGCTGAGACTCCGTGCAAGCGCGGGGCTGGTTATTTTGGATATTGATGGGATGGTATGATTTACGGAATGTTAGTGTTATTTAAGATTTATGCAAATTAAAGAATAAAATTTATCGGAAATAAGACAACAAAATTGATCCTAGCTTTTGACGATTAACTCAAGTTAGAGACATTTCCCAAAACGGAAGGAAAATTCAAAAAGTATAATTAAGGTAAAATATAGAGAATGTGAAAAAGGCCTAAACATGAAACAGAGAGCGTGGAACAACGGAAAGGGAAAGAGAAGAAAATGAAGAAGCTTACGTCAGGTATATGAAATTAAAAAGACAGATATTGTGACAGCGCAACACCAACTTATTTGGGGGTCCATATCAAGTTATCAACTCTGTATATATCCGTTGTTTGAATAAATACTCAAAGTTTCAAACTACTTGCATTACAAAATTATTTTATTTTTTCAAAATACACATTGTTTGCTAGTACTTGTTAGGGAGCTCAAGGACCTTAGTAGCATATATTAAAGCTACACTAATCTTCATCGCTAAGATCACACATTGTCTACATCCTCAACGTTAGGATATTCCAAGTAACACTTCTCCTCGTCTTCCTCGTCACGGGTTCCATCTTCATATTGTAAACTCCAAGTAACCATCTTCCAAAACGCAACACTTCACTTCTCTTCTCTCTTCAGGCTTAGCGGTGGTCTGTGACAAAATCCAGCCGTTGGATTGAAACAGAGCTCTTATATCGGCTTTGTGGTTCATAAGAGTTTCAAGAATGGTGAAACTGGAAGCATCGTGGCGAGTGGCTCCCCTTCTAAGGAGATCTGCCCCCTGTGTGAAATAGTTTAACAAAACATAAAGATTAAAATAGTTTAACAAAACATAAACGAAGGTTGACGTTTTTACATTATGAAAAAGTAATTGTGGGTTTAAAATGTTTGGGCTCAAATTATGTTGGGTTCTATGTCTAAAACATGATTTGAACTTAAAAACTGAAAATAAAAAAAACGTTAGGTTATCTTTCTTTTTTTTTCTCCGTTGTCGGGACAGCATCACCTGTGGGATCCCTCGCATGATTAGAGCTTAAGTTTGTGAGATTGGGGAGCGATAATAGTGTGATGCGTTATTGAAGAGGAGTTTACTTACATCAGTTAGGCTTCGTCCGCATCATTCCATTGTCGTTGGTCCTCGGGTGCTTCATCGTCGTTGGAATCTGCAAAAGAAAAGGTTTTAATTTATTAAGTAAGATGTCTTTTATTTCTTTTAGATTCGGTTGCTAAAAACATAATTCATTCAGTTTTCATGTTTTGTTTGGAGATTGCAGGGATGAAACCGTGGATCACAGAATCCTGTAAGAAAAACAGAGAAAAATCATTAGTTGTTCATAAAAAAATCCATAGACAAAACCAAAACAAAAACATGAAGACACGTTTCATATATGTACAAAGAATAAGCAAAGCAGAGTTAAAGTTATAAAAAATAAGTTAGAAACAATCATCACCAGTTCATCAAGGAGGAGAATGGTGATGCCCATAAACTCTCCATTCTTGTTAATATTCCTAGAATCCTAGAATCGGATGAGCCGACCAACAATGGACTGAGTGGACCTTCCAAGGCGGAGAGAGTTGAAGGTGGAGAAGGGAACGGCGGCAATGGTGGCTGAAGCGGCTGGAGCAGCTGGATAAGTCATTTTCGCGACGGATGTGAGAAAGTAAAGCGAACGGAAAACTGAGAAAGAAAAGTTTGAGACAAGATGGAGCTTATACCTCGAGGGATTCTATATATATGAGAGCTCTGAAGGCGTTAGAGCAGAAACTAAGCGTTTGGTAGGCGCAAAACGTGCGTAGAGCCTTAAAGATCGACCATAATAACTGATTGCCAGAAGGGGAATCGCAAGCGACGAAGGAGATGGTGAAGATGGCGGCTTTCCTAATCTTCTTAGCTTTGTCTGTATCACCACTTTGGGCAGATACAAAGCCTAATAAACAGAAAATCAATAAGCCCAAAGCCCATTTTGTCGAAGTCCATTCGTTACCCATCAATTTAAAAAAAAAAAGGTGGGGTCCATAATGTTATATTAGTTTCCGACCTTCATAATATATATTAGTTTCGGCCATCAATGTACAAAGTATCCTTTAGTGCAGTGGTATAATTGTGGATTTTTATATTTCAATAACCTGGGTTTGAGCCATATATTTGACATTTTTTCACACTTTTAAAAAGTGGGACCCACAGACCGCTGACGTGTCGCATCAGGGGGAGAGAAACTCTCCTATTATATAATAGATTATTTTTTGTTCCTGTTATTAATAATTTTTGCATATGAGTTCAAAATCATATCGAAATCAACAGAAATATTTGTTTCCACTGTTTAGTAATGGTATACATATCCCAGCAAAGCAATTTATTACGATTGCATGAATCATACAGCTACCTAAACAATTTTTCAGTTCAAAAACAAGACTTGAGAAAATATGGAAACAAATAAAATAAAAAGATTTGAAACAAGAAGGAATGAACAGAAAAATTAACTCTGCCTCTCTGGAATCTGATAGGTGAAGAAGGTAAAAGCTCATTGTTTCACATTGACCCCACAGAATCTTTTTATTTTCGTTCAACCAAATATAATATATTTTATTTAATTACTATTTCAATATACAATCCCCAGCTATTTTCCAGGCTGTTTCTATTTCTCAACTCATTCCATTTTTATACCTTCTTCTCTTTTCTTTCTTCACTCAGCATCTCTTTCTCTCAAACCTTAATCGTGTTTGCTTTAGCTCTCTCACCAATCTCGAATTCAAATGGATCCGTGCTCTTTCGTACGGATCATAGTCGGGAACTTAGCCGTTAGATTCCCGGCGCAGTCGTCGTCTACTTCATCTGAACCGTCTGTTTCCGAAATCAATACTTCCTCCACATCAGCTCCTAACTGCTACTGCAAAATCAAATTCAAGAGCTTCCCTCGCCAGATCGTTACTGTTCCGGTTATCTTCCGAACCGAATCTGAATCCGAGTCTCGTTGCTCAACCGTCGCAGCTTGCTTCAGTCTAAGCAAAGCTCAGATCGAGGCCTCCTTGAAGAAGCCTAAGTTAAGCGTCCTCTCCGTCGAGACATACTCACGCGGGAACGACGTTACCGGCGCGTCGTGTGGACTCGCTTCCGCGAGTGAGAAGCTGCTCGGACGGTTCGAGGTTTCGCTGGATTTGAAAGCTGCGGAGACGAAGACGTGTTTGGCACACAACGGATGGGTTGCTTTGAGGGGGAAAAGGAGGAATAAAACTGGATCGGATCCGGAGCTCCACGTTAGCGTACGGGTTGAACCCGACCCGAGATTCGTATTTCAGTTCGACGGTGAGCCAGAGTGTAGCCCTCAGGTTTTCCAAGTACAAGGAAACACTAAACAAGCTGTCTTCACTTGCAAGTTCGGCGCTAGAAACTCTAGTTCCGGCGATCGGAATCTTCTTCACAGGTTAGTTATAAATAGAAACATTTCCTTTTTCAGATATATTCTTTACTTTGATAGCAAGAAATATTTTTATTATCATTAATTGATTTTTGTTATTAATTATGCAGTTCGTCAATGATGTCTGAAACGAGGAGTAGTTGCATATCGTCGATGAAATCTGAGAAGGAACAACCGTCGAAAGAGAGAAAAGGTTGGTCGGTAACGGTCCACGATCTCTCCGGGTCACCCGTAGCGATGGCTTCTATGCAGGGCCGGACCTGAGCCCATTATTGTGAAACATTTGAATGGGGCCCCAACATTTTAAGGGCTCCAAATTTAAAAAAAAGTCTATATATTTGCCTTTTTTATTAAGTTTTTTTGATATAATACATAACAAAATATAACTTTTTGAATATATATATATATAACAGTCGAAATATTAAATAAGGTATAAATAAATATAATGTGAAATTATATAAAATATGTATAATAAATTTTTTTAATGTATTTATTTGATTGAAAAAAAATTTTGAATGGGGCCCCAATTTTTACAGGCCCGGCTCTGCTTCTATGGTCACACCTTTCGTTCCGTCCCCCGGTTCGAACCGCGTGACGCGATCGAGTCCCGGCGCGTGGCTTATTCTCCGACCAGACGGTTGCACGTGGAAGCCATGGGGACGACTAGAGGCGTGGCGTGAAGCTGGTTACTCTGATTCACTCGGTTACCGTTTTGAGCTCTTCCAAGACGGAATCGCCACCGAGGTCTCCGCGTCGTCGTCTATAAGTTTGAAAAATGGCGGGAGTTTTGTTATTGACGTCACCGGCGGGACAACCACGGTGGGATCGACGCCGACAACGAGTCCTCAGGGAAGTTTGGATCTCGGATCCGGTTCCAGCTCCGGGTCGAGACCAGGATCGGGGTCCGGGTCGGATTTTGGATATCTACTGCCGCAGCATCCGGCGCAGAGCAGAGGGTTCGTGATGTCGGCTTCGGTGGAAGGAGTGGGGAAACAGAGCAAACCGGAGGTGGAAGTGGGTGTAACGCACGTGACATGCACGGAGGATGCAGCAGCGCACGTGGCGTTAGCTGCGGCGGTGGATCTGAGTTTGGATGCTTGCAGGCTGTTTTCACAGAAGCTAAGGAAAGAGCTGAGACAGCAAAGCCAGCTTGGTGTCGTTTGACGTCTATTGCTTTGTCGTTTTACCAATTCATGAGTTGTCTTTCACTCACAATTTTTCTTTTCTTCTGGAAAATGTTTTTTTTTCTGAGGTAGCGTTAGGAATTAGCTGGCAATTTTTTTTAAGAATGTGGATGTCATCATTATTAAGATTGTTTATATGTTTTTATGTACAGCTAAACTTCCACAGAAGCAACTTCTTATGTCATTATCCTATCCTATTCATATCCTAAGTCTAAACAGTGCCGGTCCGGACTCGTATGACGCCTAAAACGGACGATAAAAATACTGCCGTTTAACCATAATTAAATTTTACTATACTTTAAACATGTAACCACAATAATACCAAATATTATTAAAACAAGTTTTTAAAATAAAAACATCGAAACATTATCTGCAACTCATCTTGTAAGTTTATTCTCTTTATGTTTACAGTTTCACTTTGTTAATTTTATTTCTTAAAAACTTTCTTACAAATTCTGAAAGCAAAAAAAAAATATAAATTTATAAAATAGAGCAAAACATATTATAAATCACTTTAACATCAATTTCACTTTATAAATTTTAATTGAGATTTCATAGAGTTTCGTTGAATATCAGAACCTATGATAATTTTAGGTGTTTGAATTTCAAAAAAAATTCAAAAACTTAACAAAAGAAGAAAATAAGAAATAATAAAAGATGCAGCTATTCCTACTATAACCAATCACAATTTTATTGTGGAATATGAACAATCTATAATTCAAGTTAATTATTGTAATATTTCTTGTTTATACATTTATTCTAGCAAATATTAGCCGACAAAGATAAAAAAAGAAAAAATGGAAAAAATGTCTTGATAAAGTAGATTTGTTTTAAATAAATTTCTTATCTAGTAATATACTATTGACTGTAACACATAAGAAAAAAAAAGTAGAGATGTTTAGTCAAGAAAAGAAAACTAATGATACTAGAAAAAGTAACAAAATCCTTAGTATATATAAAAAAAAGGAAAGTTTTTATCAACAAAAAAGGAAGACAGCGACGCTGGTGTCGAACCCCGAACACGACAACAGTAGGAAGAAAGACAACCCTCCCAGGTCACTAGATCAAGGCGAAGCATCTGATAAATGGTGCTCCTAAATATCTTTTATTTTTTGACGCCCAAAGTCTTTGGTTTATAGGCTTTAGCCCAGGGCTGGCCCTGAGTCCAAACATGTAAACATGTCACAATCAGTACTGATCATCTGGTTTTCAGTACTGATCATCTGGTTTGCACAGTGATCTCATCGTCATAAACCAATGGGTCTAGCCCAACCTCGTTCCAGGATTCGTTATGGGCAATTCTTGGTTTGTATACTTGAAAACAGGGCTTCTTGGAATAACATTGGTGAAGCAAAAAACGTTTTGAGTGATAGTGATGAGATTATTGAAGTTTCATAGCCCATAGATTGGACAAACCTAAAGAAGGGTGGCTACGTGGCTGATGTCCAACTCCCGTTTGGAATACGTTAGGCGCTAGTCGGAGGCAATCTCAGACCTAGCGAGTTACCAAAAAATCGGGGAGTACTCGAAGATTACGCGGATCCTAGTTTTAAATACAATTTAATATATTTATAATATAATTAGCTAATTTTAAACATGATGACACATGTTTTTAGACATAATTATATAATTTTTTATATATAATTTTAAACAGCCTCTTTTTGATTCGTCGAACATTTAGATTATGGTGTGTTTGGTACGAAAAAATTCTTAAATGAAGTAATTATGTGTTTGTTTTGGGTTTGATAGCTAATTATAATTATTTAGTAATGAAAAATCTATCAATAATGAGTAAAAAATAATCAACCGTGTTTTAATTTTACACGGACGAAAAGAGAAAAAAAACTTAGGCGATCTAGGGGAGAATTAGGCGGAAATTAGACGGCCAACGCGAGAATTAGGCAGTCTTGTGCAGATCAACGGCCAACACCGTTTTGGGCATATTCGCCGCGATCAACCTCCAAACAATGCTTAGACGGCCGCGTTTTTGAACAGGGTGTGCAACCAAAAGTATCAAAATTTGCAAATAGTTTTAAAAATTATATTGCTAGGAGAAAGGTCTGTTTATAAAATTCATACAGGAGTTTTATATTACCGAATCATTGTTTTTTCCATAAGATAATCGATACTACTAATTATTTCAAATTAAGCCAAAATTTTAAAATTAAACTAGATTCTAACCCGCGCTGTTGCGCGGGATTTTTTATATTAATATATATATATATATATAATATCTGTTTTTAAATAAAAAAATTATAATTTGATGATAATTTCTAAATTTCGGTTTGCGTCAAAATTGTATTTTTTGGTTTTTAGTTTGGTTCTGGTCCGATTATAGATTTTTTTTGGTTCAAGAAATATAGTAGTGGCATGGTTATTTATAATTTTGGGTTTGATTGGGTTTTGTTATTTTCGTTTGGTTCAAATAACAATGTTAGGAACCTGATAAAATTTTGTCTTCAATTCGAGGGTATAGATCTGAACATAAATATAGAGTTTTTGATCTTGATTCTAATTTAGGTAGCTATATTTTACTGTCCTTATATGTAAATTATGTGTAGGGAATCGGTATATCTCAAGATTATATACCATATTATAAAATATATGCTAATTTTGTGCATGTATATAATAGAGTTAAGATGTATATTCAACAGCTATGATCAGAATATACCATTATCATTTTGAAGTAAAATTTTTTTGTCTAAATAAGGATTAAGTAGATGTATTTTAGGTAATCAATCACTATATATTGGTAGTTGTTGAAACTAATTATAAGGAAGTTAAATAGATTGAGAATACTATTGTCGATTAATTTATAAGGAAGGAAATGGGGTTTTAATAATTGTAATATAGTTATCTTTAAAAAACAATTATCATCAAGTTTGAGAGATGAATTGGTGACTGAAGTATGTACAAAGAATATTTTCAGTTTATATTCATTACATATTTAATTTTATTTAATTATTCTCTTAATTTAAAAAAATACATTTATTATGTATACTATAAATTAAATTTAAATTAATTATACACATAAAAATTACATATTTTCAAGTATTGATGCTTATTTTCTTTAAATTAAAATAATTTTATCCTTTCAAAGCCCGAGTAAAAATTTAGTTAATTTAATTAGTAATACATTATATCATCTCTAAAATTTAGTTAATTTAAAAATAGTTACTTTTATAATTAAAAGTAACATTGATTTAAATTTTAAAATAAATAGAGATAAATTGGCGTTAAATTTAATTATATTTTACAATTTCATTATTTATTAAACACACATTTATTTGAATGGTCTTAAACGTATAGGAATATGGCAAATTAGAATTTAATTTTGTGGGTTGGTAGGTTGAAAAGAATGACAAAACAATTGTAAACGTACCCAAAACAATTGTAAGCGTTTCGAATTCAAGTTTGAGAATGCAACTTATTATATTTATACCACAAAAACAATTGTAAACGTACCCAACTCAATAGTCAAAAAGCTAACGCATATGTGGTACTTCAGTTTAATTTTTTTAGTTTTTTGGTATAAATATAATAAGTTGCATTCTCAAACAGTCAAACTTGAATTCTAAACGCTAAACTTTGAAATTCAAGGAAACAACTATCATCTAACCCTATAACTCTTTAGTACAATAAATCAAAACTTCTTACATAATATTTTTTTTTTTGGGATCAAATTTACATAATAATTTAACCTATATAATTACAGAGACAATATTACCAGCAAAAAAAACCTTATATTATACGTATTATACAAATGAAAAGAAGGAAACAGGAAGCCGTCAGATTCAAGAAACATAAACATCTTCTTTCAGGGTTTTTAACCGTCTGATTTTTAAAGAAGCTTTTCATCTCTCGGCAAGTCCATTTTCTGCGAGCATTCAAACTTTTGACCTTTTTGGTCTATGTCCAGGAAAAAACTGTGTGCACAATAAAGCTACTCTAACCATTTCTTATAACTCAATCTCATCAGAGCTCTTCTTCTTGAGCAATTTTTTTACCCATAAACACCTCAAGTTTCTTCTCTTGATGTATCTTTTTAACTCAATCAAGCATAGCACCTTTATGGTTAGACGCTTTATCAAACTTAAGAACTTTTTTTCTCGTTTAAGCTCAAGAAGAAGAACCCCAAACCTGAAAACATCGTTTTTCTCAGAGGATTGATCAGTTGATAGATATTCAGGAGGAATGTGACAAACCGTGCCTCTAACTGCGGTTGTGATATGAGAATCTTGGTGATCCAAGAGTTTTTGTTAGGATAATGATGTATCATTATCAAGATAACTATAGTTTAATATAACAGATTGTATTTATCTTATAGATAACCATGAGCATTAGATAAGGTCGACTTGACTCTATCTCTTGATCTCGACTTGTATAAATAGAGAGCTGTAGACATCAATAAACTTAAGCTTTCACAATACTAATCTTATATGGTATCAGAGCAATTCTCGATCCAAATTACCTAATTTTTCTTTTCCTTTTCTTCACGCTAAACCAAAACCGACGAACATGTCTGATCAAAGCAGCTCTCTCACAACTGCCACTGCTACACGCACCGCAGTATATGATCCAGCAAACCCTGCAAACTCACTACTTGCAGTAAACATGTCAAACGTTACACGATTGACAAATACCAACTACCTCATGTGGAGCAGACAAATTCAAGCACTCCTTGAAGGTCACGAACTCCACGTCTTCCTTGAGAAAACAGAATCCACTCCTGAGGCCGTCATCATCAACAACGGACTCGCAGAGCCTAACCCGGCGTACCAACCGTGGAGACGTCAAGACAGACTTCTATACAGTGCCATCATTGGTGCTATATCCCTTCCTGTCCAACCACTCGTTGCAAGTGCTACAACCACGCACGAAGTTTGGAGCACACTCAATCTCATCTTTGGCACACCAACTCGCGGACACATCAAACAACTAAAGTTTCAAGTCAAAAGCTGCACCAAAGGTACAAAAACCATCAGTGAGTATCTACGTCTCATCAAGACTAAATCAGATGAACTCGCACTCCTTGGCAAACCAATTGATCCTGAAGATCTGATAGAACAAATTCTAGCGGGTCTTTCTGAGGAATACAAAGCTGAAGTTGATGCGATCAATGGCCGGGATCACCTGATCTCCTTTTCTGAACTCACGGAAAAACTTCTCAACCGCGAGGCTATGATTGTCTGTGATCAACCAGCAACACCAGCTTTTCCAGTCACGGCTAATACCACCATACGAAGCAACAACAACATGAGCAACAACAACAACTACAACACTAACAATCGTAACAACAACAACAACTGGCGACCATCCTCTATCCCAAGACAAGGCGGTAATTCTCCTCGTCCATCCCGTCCATACCTTGGACGGTGCCAGGCCTGTGGAGTTCAAGGACACAGCGCCCAAAGGTGTCCCTCATTTAGAGTCATAGCCACCAACTCACCGCAGCAAAATGTTCAGCAATCTCAGTGGCGACCTTTTGCCAATACAGCGTACATGACAAATCAACAACCTGACGCTTGGCTAATGGACAGTGCAGCCTCTCACCATGTTACGACTGATCTCAACAACATGGCTGCACACATGCCATATGTAGGATCCGATGGCATAGTGGTTGGGAATGGAGCCAATCTTCCCATCACACACACCGGTTCACTCTCTCTTCAAACTCCATCTAAGAACTTTAATCTTAATAATGTTCTTTATGCTCCATCTATGCAAAAGAATTTGATCTCTGTTAACCGGTTTTGCAAAACTAACAATGCCTCTGTGGAATTCTTTCCAAATATGTTTCAGGTGAAGGACCTTCCAACGGGAACACCGGTGCTGACCGCGCCAGTTAATGGCAATCTATACGAATGGCCCACCAATGACTCACGCACTCCTCTAGCTTTCTCTGCTGTATCATCATCGTTCTCAGACTGGCACCACAGACTAGGACATCCGGCTTTTCCGATTTTACAGCATATTTCTTCTTGTTTTTCTCCTGGCTTTTCTTGTCGTTCTTCAACTTCTTTTCATTGCAATGCTTGTTCCATTAATAAGAGTCATAAATTGCCATTCCATGAAACTTCTATCACTTCTTCTCGACCATTACAAATACTTTTCTCAGATGTTTGGTCCTCTCCCACTCTCTCTTTTGATGGTTACAAATACTACTTACTCTTGGTTGATCACTATACTCGATACATGTGGTTCTTCCCTTTGAAACTAAAGTCTCAGGTTGCAGCCACATTCATCAAGTTTAAGGAGCTGGTCGAGAATCAGTTCCAGACAAAGATCACAACGCTTTACAGTGACAACGGCGGTGAATACATTGCACTCCGACCATTTCTTGCGCAGCACGGCATCTCTCATCTCACCACACCACCACACACACCGGAGCACAATGGTTTGTCTGAGAGACGCCACAGACACATCGTCGAAACAGGTCTCTCGCTTCTTACTCACGCTTCCATCACCACTGAATACTGGACATATGCGTTTGCTGCAGCAGTGTACTTGATCAACAGAATGCCAACAAAAGTACTCTCAATGGACAATCCATACACTCGACTCTTTGGAACTACACCCAACTACACTAAGCTGAAGATCTTTGGGTGCCTCTGCTACCCATGGCTGCGACCGTACACATCTCATAAACTGGAACCACGTTCCACTCCTTGTGTCTTTCTTGGCTATTCTCTCACTCAAAGTGCCTATTTTTGTTTTGATCCTTCCACTTCTCGAGTCTATGTCTCACGGCATGTCACTTTTGTTGAAAATAAGTTTCCCTTTGTTTCCCTAAGTGCCAATGTCTCTTCTTCTACAGAAACAGAACCAGAGGAGCTAGCGTGGGTTCCAACGGTGGAACCTCTGGGTCAGCAACAGGTAACCGTGGAAGAGTCTTCACCAGAAACTGGTCCTACTTCAACAACGACCCCTCCAACAATGACTACATCTGCTGCTCCACCACCAACAACAACAACAGCGCCGGCTACGTCCACTGCTCCTCCCACAGCAGCTACTCCTCAACAAACACAACATGCTATGACAACAAGATCTCGGAACAACATTGTGAAGCCAAATCCAAAGTATGGCTTGACAACAGCCCTGGCTCCATACGTCGAACCACAGACTATCACTCAGGCTCTGGCTGATGACCGCTGGCGCAAATCTGCAACCGCAGAGTTCAATGCTCAGGTCGCTAACAACACTTGGGATCTAGTTCCAGCTGAAGAAGCGACAAATCTAGTTGGCAACAGATGGATCTTCAGGTACAAATACAATCCTGATGGGACTGAGAAATCACTTAAATCCAGACTGGTAGCAAAAGGATATCATCAACGTCCAGGAATAGACTACCATGAGACCTTCAGCCCCGTCATCAAATCTCCAACAATCCGGCTTCTCCTTGGTCTTGCAGCAAAATATGACTGGCCTCTCAAGCAACTCGACATCAACAATGCATTTCTTCAGGGCACTCTCACTGAAGATGTATACATGGTTCAGCCATCAGGGTTCATTGACAAAGATAAACCGACTCACGTGTGCAAACTCAACAAAGCCCTCTACGGCCTCAAACAAGCACCTCGTGCTTGGTACACAGAGTTAAAAACATATCTTCTCAGTCTTGGGTTCAGAAACTCAGTGGCTGACGCGTCTCTGTTCTTCCTGCATGATCGTGGCATTGTGATCTTCATACTAATTTATGTCGATGACATTGTGGTTACTGGCAACTCTCTCTCGCGCATTCGTGACATCATCAGCACCCTGTCTCGCCGCTTTTCACTTAAAGATCTTGACGACTTGGGATACTTCCTAGGCATTGAGGTACTGCGCACGTCTCAGGGCATTCACCTCTCTCAACGAAAGTACATTGCTGATCTTCTTCATCGCACCAACATGACGCATGCTAAGCCAGTTCCAACACCGATGTGTGCTTTTACATCGCTTTCTATAAGAGATGGCACTACATTGGATGATCCTTCGGAATACAGAAACGTCGTAGGCAGCTTGCAGTATCTTCTCCTAACACGACCAGACATTGCTCTGGCTGTCAACAAACTCTCTCAATTCATGCACAAGCCCTCAGACATTCACTGGTTGGCGGCTAAGAGAGTGCTACGTTACTTGGCTGGCACGTATGTCTCAGGAATCTTTCTTTCGCGCAACAGTTCTCTCTCTCTCCATGCTTATTCCGATGCAGATTGGGGTGGCAACAAGGATGATTACACCTCTACTGGTGCATACGTTGTATTCTTTGGCCAACATCCAATATCATGGTCTGCAAAGAAACAAACAGGCGTAGCGCGATCCTCGACTGAGGCTGAATATAGAGCAGTCTCTGCTGCTGCTGCGGAGGTTCGATGGCTTTACATGTTACTTCGCGAGCTTCACATTCCAATCAGCTCCACTCCTACGATTTACTGTGACAATGTTGGAGCCACTTATCTCAGTGCAAATCCTGTATTCCATTCTCGTATGAAGCACCTTGCCCTTGACTTTCATTTCATCAGGGAACAAGTTCAGAATGGTACTCTCAGAGTGTCCCATGTGTCTTCCAAAGACCAGCTTGCTGATGGACTCACCAAACCGCTACCAAGGAACCGGTTTCAACTCCTCTTCTCCAAGATCGGTCTCACTAACCGTGCTCCGTCTTGAGGGGGGATGTTAGGATAATGATGTATCATTATCAAGATAACTATAGTTTAATATAACAGATTGTATTTATCTTATAGATAACCATGAGCATTAGATAAGGTCGACTTGACTCTATCTCTTGATCTCGACTTGTATAAATAGAGAGCTGTAGACATCAATAAACTTAAGCTTTCACAATACTAATCTTATAGTTTTGACAAACCAAAATCACCAACCATAGTTTCACAGTAATCAATAGTAATAAAGAAGTATATTCGCTGCTTTCACGTCACGATTAATAATCTTCTGATCACATTGCTCATGGAAACACAAGCCCTCTTCCAGCTCCTATCATTCTAGACTCGACGCTTGCATTAGACATGTAAGGATAAACCAGAAGCTTTTCAGTTTGTGTGATGCAGAACAGATAAATTGATCAATTTCGACTTCTGACTGAAAATGAATTTCCCCTCCTAATGCATTTTCATCTTTAAGACTTTTCACTGCAACCACCGTACTGTCTCCAAGTATTCCTCTGTATACATTTCCATAGCCTCCTTTTTCCCAATTGGTTTTTACTGGTAAAGTTATTTGTCACGACCTGAAGCTCCCTGAAACCAAATCTCCTGAGGTGTCCAAGTGAAACTTCCTCATAATGATGCCCATCTGATAAGCCATTACAACATAAGTTTCTTTCAAGTGAATCTTCTAAGAATGTTGTATTGTATGCAAGTAAGAAACTGAGAAATTTCTCAAACCTTTAACATCAAAGAATGTCTTTTGGTTTTGTCTTTGTCTCCACCATAAAAACAACCCAAAGGCAATGAAGATCAGTGATACAATTCCAACGCTGATTCAACCCCAATTGCCATTTTGTGATTCTTAGATCTACCCCAGGTATAATGGCAAAGAGAAAGCAGTTGTTAGGTAGGTATGATCAAATGGTGTACACGATTGGTAGAGGAATTGTTTGCCTAGATTCTAAAACCCAACCAAGATATAAAAAGTTGTTTAGTCGTCAGCTTATACTTGGTTCAGTCATTAACATGAAAGCACATCAGTGAAGTTTATGATTATCTGAGTCAGTTTTGAGATCAAAGTCAAAACTCTAAAGCAGGATCATGAAATCGTTAGCAGTTTCTTGGATTCGTTGACGGCTTTGATATGCTGTTGAGATTTCGATGATATGGCAACAATAGGTTTAATTTCGTTGATTGGGAAAACTGGTTAATAGATATGACTAATTTAATAATTAGGAAAAGGTGTGTTAAGAAGATAAAATGACATTAATAAAATTATAGAAATAAGAGTGTCTATATATTTAGTCACAACAATTTTAATAAGGCCAAATTTAAAACATGCCATGGTAAATTTCAAATAGGACTCTGTTTTAATAGATTAGATTCCGAAGTTAGCGACGATATATAAAGTATATATAAACAACTATCTTTATATATAAAGTTGACTTGTGTGATGCACACAAGCCTCCACGACACCAAAAGAGAGGGGGCTTTTTTTGACATGTGTCGGCTCGGGAGTGGATCGGTGTTTCTCACACTCTCCCTTCTCTGCGAGCGCGTCGCTTACGTCTGTGTGTTTGTCCCACCAAATAGGTTGGGCTTTTGTGTGATTAATATAGGCCCAAATATGATTAGGTTATTTTTCTTCTTGGTCGTTCTTCTTCTTCCCTGCCTCTTGACAGAAAGTCGACAACGTAACGTCCCAAGAATCTTTGCTCTGATATTTATTCTGAGTTTTCCTTTCATTAATCCTTTCATTTAATTCTCACTTATCTCTCGTCTTTTCAACTTCATTATTTTCAATCCTATAAATTGAGGACCATAACTTTGCTCTAGCAAACAATCCATTCCTTGGAACACAGCCTACAAAAATGGTGACTTCCCATCTCTTGCTTATTAAACTTTGGTGTTGCTATATTTTAAGAAAAAGATTTGTTACAGCGGTGCCTGTTAATTTATCGTAAATGGACATGCTTATCTGTGTAGATGTTACAGATTTTGACCTCTACAAATACTGGGCATTTTTTTTCCTACCCTGCTTGCTTTTACTTCATTGATGCTTATCTTTCTCCTGTGACATGTGTGGTTCCTAATGTTTTTCCTGCATTTTTTTTAATTTGTCGTACAGAGGCAATATTAGCTTTGTTCAGACTTCAGACAACAAATTACTTAGAAAGCTCATAACACCTTCTCTTCCACAATCCAATGACAAAACCAAAGCTCTCCAAATAACCCCTGAAATCCATTCATGGCATCAAAAGATCTACGGGTATTGCTTCTATCTTTCTATAAATATTTTAGTCATTTGGATTCTGTTTCGGCCAGTATGATATAATATGATACTGATTCTTTCTCGCCTTGAAATTTAAGTTCAAGTTCATGTTTCTTTATAAAGGTCAACATTATTTTTTTCTTTTCTACATTTCTGATACTCCACCTATATTATAGCGTAAGAGAATCCCTAAAATTGACGTTCCTAAAACTGATACCATGTAATTAAAAAATACTTCACCTATATTTGTTCTTATGAGGTGTCGTTTGTGGAGCTAATTTTTTTAATTGTATTTTGCATTGCGGTTAAGTGTATGTGAAGTATTTTTTAGGACTAATGATTAGTATGGTTGTAGCTTGATCAATGTGTTATTGTATTTCCTGCAGATGATGCTTTTCTCCATCTGATTCAGCCAATGAAATAAGCATATTGATCACAATAATGCTCTTTAGCTTCTATGACTATGAGCAAACACTAATGGTTGGTTTTTAATATGTCCACTTAAAATTTCTCTTATCAGATGCATAAGACTGTGATAGTCTTTGAAAGTGGTCAAACCACATGAATTTTATGTTGATTTTGAGATGATTTTGTACTTTACTGCAACCTCCAACCACCTCAGTTACGGTGCGCACTGCTTACTGCAATGGGCGTCTCCTACAAGCCAAAGAACCTTGCCATTGCTTCCAGAAGATTCTTTGGCACTAACCCAAATCTAGCGAGCTAGGCCAAGATGGCTACAGCTACACATGTTGTGCAAATCCCTAAACGCAACATGACCCATGAAACCAAGCTTAACTACGACTTAAAAACCCGTTTGTGATATGCAGGTCAACTTATATCCCGATCTGCATAGGACAAAAGGATGTGTCATGTCCTTCACCGCCCGGTTTCTACCAACCCAGGAAGAAAGCGTATGTTCTGTATGTGATATTGCAGTCATTGGCGTAGACGCATCTGGTCTGCTCGCTTTGCTCTCCGTTTCAAGTCCGGTGATCAATTCAGATTGGTAACTTTGAGAGTCTTATGTGGTTTTCTACCTCTGTGGATGAGGTTAAGTAAAAGTGACTTTAAATAAAGAAAAATATTGTTTTGACAAAGTTATACATATTCTGCAATTTGTAAATTGTGAATGATGTAGCTAGGACTATAATCTATTATTTTATATATAGTCATTGTAGGAGTTCGTTTATATATTTTTTAACTTACTTCAAGTATGTTTCCGGTATGTGAAAACATGAAATACTTACTGTATGAGTATAAAATTAATAAAAACAGAGTTTTGAAATGAAATCATTACAGCAGAGTAGAGGAATGAGCATACATATAAATAACTGTATACACACTTGGTATTGCATAAATTAAATATACAAACATCTTTTATAAAGCGTAACTTATATAGATCGTAGATATAAGAGTATTACATAACTACGGTAGACAGAGACCCAAAAGCTTGCCTAAAAGAAACATAATCCCCACAAAATTTTGAAAAAAACAAATAAAAACATAGAGGGCCATCAGTGTGATGTAATACTTGACTTATAGACTGCTAAATGTTTACTTAAGATTTGGTTTATTTATTTTTGTAACATTTTTTAATTGACCGCTAAAATCAGTTACAATCAAACCCAATTAATTATAATGTTTTAAAAGACATTTTAAAATGGAAAAGATTGTAGACTTGGGACGTTTCCGGTTTTGGTTCTCAATTCGTTCATGTAACAAAGTAATGAACCGGCTAATATCCGAGATAATTAAGATCCCGTTTGGTTTTATTTTTTTTTTGGTTAGTTCAGGTTAAAAAGTCGCAAATTTTGAGTTTTCAGATTAAGTATTAGATTTTCAGGTTCTCGGATAAAATTTTAGATAATTCAGATAATTTTAAATTTTTGGATAAATTAAAATTATTCTGGTAACTCGGATATTTCAGATTATAAATAGTATTTTTGAATTATTTGATTATTTTAAAACTAAATATAGTTGATATTAATTTATAAGTTTATATATTATATTTTAGAAATTTGGGCACCGTACGATTCCAGTTCCTTGGTTCTTGGATAATTGATAAAATCCAAACCCAAAATGAACTTTTTTTTTGTTTGGTTATGTTTTTTGGTTTCGAATAAATGTGCACGTACCTACTCATGATATATGTTCGTTTAATTGGTTTTGTATTTGATTTCCGTTATGAACCAATTATATTCTAATCATGTTTAACATATTAATATAGATGCTACATAATATCCATTGAAAAACCTAAATATCGAATTTATATAAGAATTAAGATTCTAATAATATAACTATTTAATAATAGAAAAACCGGCGCGTAGCGCCGGAAAACCCCTAGTTGAACATAAAGACAGTTTGGCCGAGTGGTCTAAGGCGCCAGATTTAGGCTCTGGTCCGAAAGGGCGTGGGTTCAAATCCCACAGCTGTCAAATTTTATTTATTTACATTCATTTTTGTGGTAACAACGTTTACTACTTTACTTGATTCAGGTACTTCGTTTCGGTGTTCACCAAAGAAGTGTTCGTTTTCCTTCTTTTTTTTTTCCTTTTGATAAAGCAAAATATTAATCTGCAAATAAAAAAAAATTATAACAAAAGGATTGGTGGATCGTAAACGGTGAACATACATGAAAAAGAAATCGAATGTCCATGAATAATTAAAGCACTAAAAAAATAAAAAATAATGTGTATATGTAACGTGTTGGTGAATGGTGCATGCATTATTCATCGTATTTTGGAAAACAAATATTATCGTTTCTATATTTTAAATAGAAAATCCATTACCTTAATCAAAATTGATAAAATCATATTATTTATGCACAAACACGTAAACAAATAGTAAGTTTTTTTTTGGTGTATAAAATTATTTTTGGTGTAAACAAATCTCTTATATATTAAAACAGAAGTCACAACCTTGATTCATGTGTGATTTTTTTAAAAAATGGACCTAATGGACCTATTCATAGAAATTCATATTACATTTTAATTCAGACTAATAATAAATAGAATTTTTAAAATATTTTAATCATAATATCTTCTGATATCTTTTCATTTTAAATATAAATATATTTATTTTAAAATTCTAACAAATCTGTTTAAAAAGATTTTTACAAGATCTTCATTTTTGAAATTATATTTAAATATTTTCATTAATTTCGAAATTAGTTTAAAATATTATTATACATTAATATATTCAGTTATATAAAATTAAAAATAAAAAAAATCTATAATATTTTATTTATTATATAATCATAATCAATCATATTAAAATAAAATTATTATATTGCGCTAAATATAATAAAATTGTATTAAAATTATATATTTATATATTTTATTTTTGCAATTATAAAATATTTATGTTCAAAATAAAATCTAATATGTTGGAAAGATGGGTTAACATTATCAAACTATATAATACATGTATAAAAATTAACATGTATTTCTTTAAAGTTAATAATATAAAATCTTTGTAACTTCTTTAATCATAAAATAATATATATTTATATATTATATTTTAAAAATTCTAATAAATCTGTGTAAAAATATTTAAACAATAACTTAATGTATCTTAAATTATCGTTTAAAAATGAAAATAAATAAATTATATCCTATTTTATCTACTTTATAGTCATGATCATGTTAAAATATAATTATTATACTAAAATAAATATGATAAAATTATATTAATTGATAAATTTATAAATTTTATTTTCATAAATATATTTATTTAAAATATAATATGATGATAGAACAACTTAAAATTAACAAACTATATAATACATGTCTAAAAATTAACATATCTTAGACTTTTATATATAGAATAATAAATTATCTAAAATGAATAAGCATAAAAATAGTGGTAAAAAGAAATCCATTTTTAAAAGACGGGTCAGAATTTATCATAAATTAAATACAAAATAATTTTTAAATATATTTTCTCATGAATATATTAATTTGCTTAATAATTAAATGCAAATACAATAAGATAAATATATAATAAGAAGTGGTAAATACATACGGTTTAAACAATTTAATTATTATAACATGCAAATTATAAAATTATTGTATTAGAAATAGTTATATAAATATTTAAGTATATGATTAACATTAAAAATATATACCACTTATGTTCTAAAACAATAATTTATATATAGAAAAGTGAAAACAAACACCCGCACGGGTCAAAATCTAGTAGTAAGTTTAAAGGGAGACTAGTAAAAACTTAAAAAGCCATGAGATTTTTATTTATAATATTTCATACAACCCTTTAAGATACATCACAACATGACATAATATGATAAAACACAAAGATCGAGAGACATCTTCTGATGTTTCTTATATAATTTGTCAAGTTACAGCTTCAAATAAAGTTCAAAGTTTCAACCCTGGTTTGGTGGCATCAGTCAGCTCCACTATCCACCCCTTCTTATCCTCGACCCGGCCCATCTGGATATCCGTTAACGTCGCAAAGAGCTTCGCAGCCAATGTCTTATCACCTGTTTTGAATTCAGTCCTGTACGTGTTGAATATATATATACACCCAATTCTTTAGTCAACAAAATAAAACAAAACACAAAAAACTATTCTTGGTATAGTATTGTGTATATTTGTTGATAACAAGATTACTTTTTCTCCTTGAAGGTTACGGACGCAATAGTTGTCACAATTGCAGCAGTTCCACTGCAGAAAACTTCTTCGGCATCGAGAAGATCCTCAACGGGAACAACACGTTCCTCAACCTATTAAAAAGATGAGAATCAAAGCAAATGATCAGATTTAATGAATATTGTTTACAAACTTGTATCAAATATGATGTTGAAATTAATATTCAAACCTTGTAGCCGAAATCACGAGTTAATTCGATGACACTTTTACGTGTGACTCCGGGCAATATGGTTCCTGAAATCTCTGGAGTCGACACAACATTTCCCTACAACACAATATTACATATCGGTCATAATGTACACTTAAACATCTTAATAAAACGTCTATGTGACTATTTTTTTCTAATTACCTTGACTATGAAAACGTTAGAAGCGAAAAGCTCTTCGACGTTTTTGCCAGTTGCAGCATCCAAAAACAAAACATCAGAGAAACCTTTCGCTTTCGCCTCTGCTAATGTTATCCAAACCTTCAACAACGAAAATTTATTACATTCTTAATTAACTAATCGTTCAGAAATATAAAACACAGCTTATGTTAATATTATAGGCAGTACAGGACCGTTTTCTAGCATGTGAATTGGAGGGGTCAAACATGGTTTGATCTTTTAAAAAATCTTAATATTTTTAAACAAATGTATAAATTAGAACCTAAATTTGTAGACTTTTGATTATACTTTGAATTTAAGTTCTATAATTTAAAAAATAATGTTTATAAATTTTGGAACATAATCTAAGAGACCTCTATGTAATTGATTATTTCTTTCAAACTTACAGGAGAATAGTTTGTGATACTCTTCACACCACCGGTTCCACTTGGAAAAGCACGACGAAACTTATCTTCAATTTTCAGGTTCAACCCCGCGTTATCCTATACCAAGAAACAAAATTTCACCAAAATCATTAAAACATTATAGTTTAGAATAATAAAGATGATGTTGAGAATGAGAAGAACACACTCACCTTGTGATAACGTCCAACGGGACATGCAAACACTGTGAAGGTGTAATCGGGAACAGGAAGTGAGCCAAGTATAGGACCACTACCAAACAAGATTGGTCTGATATACAATGTTCCTCTCCCCGGAGGAGGAATCTATATATACAAAATTATAAGAAGTCATTATATATTTCAAAAATATATTCATTTTCATAAGATTTATTATCATGTATATATGGTATAGAAGTTTGAGCACAGCTTTGTACATACCCATTTCTTGTTGGCAAGAACAACTTGTTTAACGGCGGAGACGAATTGATCGACCGTGGGATAAGGCATACAAAGTCTGTTGGCTCCCGATTGAAGGCGGAGAGCGTTTTGGTCTGGTCGGAATAGAACAATCCGGCCATCTTCTGTCCTGTACGCCTTAAGCCCTTCATATAAGCCCTATTCATGTCCAAACCACATATATTTCAGATATTTTGCTTGCACATAACTCAATCCGCCATCATCTTTTCATATATTAAAAGAAAATTCACTTGTACAATTTATAGGGCAGTCTATTCATTTTGTTATATATATATTAATGTATTTTAATTTAAACATGTTTATAGTAGTTATCTAATTAAACACTTACTTGAGAGTTTATTGTGCCATCTATATCTACAAAACTGTACAATTGTACGTAGGTCACAATAAATTGATAGCAATATCATCATATGGGACAACACATTAATTCAAACAATTTTGTTTGATATCATATACTATATATATTACGATGTTGTCAAATTTACAAGTCTAATTAATAGGTAAAATATGCATGCAATGCTAAAAAATATCAACTCTATTTGTGATGATGGATGCATGTTCTGATTATAGGTTTTCTTAATTAATTGATCTCTACTGATTAATAACAAACCTGGCCATAGTTAAGAACTGCAGAGCAAGGGCTGATTTGGATATCAGCATAGGGAACGATCTTCCCCTCTTGGAAACTCTCTCCATGTTTGCACTTGGCAACATACATGTTGTCGGTACGACAAAACCCGAATCCTAATTCTTCCCACTTCACATTAGCGTATTTCTCATCCGAAACACTGTTAAAAGAAATAATAATCATCATCAATCATATATCATATTATCAGACTTAAATACGTAAATGCGTGATTATTATAATCTTTTCTTAATGCATACAACTTTTTTGCAATGATATATTTTACCTTGTAGGAAGAGATTGCGCAGAAGGAGCCATGGATTTCCTGTTTTGATAGTCGAGTTGCTTTTGTGTAAGAAACTTGAGTTGTCTGTCTTTAAGGCTTTGGAGTGCTTCTCTTTATATATACATCTGCAACCAACTTTTAATTATTTCTTATAATAATTTTAAACTTAAGCTAAAAAATGAAAAAGTGAAAAGGTTATTATTTCTTGTTAGAAATTAATAGTTTTATATAATTTGTTCTTTTTTTTTTGAAAAATGATATTTTTTTTCTTGTTAAACAACTTCACTCACTGATCCGATTAAGTTTATGTATGCAAATATTTTTTCGAAAATTATGTATGATTATCATTGTAGCTATATTAATTTCTTGATGTTAATGTGCTATATAGCTTTTGGTCGGTTATTTTACTAACGTCTTTAACGAAAAAAGAACAAGAACCCTAGTTAGATCACAGAATAAGCACCACGTGGAGAAACACAGTTCTTTCTCGTCACGTGGAGAAAACTTTAAGATTTAAGAATTTGTTTGTAATTATTAAAATTTTGAGGATGTGGCTGAAACTGAAAGAAAGATAGTGTTTAAAATGTGAATGTGCTCTTAGTTAGGTGGAGGTTAATGGGTAGGAAGAGGGTAGGTCAAAGTGAAGGATTCAAATGTAACACACAAAATTTTCGAGCTGTAGATAAATTCTGATAAAGAAAAGAGATCTCTTTAGCTAGTTTCAATAATAAATAATAACTCTACATTCTTTGTTTTGTTCATAATCACAATTATAGTTATCTCATGTTTATTTTTAATTTTCTAACTTAGATTTACTGTAAGTTTTTTAAAAACTATTATCACTTGTCTCAAACTAAAATCCAACTTAAAATGGGACTAAAGACCAAAGAGATGATTGTAAAAATTAAAATATTACATTTCACTGTAAATTATACAGTTAGACTAATATTTAGATTAAAACATTCATTGATAGTATGATACCATCCATGTACGCGAAAGTTACATTTTCAGCTATTAACAGAAAACGTTAAGGTTTGATTAATAAGTTTTTTTTTTTTGAGAAAGGGCCTTCAATTGATTAATAAGTTTTTTTTTTCTAGAACTTGATGCACTCATGTGCTATTTTCCTTATTTTGTAAATGGAAAACAGTATTGGGGTCTCCTTCAACAGCACCACTTAGGCCTGGGCATAAAACCCGAAACCCGAACCCGAACCCGAACCCGACCCGAAAAAAACGTATCGGTACGGTTTAAAATCATTTAAAAAACCGATCGGGTTTGAATTTATGATACATTGGACTATGGGTTCGGTTCGGTTTAGTCCGATAACCCGATCGGGTTTGAATTTCTGATACATTGGACTATGGGTTCGGTGCGGTTCGGTTTAACCCGAAATAACCGAAGATACATTAATTAGTGTATGTGTATAGAGAGACACGCGTGTTACTCTTTACGATTTCCAAAAATCCCAATCCTACTTTCGAAATCGAATCAACTATAGATGAAGCGGTGAGCCGGCGACAGAGAAATCTCTTCCTCTTCTTCCTAGTCTCGAAATCTCGTCTCTACACCTCTATTCTCCTATTTAACCAACACCGATGTTTAATCTAGACCTCACACTCTCTCCACCATCTGCGATTTCGAAGAATCAATCACAGGTTAGTGAGAAGCTTCTGTTCTTTTTCTTCTTTCTTTGTTCTCAGTAACGAGTCTAGAGTGTAGAGTTTCTCTGTTCTCAATCACGGATATGATTGTGTTTCAATTGTGATGAAGTTTGTCTTAGTTAGTATTTTGATTTTGCATGAGATTAAAAGTTTGAGTTTGTTTTAGTTAGTAACTTGTTACTCTTCAATTTGATTTCAGATGGACTCATCCTCAACACCAAATGTTGACAACAACGACTTCGAAGGCGATGAAGAACAAGAGTTCCTGACTCCGGACAGTAGAGGCAAGAGTAAACAAGTTGTCGATCCGGACAGTAGAGGCAAGCGTAAGGAATCACCTGAAGCTAGTGGAGCAACGTTCCAGGCAGAGAAAGCACGTAGGTATCTGCCTCCAAGGTCTAAGATTTGGGGACATTTCACAAGAACAAAGGAGAATCGTGACAGATGTATATGTCACTACTGCAACAAGACGTTCTGCTGTGCTACAAGATCGGGGACATCCAACTTGATGAAGCATATCAGCATATGCAAACGCTTCATGGCGTTTTCAGAGGGTCAAAGCTCTACTCAGCCTGGTATCAATGAACAAGGACAGCTGAAGTCTAGAAAGATAAGTGAGAGTACTTTCAGAGAAGCAACAAATGAGATGATGGTGATTGCAGAGCTACCACTGAGTTTCATTGAAGGTGACGGTTGGAAACACTTCTGTAACAAGGTCAGTTCTTCCTTAGTTAACTATCTAACAAGTTTAAGTTAGATAATTCTTTAGTTAAGTTTAGTATCTAACTTTGAATTTTATAACTGCAGATGGAACTTGGCAAACCTGTTTCAAGAAGGACATCGACTAGAGACATTGTCAAGATGTATCTAGAGAGGAAAGCTGTTATGAAGAAGTGGTTTAAAGCAAACAAGCAAAGGGTTTCACTAACTACTGACATTTGGGTGGCTCAAGTAACTCGTAAGCATATAGTTTCCTTATCTTATGTGTTTAGTTGAATCGTCTAAACTGTAAAGTAGCTTCTTTTCTTATCTGTTATAATTTTTTTAATCTCAGGTGCTAGCTATATGGTTGTGACTGCCCATTACATTGATCCATGTTGGCGATTGAGGAAGCTTATCATCGGGTTCAAATACGTCACTGATCACAAAGGAGCAACAATTTCGAAGGTTTTGTTAGATTGCTTAGCTGACTGGGGGATACAGAAAGTTTTTTGTGTGACGGTCGACAATGCAACGGCCAACTCCTCTGCACTGCGAAAATTTCAGAGTGCATTCTCACTGGTGTCTGAAGACGCGTTGGTTTTAGCTGGTGAAATGATGCATCTCAGATGTAGTGCACATATCATCAACCTCATCGTCAAGGATGGAATGGCTGACGCAGATGAGAGTGTCAATGCTGTCCGTAATGCTGTGGTCTACGTCAGAGCTTCAGGAAACAGGTTGTCAGCATTTGAGCAGAAGGTAGAAGCTGGTAAACTGACTAGGGGAAGCTTGCCGTTGGATGTGACTACTAGATGGAACTCCACTTATCTGATGTTAATCACAGCTATGAAGTTCAGAGTTGCCTTTGACAAGATGGAGCAAGAAGATAAGCTGTACAACGATTACTTTATGGAGATGGATAAAGGTGAAAAGAGGATAGGTCCTCCTATGTTCACTGATTGGAAAGCAGTTGAAATGTTAGGCCGGTTCTTAGTCATCTTCTACAACTCAACTCTAGTTGTTTCTGCCTCGACCTCTCTCAATGCTTACAAGTGCTACGGGGAAATTGTGACCATAGCAGCTAACCTTATGGATTTGATGAAGAGTAGAGATCATCACCTGAAGGTAAAGGCAGAGGAGATGTATCAGAAATTCGACAAATATTGGGATGGGTTGAAGAACATCAATAAGATGTTGATTGTGGCAACTGTTTTTGATCCCATGAAGAAGATGGATCTCGCAACCATGTGTTTTGAAGAGCTTTACGGGCAGGAAAGCTTAGAAGGTAAAGAAATGTATGATTCTGTGATCAGTGTGTTGCGCAGTATGTTCAAGGAGTACAGTGACAGATATGGGAAGAGTCAAGAAGAATCTGATCACTCTAAGAAGTCCAAGGCTCAAGCCTCTCGGTGTGCTGAACAGGAAGCATCGCTTTCTATGGATATGGTTGAAGATGGTTTCGGTTATAAGAGGATTGATCGAAGATATAAGCAGAAGTTGAATGCGGGAGTGAAAGACAAGCGTGATGAGCTTGAAATTTACTTGAAAGAACCGGTTGAGAATCCAGAGTTGTTGGCTGGTGTAGAGTATGATGTTCTATCATATTGGAAGAGAAACAGTACGAAGTTCCCGATTCTTTCATTGATGGCAAAAGATGTCTTGGCCATGCAAGTCTCCTCTGTTGCATCTGAGAGTGCTTTCAGCACATGTGGAAGGATCATTGAGCCATCTCGGAGCTGCCTTACTCACTTCATGGTCGAGGTGCTGATGTGTACCGAGCAATGGCTGAAACAAGACATTCGCTGTGATACAAAAGTGCTTACTAATGCACAAATCCTTGAGGATATTGAAGAGCAAGAAGAGATTGAGAGAGGTATGTTTCTTATACCTTCTGTTGTTTCGTAAATATGTTTCTTTATATGTTGTGTTCTGACTTGTTTTTCTCTTTGCATCAGAATTAACTGGTTTAGCTGCCCAGCCATAAGTGTAAGGTATAACCTCTTCTCTTTGCTTCATGTTCTTGTCGAATGCTCTTGTGTATAACCTCTTCTCTTTACTTCATGTTCTTGTCGAATGCTCTTGTTCTACGGCTCAAGTTTACATCCTGTTTTGTTGTTATTTTGTTTGGTAGAAATAGAAGATTGTCAAATGCCACTTGGTCGTGGTGAAGCTCTCAGTCTCAGTCAAGGAAGAAGCTTTACTCTTTGTTCTCTGCTGTTTTTTATTTTGTTATGAAGGATTGATGGATGTTGTTGTTTTTTTCTGGTGTGTTTGAACCATGGATGGATGTTGTTGTTTTTCTCTGGTGTGTTTGAACCATGGATGGATGTTGTTGTTTTTTCATTTCGGATTGAATTATGAATTGTTGTTTTCGGATTTATTAATCTATGTAGTCTTGTTTCCTGTTTTATTGAAATTTTCATATGAGTTCAGGATTATGTTTCATATTTTTTGCTTCATAAATGTGTATTAAAGTTTGGTATAACCCGAACCGGACCGAAAAAATCCGAAACCGAAAGATATTTGATTACTTTATGGGTTTTACAATGCAATAAAATATTATACCAAATCCGAAGTGATATTACCCGAAACCGACCCGTTTAAAATAAATTTTAGAATGGGACCTTTAAGCCTAAACCCGAAAACCCGAAAACCCGAAAAACCCGACCCGGACCCGAACCGATACCCGAATGCCCAGGCCTAGCACCACTCATATTCCAAATGATTGGAACAGATAATAGAATTATTTTGACCAAAAATAATAGAATTATTACAGCCACAAAGGGTACATACTAGAAGTTGAAAACCCTACATTAGTTTATTCTTCCGAATACAACGTATGATATCAACCATACGTAATTATGTTTTACATAGATACAACTAATGAAACGATATTCTATAACGTTTAAGTTCTTTTTTCCTTTTTGTAACACAGATACGTTACAGTTTTCTTAATTCAAGAAAAAGCCGGATATAGATTAAGAAATACAGATCTAGTTATCCCTTTGCATGCATCATGCGTCCATCTTCTTAGAGTACATATATATCAGTATATGAGTATTGTCAGTGTGTTTTGTTCGTATGCTCAAATATAGCTTTGAAGTTTTTATTACATTCATACCGCAAAGTAGGCGTGCGTTCGGTGGACTGTTCGATATCAGTCTGGATAATTCGAATTTTCGGATTTTCGGTGTTATGTTCAGAAGTACTATTCGAGTTTTACTAATTATCGGATCGGTTTCGGTTTGGTTTCTTCTAGGTTCGGTTCAGATTGGATGTAACCAATGTTTAAAATCGTCCAAAAATATTTTTTTTTTTAAACCTTAAAAATTGACAATTTTTTTTTCAAAATATATAAATTGTTTACAAATCTAATTAAAAATTAGTTAAACTATCTAAATTAATTAAAAAGTATTCAAAATAACAATTAAAACAAACTAAAAAATATTTTGAATATCCTTAAATATCTAAATCATCTTAAAATAAATAAAAATATTAACATATTTAACTAATCTCGGTTATCTTCGGATCCTAGTTCGGATGTCGGTTCGGTTCAGATTATAACCAACCACCAAAGTACTAAGCTCATAAGTCTCGTTCGGATATTTTTGTATAACAGTTCGGATTTGGTTTTGGTTTTTCCGGTTCGGGTCTAGGTAGCTACTTCGGATTGAGTTAAAAACGCCCAGGCCTACCGCAAAGAAATACAGATCTAGCTTTTGAAATTTTTTTTTTTTTTTTTGGTGTAAATATTAAAATTTATATCGTTTCTTAAGAGTTTACATTGTTGTGTGACACAACTTATTACATAGAAGGATAAGAGAGAAGAGAGTGAACAAGAGAGAGCAAGAACAAGGAAGAGCATTAACTATAAGGGGAAATGAAGCAGAAGTACAGCTCAAGCAACGACGGGGATGGGGGTGACGCCGTGGTTCGAGACAATGACAGTAGTCTATCTCGCATAGCACGATCCATCACTCGGAAGAACGCCTCTTGAGTTGAAGACAAGCCTTGGAAGATGGAAGCCTTGAGTTGAAGACAAGCCTTTTGAAGTTTTGTTTACATTAAGATGTTCCCTCATGAATGAAAACACTCTTCGATTGTTACGTAAACATAAAATTAAGATTGATAAAAAAAAACATAAAATTAAGCAAATTTCTTCTTCTTTTTGTGTGATTTAGGTGTGTGTGATGAGGGAGACAAGATATGGTGGACTGCGAACTAGCTTTTCATCATACATAATAAACCTAAGTAATTTGTTTGTATTGGTTAGATTGAAGGAATGAAATGAAAAACTATGATTAAATTTTAATAGTGACTTTTTATAGTTTATTATGGCATGAATATGAATATGAATGTAACAAAAGAGTTTTTGCCTTAGAAGCCAAAAGGAGACATAGTCCGGCTTCCTCCTTCACCGTACTGCGCGACCCATTTTCGTAACTCGATCATCATCGTTGCATCGTACCACACCGACGGACTTACCTGCATTTGCATTAACAATGATGCAATATTTGACAAAAAACATCAATTTTTTTTAAAAAATGTTTTGCTTAGACATTTGATGATCCAATCAAATACATTTTTGCTTTAATTTGAATTTCCAATTTAACATAGCAACTTTTTTTATTTCTAATTTAGTACATCAAATTATATTTCCATAAAAAATATACCAATTTGTAAAGTACGATTCCATGAATATTCATTTTTTATTCATAATATTGTTAGAAAGAAAGAAAATTAGTGTATTAAATTGATAATTTAAATTAAATTGGTGTATTACTATGGACTTTTCCTTTTTCTAATTAATATGGGCCACAGGCCCATGTCTAAAGTCGGTATTTCTATTTTGATACAAAAGCCCAAATAAGTCATCTAATATTTTACAATCACATATCTACTTCGAGCCGCGCCTATCTCACGAACAGCTCATTCCAGAGAGGAAACCAAACGATCGAAACCCTAGAAAGCAATGGCGGAAGCGAATCCTGGCCGTGGAGGTGGAAGAAGAGGCGGCGGACCAATGGACGACGACAAACTGGTCTTCGAGACGACGGAAGGGATCGAGCCCATCACGAATTTCAACGATATGGGGATCAAGGAGGACGTTCTCCGCGGCGTCTACGAGTACGGTTTCGAAAAGCCCTCCGCGATTCAGCAGAGAGCGGTCATGCCGATTCTCCAAGGCCGCGATGTTATCGCTCAGGCCCAGTCCGGTACCGGAAAGACCTCCATGATTGCCCTCTCCGTCTGCCAAATCGTTGACACTTCGTCTAGAGAGTATGGTTTGAAGAAAAACCCTAATTTCAATTTGATTGTTCTTATGTTTGATTTCGTTATGGTTTTTGATTGTAGAGTTCAGGCGTTGATATTGTCGCCAACGAGGGAGCTGGCTTCACAGACGGAGAAGACTATTCAAGCTATTGGATTGCACGCGAATATTCAGGCGCACGCGTGCATTGGTGGGAAGAGCGTTGGAGAGGATATCAGGAAGCTGGAGAATGGTGTCCATGTTGTGTCTGGGACACCAGGTCGTGTTTGTGATATGATTAAGAGGAGGAGTCTGCGTACCAGAGCTATTAAGCTTCTGATTCTTGATGAGTCTGATGAGATGCTTAGCAGAGGGTTCAAGGACCAAATCTATGATGTTTACAGATATCTTCCACCTGATCTTCAGGTAAAATTTCGCTGCTCAAACACTATTTGGTTCCTCATTCTTACTTTCTTGATTAGCTGCTTGGACTCTTGGGTTAGATAGACTTTTAGTTTGTAAAGGACAATGTCGAGTTGCTTGAATGATCCATGTGTATTTTTTGGGTTGCTATTAACTGTAGTTGGGCAAGCTTAGCTCAGTTACTAACCTAATACCTTATGTTTATAGGTTTGCTTGGTTTCTGCAACTCTTCCTCACGAGATTTTGGAGATGACATCAAAGTTTATGACTGAACCAGTGAAGATCCTTGTGAAGCGTGATGAGTTGACTCTTGAGGTACGTTTCTTATTCTGAATATGTATGCGTGGGGGCACACCCATATTGCTTCAGTGGCTAACTTTCCTGTAAAACCTTTTTCAGGGCATTAAACAATTTTTCGTTGCTGTTGAGAAAGAGGAGTGGAAGTTTGATACACTTTGTGATCTTTATGACACACTTACTATCACTCAAGCTGTTATCTTCTGCAACACAAAAAGAAAGGTAATCCTTGTGCTCATCTTACTATGTCTGAAATGTTTTAGGTGATCAGGTACCTCATGTTGTTAGTTACACTAAGCTCCTAGCTATGCGATCTTAACTTGATTTGAAATCATGTAACGTCCTTGAAAAATTGTACTCGTTTGTGAGGCTGTTTGTACTCGTTTACTCTTTAAAAGGAAGGAGTTAAAACACCACCTCCATTGCTTTTAGTAGACTGCATTGGCCTGTTAACTTATTCAGTGATGCCATATACCAATCTTGATGCTTTCTAAACTTTGTTTTCAGTTAGTTTGGTAACTAGGTTTCTATGGTTTCTTTTCAGTGCATCGCTTAACTATCTCCTCTTTTGTCATAGGTGGATTGGCTGAGTGAGAAAATGAGGACTAACAACTTCACAGTCTCATCGATGCATGGTGACATGCCTCAGAAGGAGAGAGACGAGATCATGAACCAGTTTCGGTCAGGCGACAGTCGTGTTCTGATCACGACAGATGTATGGGCACGTGGGATTGATGTGCAGCAAGTAAGTCATTACTTATTTGCTATATCTCGTGTAGATACTTGGGCATGAAAAGTGTTAAAGTCTCCTCTGTTCTCTGATTATGTGTCGTGAGATTGTAGTAGAGTTTAAATTGACATGAGGAACTTTCTTGAACAGGTTTCTCTAGTCATAAATTATGATCTCCCCAACAACCGTGAGCTCTACATCCACCGTATTGGACGATCTGGTCGTTTCGGGCGTAAGGTAACTGATTGGTTATAATTTAATTTCTTTATTGTTTCTTGGCTATTTATAAGAGTAGAAAATGGATATCAACCAACTTTACGGCTATAATTGTAGGGTGTTGCGATCAATTTTGTTAAAAGCGACGACATAAAGATCCTCCGAGACATTGAGCAGTACTACAGTACCCAGATTGACGAGATGCCAATGAATGTAGCTGATCTTATCTAAAAGACCTTGTCTGAGAATTTTTTTGTGATGGCGTTTGTGGCTTTGTAGTGAGAAGTATCCGAACGAGAGATCTTATGTATTTGCACTATCTAATGATGCTTCTTCACTCAGTACCTACTCACTCCCTTTCGTGGGTTCTTTTGAACAATTGTGGTAAATGTTTAATGATTTGAGAAGCGTTTTGGGTTGAGAGTTTGGTCTTTTTCTTCCTCGTAATTGATTTTGGGGATCGTTACTTGTAAGACATTAACATACAAAATGGTTCAGCCCCTGTTTAAGACTTATGGTCAAGATATATATATATCGCTTGTGATGTTCGTCTGATTTTTGGGTTGGTGAGTCGGTGTGTATTCGTTTGTTGGTTGATCATTTCATGAGTTGGGTAAAAAATTGACGAATGTTGCAAGTCGTAACATGTAAGTGATTGGTACATTAGACTAAACCAAGATACATAATAGCCGGTTAACACAGAACCACATCCACCACCAACTTCGTAAAACGACAGTCGTTTTGGGTTGTAGTAGTCAGCGAGGAAGAAGAACTCAACTTTCTCTTTGATCTCTGTTGTGGTCAAATCGTCGGAGTTCTGGTTGACGGCGAATCTGGTGATCGACGATGGAGAACAACACGGACGTTTCGATTCATGATTTCCTGGAGCGGATGCGTAAACCCTCCGCCGGCGATCTCGTTAAATCCATCAAAAGGTTCTTCTCTTTCTATTTCGATGCAGATGAGGATAGTCATGTGTGTGTTTAGCTTCTGTTTTCTATAGAATAATAAATAGCAATATCTAAAGCTTAGATTTTTACTGAATAGCTATGCTGGATTTGACTATGTTCTTCCATGATAGCAATATCTAAAGCTTAGATCTTATTCACTGTTAGGATAATAATACTTAAGTTGAGGAGGGTAGGTGTTTTGTGGGTTTACATTACTTCTTTTTCTCTGGCTTCATAAGACAATGTGTATGTGTTGCAGTTTCATTGTTTCATTCTTGAACAATGAGCCAGACCCAGAAAAGGATTCTGCTGCAGTTCAAGACTTCTTTTCCAAGATGGAAGCTGCTTTCAGGGCTCATCCACTTTGGTCCGGTTGTTCTGAGGATGAACTTGACAGCGCTGGAGATGTGAGTATCATCAATGTCCTTCTCTTTCCGTTTGCATCTTCTTGCCTTAATCATTTTCCTCTTAAATGTACGCGCAGGGTTTAGAGAAGTATGTCATGACAAAGCTGTTTCCCCGTGTATTCGCTTCAAACACAGAGGATGTTATATCTGATGAAAAACTCTTTCAGAAGATGTCCTTGGTTCAACAGTTCATTTCTCCTGAGTATTTGGATATAAAACCAACTTTTCAAAACGAAACATCCTGGCTGGTAAGCTGATCTAGCTCGCATATAGTGTTCCATCTTCTTGTTAGTGTTGAATATTTTACTCTCTCTCCTTTCCGCAGCTAGCTCAGAAAGAGCTCCAGAAGATAAACATGTACAAAGCTCCTCGTGATAAGCTTGTGTGTGTCCTTAACTGCTGCAAAGTGATTAATAACTTACTCCTAAACGCTTCCATTGCTTCTAATGAGAATACGCCTGGAGCGGATGAGTTTCTTCCTGTCTTGATATATGTTACAATAAAGGTATTTTTTATTGTAATGCATGTTTTGTTTGTGCAACTATGTGTGCTAGCGATGATTATGTACTCTCTTTTCGCAGGCTAATCCTCCACAGCTTCACTCGAACCTGTTGTATATACAAAGATATAGGCGTGAATCTAAACTTGTTAGTGAAGCTGCTTACTTCTTCACAAACATACTCTCTGCAGAGTCTTTCATCTCAAATATCGATGCGAAATCACTTTCAATGGAGGAAGCTGAGTTTGAGAAGAACATGGAATCTGCACGGGCACGAATCTCTGGTTTAAGCAGCCAGCCTACTGCACCATCTCCCCCTCGTGACGAGTCCACCGTTCATAAAACTCAAATGCTGAACCCCAAGAGAGAAACAACTCTTTTCCAGTCAAGATCGTCTGATAGTCTCTCTGGAACCAGTGACATACTCAACGCCAACAGTGAAATACCAGTGAAGAAAGTTGAATCCGTATCTGATTTGGAAAACAAGGGTGCTTCAAGGCTTCTGAAGGATACGGAGGCAAACAAAATCTTCCAAGAATATCCTTACTTATTTGCAAACGCTGGTGATTTGAGGATAGGAGATGTTGAAAGTTTGTTAAATAGTTATAAACAGCTCGTGTTCAAATATGTGTGCCTTTCCAAAGGATTGGGTGATGCAGCAACAACATCTTTAGCTTCATCAAGTCCACCCTTGCAAGCGTTGTCTGGTTTTGATACGGCTAAGGAACCCGAGGATGATCATACAACATTATCTTCAGATGTAAGGGAAACTGACAGGAGCGTTGATGATCTGGTGCGAGCTCTACAGAGTGAAGGGGAAGCTGTTCTTGATAAGGTCTTAGATGTAAAACAAGAAGAGTATTCCACAGTTTTGGCAGAAGAACAAACATGAAGGAGATGCCACAAAAAAATGTTTGATGAAGCAAGGTCCAAAAGAGTGAGTGTGTCAATTCAGGTACACGGACCTGCAGGAGATGAGAGCAACCAATGAAACAATTTGTAGGAAACATAAAAAATGTTTCTCTTCTGAAGGAATGGGACCATCCGAAAAATAACTTTACAATCTTTTTTTTAAATAAAATTTTGAACTATATTTAAAAACTGTGGAAAGCAAAGAAAAATTATTTAAAAGTAGTAATTTATGTTTTGCTAAACAAATCTTGTATAATTTTATTCAAGTTTGTTAGCAGACGTGTATAGATACATAATCGTTAATGGCTACAACATGGAATCAAGGACAACATAGACGACTAATAAGTGGACTTTTGGGTGTGTGTGTGTGTGCGGGAGTAATTATACAAGATTTGCCTCTTGATTCCATGTTGTAGCCATTAACGATTATGTTATCTCTTGAATGGATTGCCTCTCCTGTCGTGGTTAGCTTCAAATTCATCAAAAGAGTGCGACCTCTGGAACTCAATCGGAGGAACTCAGTTCAGCTTTGTTTCTATATGCAAACATATCATCTATCCATGAGAATCAATGTGATCTACAGAACATTTGAAAGTCAAAAAAAAAAATTACGTAATATAAAAAAATTACGTAATATATCTGAGACATAGTTTGTAACGTTCCTAGCTTGAGCAATTCATGCTTTATAAAAAGTTTAGCAATGAAAACCAAGAAAAATTAAAGAGAGCGAACAACAAACTGTTCCAAAGGCATAAGACTGTTTAAAAGGTTACAAAGGCATAAGACTTTCAATGTGATTCGGGAAAGCCTTGAAACAACCAGCATGAGTGGAACCTTGTACTTCGAAAAGCTTATTTAAAGGTGAGAGAAAGTTTTGAAACGACCACTTGTGTTTATCTGTTGCATCCTCCAACCTCCACAATCTTTTATCATTATCTTCATCAATACAAGCTAATCTCCCCTCGTAAGATATCAGCAAATCCCAAGATATCAGCATATCCCAACGAATGCATGTGGGTAGTTTTATCATATGGAATATTTCAGATCTCACATCAAAGCTCATTACAACCGTATCATACCCTGGACGATTACATGCTAGATAATATATCACCCCCTTGATGCATCGACCAGAAGCAAAATCTTGAACACTATGCTCAAAGTTAGTTTCGACGGTCCTCCATGATTCTTGCCCTGATCCCAAGGTAAAAACTCGGCAGACGTAGCATGTTTTTTTTTTGGGAAGGCAAACTACTTTGTGTTTACCTTGGACTGAATCGTATCCTAAAAACACCTTCATGTGTTTGGAGCTCATTTTGGGTTTGGGTAAAACTAACAATTGTCCCATGGTAGGGTTCTGGTTTCCGGGTGTCTACATCTTCAATGCAGATCAAGCCGTGCACAGAATCCATATGGGAGAAATAACAATGTTTTCCAGGAACTTTTGTAGGATAAGGATGAATAGGCTGAGAAGAAGAAGAGTCAGACCTGATCGAATTCACAAACATATTGTGACCTTTTATTGAACAGAGTAGAAGACTTGGCCGTGTAGTTCCAAACGACTTGATGGAGCATGGTTCAGTGGTGATTGATAACCAAAGCTTTGACACGCAACGAAACCTCCCAACGGATTTGGCAGGCAACCGAAAGAGAATCTCTGAGGTTAGATCGCTGGGTAAAGAAGAACCTAATGTCGATTGTTTCTTCATCTTACGTGAAGAAGACTCTCAAAACCCTAATTTTTTCACGCTTGGTTGCTCTCGACCTTTTCCTTAATATTATGAATTTATGATATACACGTCCTATTAAAAGGTACATTAAGCGGAAAAGATAAAGAGTTAGCTACACTTATTTTTGATTAATTCATTTTCTTTATTTCTATTTTCCATTTTTTGTATCCTTTTAATATTTACGCTACTAATTTTATTTGACAATATACACAACAATGTTTTTTTTGAATGATTGTTTGAGGTTCATTAGACTGGGTCTCTCTTTGGCCTTCGACCCTTCTTGAACTTTCTCAATGTTGGCTCCATTATCACCAATCTTTCTTTTTACTCATGTTCTTCCTCCGTTTTTATCTGCTATAGTAAAACACCTAACTTCTCTTCTTTAGCATTTCACTTCAGATGTTGTTTTCTCGATATTCACATTGACTTGTTCGAAAAGGAACTGCAGTTTCCAATATCTGTATGGGACTTATCCTGTAATGAGATCTCCCTGATTGCAACTAAATCGTATGTTTCCTCCTTCAGCTTGTATGTTCCCATATGATCATCCAATTCATTCAAAAAATAATCAAGGAGCAGCGCTGAAGCAAAAGATGAAACTAGCACCAATCTATATCCACCAGAGGTCTCTTACGAACCTATTGCAAAGAGACCACTTGAGACCATTGCATCAGTTGCAAAGAAACTCAGATTATTATTGCGCCATTTCTCACTTATTAGTTAGTGAAGTATACAAGATTAGTTTCAATACAATAACCCATACAAATTAACTTACTACGTATAATGCTTGCTAGTTACTAATTGCACGCAGCGGTTTTTTCACTGTATGACTACCATTGATGAAGTTGAGAGGGAATCTAGCTGGTATTGCATTACATGTATCGGAGAGATACCTATAGCATCTAAACAAATCATTGGTGGTATATGTATATATCATTAGCTATGTCTCCAGATAGGATACTCAACAGCTTTGAGAACATGTTCCCATCCGTTATTAACCATTCATTTTCATAAAAATTGTTCATGTATGTATCTTGTTTACATTCATGAATTAGGATTTAGAATAAGATATGGCCTCACAAATCAAACAGAGGTCCAGTCCCAAGTAACCGACTAACCGGGCCAGATTCGAGAGGAAGAACTTTAGAATTGTGATGCTCTTATGATTTTTTAATAGCTTTTTCTAACTATCTTTATATCTTGAATTGATTTGTAAGACTCCATTAGCTCATCCTATAAATGTGCATTACCAGATTCGATTACGGAAACATGGAAAATGTATGTGACAAAAAGCTCAGAAGAAGTAAAGAGAAGTGCCGCCCTGCAAGCATGTCCCAAAGGTTTTTTTTAGATTAGACGCACTGAAGATTTTGATATTTTCTTGTGATTGAAAAAACTTTTACTGTTTACCATGTTGCATACTGAAAGCATGAGTATCTTGAGATTTGAGAGAATGCTTTAGTAATACAGGAGCTTATTTTTTGTTCTTAAAAAGACTAAGGAAAAAGGGTTAAAAAGAAGTAACAGAGCACATCCACCATTTAAGAGGTCCTAGAATCACATTCTCCATTTTCTCTATCATGTGATCCTCACCTTCCACCTGGATTTCAAAATTGTTCACAGACACTAAATAACTTATAATCACAATGTAAAGATCCTGTTATTTAGCTCTTCGGTTACTGGAAGATCACTTTGGTTTTTTATGCAAACAAAGAGACCACAAGAAAGAGAGATAAGCATAAGAAAACTCTATAAAGCATAGCTTTTACTTGCAAACTGAAACCAAAAGGAAGTAACAGCAAGTAAAAGCTGTTTGAATTTCGGATATTCATTATAGAAAAAAGGCAGTAACACAAAGTTAACTTGTTCAGCTCATCCTCAGCTTTCTTCTACGTCATCTTTTAAACCAAATCATGTCTCCAACTACTTACTACTTCTGTACATCCCAAAAAGATCGTCCATGTACTTTGCGGTTATGGTTTTGCTCTGTGTTTAAGTCATGTATGTTCATGAATCACCTTGCTTTTTGGGCGATAACGGTTAGTACATTCACCTTATCAAGAGTAACCGGTGATGGTTCTGCGTTCATGGAGCTAAGCGTGACTCTCACTTTCGTCATGAGCATGGAGAAGACAATTAAAACTGTGGTTATCTGAATGCAGAAGATTGTACTACACAGTGCATTAACAAAACATAATAACTCCTCTTTCCATAGTAACATGTGCTAGTTGCCGAAGTGTTTGAGTATAAGAGAGTGGAGCTTGACAGTGGTGAGTAAGAGCACGGTAGGGGCAGCTAGGTGTGATTTCAACTTTTTTCCCTGAACGCTGCAGCCGCCTTGTCCCAGTGGGCCTCTACAAATCACGCAGTTGGATGCAAGCTTGTTTGCATTGGCCCTGTGGTGAATGTTCACCTTCGGGACCAGGCTGCCATTGAGTTTTACCGGAAATTCACAAAAAATTACGTCGATGATCATGGATAGATGGGATCACATTTTTTATTTTTTTTACTTTCATGATCAATCTATCCATGAGAATGTGATCTACAGACCATTTGAAAGTCGAAAAAATTACAATATCTGATGCTATTATATCTGAGACATAGTTTCTAATGTTCCTAGCTTAAGCAATTCATGCTTATAAAAAGTTCTACAATCAAAACCAACAAAAAAGACTGAAAAACAAATTGTTCCAAAGACAAGACTTTTTAAAGGTTACAAAGGCATAAGACTTTCAATGTGATTCGGGAAAGCCTTCACGCTTTGCCCAAAATTTTCCTCTACTATTTCTTCAAAATTGAGACTTCTACAAATGTTTCTCACCGGGTCGTAGAATTTGATATAAGAAGATTTGTAGAACTTGAAAGGTACATAAATAAACTCACCAGCATGAGTGAAACCTTGTAGTTCGAAAAACTTATATACAGGTGATAGAAAGTCTTGAAACGACCACTTGTGTTTATCTGTTGCATCCTCCAAACTCCACAATCTTTTATCATTATCTTCATCAATACAAGCTATTTTCCCCTCGTAAGTCATCAGCACATCCCAATGAATACTTGAGGGTAGCTCTATCATATGGAATATTTCAGATCTCACATCAAAGCTCATTACAACTGTACCATACCCTTGACGATTACAGGCTAGATAATATATCATCCCCTTAATTATGCATTGGCCAGAAGCAACGGCTTCAACACAATGCTTAAAGTTAGTTCTGACGGTCCTCCATGATTTTTGCCCTGAACCCAAAGTAAAAACTCGGCAGACGTAGCAAGTTTTTCTATGGGGAAGGCACACTACTTTGTGTTTACCTACGATTGAATCGTATCCTAAAAAGACATCTGCATGTCTGGAGCTCATCTTTGGTTTTGGTAAAGCTAATAATTGCCCCATGGTAGGGTTCCAGACTAAGGGCACTTTGGACTTTACACCATTAATGCAGATCAAGCCGTGCACAGAATCCATACAGGAGAAGTAACAATGTTTTCCTGGAACTTCCATTGGATAAAGATGAAAAGGCTGAGAAGAAGAGGAAGACCTGATCAAACTCTGATGACTAACAAACATATCGTGACCTTTTATTGAACATAGTAGAAGACTCGGCTTTGTAGTTCCAAACGACTTGATGAAAGTTGAAACTTGGATCAGTGGTGATTGATAACCAAAGCTTCGACAAGCAACGAAACCTTCCAACAGATTTGGCAAGCAACCGAAAGAGGATCTATGAGATTAGGTCGCTGGGTAACAAAGAACCTGTCGATTTGTTTCATCGTACTTTTTCAAACTTTATGGTTGTTTCAATCATACATTGTATGTTTTTAGTATTTTAATTTGAAAGCCTACATGCATTGTATATTTTTAGTATTTTAATTTGAAAGCCTTTTTACAAAAAAAAAAAAAAAAAGACTCAAAACCCTAATTTATTGAGGTTGGTTGTTGTTGATCTTTTTTTTGCTGTCGACCTTTTCTTAGGGTTTTACCTTTTTATGTATTTACTTTTTTGCCCGCTTTACATATACATATATCATCTTTATATATTAGCAATTTAATTTTATAATAATTTATTTTCAGTTTTATTAAATTATGATCATAAGAGCATGATTAAGAGCATACATATAGCTAGTTTCTAAAAGAGGTTTTTGAACTGTTTGTGGACTCCACTGACGCGTGGGTCCTACAAAATTTTTAAAAACCAGTCCCCAAAATCATGAAATAAGGATCGGTCTTTGGGGAGTTTTTGCACTGTTTGCGGGCTCTACCGACACGTGGTAGCCCGCGATTGGTTTATTTTTTAATTTTTTTTTGAAACCAAAAAGAAAATAAAATTCTTAAGGACCCCATTTGAGGTTTTACCGACAATCATGGTCTAACCCTATAACCCCAATTGGGTTTCTTAGTGATTATTTAAGTAATTAATTGTACTTAAGAACTCTAGTTAAGAAACTATTAGATTTTGTGCTTCAATGAGAGTTTCTTAATTAAGGGTTCTTAAAAAAATTATTTATTTTTAAAAGATAAAATTTATTTATTAAATAAGCATATTAAAAGATAACATTTAAACATAGATTTAAAATAAAAACATAAAAACAAGGATTACTAAAATAAACGAGAATAATTTGAAAGAAACACCCGAGCTCAGTTGTTGTCTTCATCACGTCCAAATTTACGCTAAATATATTCAACCAAATATACATTTCTTTATCATGAATTCTAGTTCGAACACCCATCATATGTGATCAAAATGTAGAAAGTGTTTTTAATTTTTTTTAGAATAATATTTGTGATCAAGGAGAGTGTTTGGTGAGAAGAATGGAAGGAGAGAATGGAACTTGTTTGGTGAGAAGGAGAGAAGAAGACTTTGTGAAGAAAATGAGAGAAGAAGACTTTGTGAAGAAAATGAGAGAAGAAGACTTTGGTGAGAATGGAACTTGTGACTTGCATATACAATACTTGTTACTTATAGTCTTATAGAGGAGAGAAGTAAACTACAACTCATGCACACATACGGACAAACATACAACTTTGTTGACACGTGTTTCTAAAACCCACTTTAAAATCGGTCACTAAAATCCTTACTTAAGGATAGGTAATATGCTTTATATTTAGTTTAGATTTATTTAAATGAGTTATTTTTTTAACAAATCCAGTTATGAAACAGGGATAATCGTGGTCTAACTCACCTTTCTGTAAACCGAGCGAGTTGGAACCCGTTCTTTACACAAAGTCCAGTTACAAATCCTGCGACAAACATGATTAGAATAGTCTGGATATGGAAAAGCTTTGAGCACATGCGTACTTATCAATTCATCAACAAAATAAACTCATTAAATACGAACAAAACAACGAGAGAGTGTACTCACCTCATGAACCAAACAATCTCCACATAATTGTCTTTGGTCCTTGTCACACTCGACAGCTTTGCGTACATGTTCCCAACCATTATTTAACCATTCATTTCATAAAAATTGTCCATGTATATATCTTGTTCCACAACCACCCCTGAATCACGAAATCACATCTACTTATCTGGAGGCACAAAGCTTGGTTTGGGATGACACCACCCGCACAATCATCAACTTCATTGGCCCAATCCATGACATGTTCTTAATTAATCCGGTTGCTTGGCAGCTGGTTATCTATGGAAACCTGGCGAGTACGGAATCACTCGGTTCCTTTAAAGCTCCTGATTATCTCCTCTCTCTCTATAGGAGAATCACAAACATAATTTCATCATTCAGACCGGGGAATCCTGAAGGCTCGAGCAAAGAAATGCACCGATCCATCCGTCTTCTGAGTTACTATCATTACACGAGCCTCATTTTTTGGGCCTTCGTGTTCGTTTCTAACTTCATAATGGGCTTTCTGGTCCATTTTGTCGATCACTAGTGTGTTTGCCTTTTTTTTTTTTGTAAAACGTAACATCTTGCCACTCGGGCTAAACTCTCAGTTGAAGCTGAGCTTGACTAAACAAAATAAATATCCATTGAATTATACACGTGGCAATACACATCTACTCTACCGAACCAGTAAAATGCGATCTCTGAGATCAATCTGATCTGTTAAACCGAACCAACCAATAAAATCGAAACAAAAATAGAGCAAAAAACAAATTGTTCCAAAGACGTAAGACTCTATTTTAAAGGTTACAAAGGCATAAGACTTTCAGTGTGATTCGTGAAAGCCTTAGTGTGTCCAAATTCGTCGTCTGAGATTCCTTCAAATTCGAGTCCTTCAAATTCAAGTCTTCTCCAACTGTTTCCCACCGGATCGTACAATTCAATATAAGGTGATTTGTTGAACGGTACATAAATAAACTCACCAGCATGAGTGGAACCTTGTAGTTCAAACATCTTGTATAAAGGTGAGAGAAAGTCTTGAAACGACCACTTGTGTTTATCTGTTGCATCCTCCAAACTCCACAATCTTTTATCATTATTTGCATCAATACAAGCTAATCTCCCCTTGTAAGTTATCAGCGAATCCCAATGAATACTTGAGGGTAGTTCTATCATATGGAATATTTCAGATCTCACATCAAAGCTCATAACAACCGCATCAGACCCTTGACTTTTAAAAGCTAGATAATATATCACCCCCATGATGCATCGACCAGAAGCAACGGCAACACTATGCTCAAAGTTAGTTTTGACGGTCCTCCATGATTCTTGCCCTGATCCCAAGGTAAAAACTCGGCAGACATGGCATGGTTTTCTTTGGGGAAAACATGCTACTTTGTGTTTACCTTCGACTGGATCATATCCTAAAAACACGTTCATATGTCTAGAGCTCAATTTGGGTTTTGGTAAAACTAATAATTGGCCCATGGTAGGGTTCCAAACTAGGGGCTTCAGGGAGTCTACATCTACAATGCAGATCAAACCTTGCACGGAATCCATATGGGGGAAGTAACAATGTTCTCCTAGAACTTTCATAGGATAAGGATAAAAAGGCTGAGAAGAAGAGTATGACCTGATAGAAGGAGTAACAAACATATTGTGACCTTGTATTGAACAGAGTAGAAGACTTGGTCGTGTAGTTCCAAACGACTTGATGAAACATGGATCGGTGGTGATTGATAACCAAAGCTTCGACACACAACGAAATTTCCCAACAGATTTGGCAGGCAATCTTAAGAGAATCTCAGAGGTTAGATCCCTGGGTAAAAAAGAATCTAATGTCGATAGTTGCTCCATCTTACACGAAGACTCAAAACCCTAAGTTGCTGTCTGACCTTTTTTTTCTTTCTTTTTACTAATATTATAATTAGAATATATATAAGGGATTATACACGTGGCAACACACATCTCCTCTACCGAACCGGTAAAATGCGATCTCTGAGATCAATCTGATCTGTTAAACCGAACCAACCAATAAAATCGAATCACCACCGACGACGAGAAAAGGAAGAAGACGCGACGACTGAGTGAGTGAGCGGCGTCCCGATGAGAACTCCGGCTCTCCTCCTCCTCCTCCTCCTGGCCTTCGTATCCATCATTCCTCCGTCAAGCAGCCATGGCGAATGGGATATCCTCACGGAGCAAAACTTCTCTTCTCAGATCCGTCTCCACCCTCACATCCTCCTCTTCGTCACCACTCCATGTACCTTTTCCCTCCCTCCCTCTCTCTCTGTTTCTCGCGTTACCTTTGCATAGTTTCCGTATAAATGTGAGTCTGCTCGAACAAATATCTCGTCAAATCATTTATTCCCACTGATTCAAAACTCTGAGGCGTGATGCATTAGCAAGATGTGGTTAATATCACTTGGCTCTAAATTGATTTGTATTGATTCATTTAGCCTCAATCCGTAATTGGAAGCCTCATAAATCTCAGAACATCCATGTGGAGTTGCTTTCACTGTCTCCTTTGTTTTCTGATTGGTTTCATTGCTGATCTTGTAGGGTGTGGCGAGTCAAGATCTCTCAAGAATGAAATAACTCAGCTGGTTCATACTAGTGACGAGTATGGCTCGTTGAAGTTGATGGTTGTGTACAGAAACTTAGAGAAGGTGTTAGCACAAGCCATTGGTGCTACCAACGAGATTACGATTTTGTACTATCACCATAGTGTTCCTTATAACTATCGTGGGAAACTCCGAGCCTTAAATATATTGTCGTCTCTTCGTCCTTATTTGGCATCTCCTCCTGAAGAACTTCCTCTCAAGCATTTGAAGTCTCCAGAGAGTTTGAAGGATTTTCTTGAATCATCTGACAAGGCTTTGATTCTGTTCGAGTTTTGCGGATGGACTAGTACACTTCTCTCTGAGTTGAAGAGGAATGTCACTGAAGATAACCTTTGGCATGGTGAGTTGACTCTGGATCTTTTATGTTTACTATATGATTTGATTTCCAAAGAGTTTTTCCTGAACTCCTGATACATTTAGTTTACTACTTTGTTAAGGTGAGTGAACTCTGGCGAGTATTAGTTCGTTAGAGTTTAGAGTATAAATTTCCATCTAACATCTCTAAGCAAAATGTCATTTATTTTTTCAGGCTATTAATCTTACCGTGAGATTAGTCTTATTCTGGTATAAGGCTTAGAATCCATCAAATTATTTTACTTTGCTGTCACTAGATTACTTTCTCCCAGTAGTGCATCAATTCTCTCCTGATATTTATTTGGTTACCCTCTTTAATCTTCAAGAATCAGGATACTATATGATAGCAGTAATGGCATATGATCTTTAGTAATTTTTATCAAAAGCTGGGATGTTTGGCTGATTCCAACTTTGCAGGAAACTTCTCCAAAAAAGTTGAAACTGACCGAGTGCTGAAGTTAAGAGGAAAAAATAACCAGAAGGTGGCTGGTAGATTCTCACTTTTATGTCTAGACCTTGTTGATTGTTGATACGTTTACTGTTTGTGTATTGCCTCCATAATGTGCCATTTTCTTTGTGCCCTAGTAGCAGACCATACAAAATGGAAATTGATGTGTAGACTCCAAAGCGGATTTGGTAGAGTTCCTTGGCTTGAGGATTTTAGCTATGTCAATGATACTGCTGCTTTGCAGGAGAATGACAGAGCAAACGGGGGTTCTGGACAGACATGTAACCATGAACAGTTCAAGCAATTCAGTTCATTCCTCTCAAAATTGATTGCCGCCGCAAAAGAGTTTTCCCTGCCTCCTGAAAGGCAAAAATTTGGTCTGATCACAGAAAAATCACTGGCTTCACCATTTACTGTTGGAGCATCTGATTCGTGGGCAGCAGTCCTTCAGCTGGCAGGATGTCCACATTGTTCAAAGATTCTCAAGGCCGGAGATGACATTCAGAGACTCTTAAAGATGGAAAATCCCATAGTCTCAGAGGTATGATTCTTTTTTTTATGTCCATATGTTTTAGTTAATTTTGCATATTCAGGTATTATTCCACTTGTTGGGGGAGAACTACCTGGACCAAAAAGAGTGTGTAACTTGCTAAGTGGGATCGTGTGCTTTGTTTGCTGTATTTATTGGTAGAAACCACTCCGTAACTTAAACTACTTGAAATCTAACAATATAAAGGACAAAGTTGGGTTTTTCATTTCAGAAGAGATGTTGCAAGAAAAATAGAAAAATCATGAAGTGACATATATAATTCGAGATTTCGCTTCCATATATAAATCGAAATCTGGTTTTGGGTTTTACTTTGTATAAAGTTTCTGTTTGTTATTTTTTCTGTCATGGTGTTGTGTGATTAGAATTTGGTTTTATATGGATCTCCCTACTGTCAGTATATCTATAACAGAAGAGAAGAGGGGAACTTTTCATGAATGCAAGATCTCTATTTTGTTTGAGTCGATACAATTTGAAATTGTAGTTGCATTTCTGCTCGTTTCATTGATTTATTAATTACTCTATTTCCAGTCCATTTATTACTAAGATTAATAATTCTGACCATTTAATACTGTCCATTGTGCATTACTTACATCAATCTTGTTTTCTCATGTAGCTGGAGGATAACCGGCAGGACCACGAGTCATCTTTGCCTGCAAATAAACCGTCGGTTATTCTTTTTGTGGATAGATCAAGTGGCTCCTTGGAAACTAGAAGGAAGAGTGTGAAAGCACTTTGTACTTTCAGGGAGGTAGCTGCACAACATAAAGTGTCTGACATAATAAACTGGGGGAATGATATTAAGTCTGAGAACTCCGTTAGCCAGGCTGATGAAGAATCGGGATCCGTGTCTCTTCAGAAAACTCCCCGAAGTTTTAAGACGATCAAGTTAGAGAATAAGGTCTCTTTTCTGATTATGGATGGGGATAAAAATGTGGCCCTTGATACTATAGCGTCAGGAATGGAAGGCAGTTCCCTGCAGGAGCTACTGACAAACCTTGTTCACAGAAGAAAAGAAAAAAAGTTAAGCTCGATTGCTAAGGATGTTGGTTTCCGTCTATTATCTGATGATGTGCACATAAAAATACTGGATGCTTTACCATCACAAGCAGAAGTTATACCTGGTCAAGACACGTCTTCAGCAGAAGGTTCCAGTGAAAGTTCTCTTGAGCCTAGAGAAGGAGATGTGCAGAACAAGGTCGGTATGAGTTCGAAAGAAAAGGACAAAATGAAACCTTCTGAAAGTGGATCATCCTCCCAAGATGATAAAGAGCAGGTTTCTACAAACAGAAGTGAACAATTAGTAATGGATAAGGCTGGGGTTTATAAAACAAAAAATGTTGAAGAAGAGATCAAGGTATTGTTGAACTCGGAATCGAAGGAAGATCTGGTGCATAGTTTCACGGGTTTATTTTTCTTCTCTGACGCAAACTATAAGTTGCTTAGGGGTCTAACTGGTGATGTAAAGATTCCATCAGCAGTAATAATTGATCCTGCTTTACAACAGCACTACGTCCTTCAAGATGAGTTAGCATTCAGCTATTCGTCGCTGGTCGACTCTCTTCATGGATATCTCAATGGAAGTCTATCACCTTATACACGGTCTGAAACCACTATTCACAAGCCTAAGGAAGCTACAGTTCCACCGTTTGTTAATCTGGATTTTCACGAGGCGGATTCTATTCCGCGTATCACAGTCAATAGGTTCTCCCATATGGTTCAGGCATGGAATCAATCCAGTGGAGAGAAGGCTCCGTGTCCTTTGTGCGAGGACGTTTTGGTCCTTTTTGGCAATAGCTGGTGTGGCTTTTGTCAGAGGATGGAGCTAGCTGTGCGTGAAGTATACCGATCACTAAAGGATTGTAAAGCGATTTTACAGAGAGAATCCAAGAACAAACATAAATCAGGTAATTGAGTCTTTATAATTATGTGACTTAGAATGACTAATAATTACGGAAACTGAAATGGACATGTATTCCAATTTTCTTCATGGTCTTCTTCTGTTCTGAAGCAGAGACACCCACTAATGGCGAGAATCTAAAGTCTCCATTGATCTACTTAATGGACTGCACGTTGAATGATTGTAGCTTGATCCTAAACTCAATAAATCAGGTACTTTTCATGATAGCTTGTCTGATTCTAGTCTGGTTTGTTCTATTGATTATAGTATTTGCATATCACAATGCAAAAATTTCTTCCTCTCAAAACACCTTTAAATATTGAGAGTTTATTTATACACCTTCACCTAGTCTCATTTCAGTATTCACTCGTTCTATGAATATGTAACGTTGCAGAGAGAAGTGTATCCTTCTGTGGTATTCTTTCCAGCCGAGAGAAACAAAGTCATTTTATATGAAGGGGAAACGTCTGTAACTGACATAACAGAGTTTCTGGCTCGACATGCAAATAACTCTCGTGAGTTTTTCAGTAAGTCAACATCACCATCCTTGTTTATTCACTTTTTACACATGTGCCAAAATATTATTATATCTGAAGGCACAACATGACGTCACTCACTGAATTTCCAGAGAAAACAAATAATATAAAAGGAACATAGTTCTGCAGGATCTTAATATGCATTGCAACTAGTGATCCTGTTTTTTTCGTAGTAGCATATTTTCTTTCAGGCTTAGCTGGTTTTGAAAACAGCATTTATTTAATACTGTTGTCATAAGCTAGACCCTAAACAAAGTAAGTTATGAATCTATCTCTGGCAGGAATCATTCCTACTCTGTCTGGAAAAGGAAGAAGAAACTCAAACAAGCTCGACCAATCTTCATCAGCTGTAAACAATGAAGTGAAAGAGAAAGACGTGGATAAACTTGTTGAGGTCGTTGTAAGCAACAGAGATCCTCCTGAAAGAGAGGTAACCCAGGACCAGGTCAGTCCCCAATCGCCTCCAACGCACTCGGTCAAACCTGCTGTTCCTAAAGTGAAAATTGGCACAATCCTGGTTGCTACAGAAAGGCTAGGTGACAGTCCACCGTTTGCAAACTCAAAGATTCTGATCCTAAAAGCAGGCCGAGAATCCGGTTTCATGGGTGTTATCTTCAACAAACGGTTACGATGGTCATCGTTCCCTGACCTGGACGGCGGCCAAACAGCTGAGCTCTTGAAAAACACGATTCTGTCTCTCGGAGGTCCAGTGATGGATCCAGAAAAGCCGCTTTTGGCTCTGAGCAGAGAGGGAGACCCCTCCACGGATCTTGAACTCTCACCAGGCGTGTATTTCCTTGATCACGAGTCGGTGGCCCGTCGAATCCAAGAGTTGAAGTCTAGAGATGTGAAACCAAGTGATTATTGGTTTTTCGTGGGATACTCAAGCTGGAGCTATGAACAGTTGTTTGATGAGATTGGTCTTGGAGTATGGGATGTTGATAACAACCAGCTTGATTTCGCTTGGCCTTGAAGCTAGCTGTTAGCATCTATGTTTCTTGTATCTGACCTCACGCGATATAGTAATGTTTTCTTTTAGAAGGAAGAATCTTAAAAATCATAGATGGTGAAGAACCCATTATGTGGGTAGAAAGATATGTTGGTCAACTGAACACTTTTGCTTTTTTGGGTTAACTGTAACACTTTAAAATGTTTTCTTTACAACAGATGAAATATTTACATAGCTTCCTCTTGCGTTTGTTACATAGCTTCCTCTTGCGTTTGTTATTGAATTAAGAGACAGCAACAGTCCAATGAGAGCATATTCCAAAACGGTCGTTGACTCGAATATAGTAAATTCACAACGCAAATATCCATCATTAGTTGTACAATGCAACTCCAGACTTGTATTCAGAGACTTGCAGCAATAACAAACAGTGAAAAATAGTAGCTTGAGTTCGCCAAGGTTCGGAAACAGCCCAAGGTTCATCTCTAGCTTTTAGTTGATACCAAGAGTAATATATTGTTAAGTCAAAGACACGCATTATTGTTATAAGCTTACCACACACTGACACAAGTATTGACCACTTACTTTGGAACAATTGAGTTTCGGACTATAACAAGAGTTAAACCAATGCACGTTACACTAGTGAGTTCTATGTTCCTTGGAGTGAACACTTCTTTAACATGCTTATCTAAGATAATCAAATCTCTTTCCAAACAGTTCATTGTAGGTTAAAATTCATATGACAAACTTTTCTAGCTTTCAGCTCCTCTATAATCAAAAGAAACAATTCAAAGTTATATATCATATGGATAAAAATGTTTTTGAAATATATCAAAGAGGAAATACATGTGTACATAACTGATAAGCATATTTGAAAGAAAATATACATACAGTATTTGTTTTTGAGAAAGAAGAAAATATACATATTCTAAAACTAAAGTAGGTTATATATATTATATATGCTTATCCGTTATAGTAATATTCCACTAGATGATAATCCACGCGCATGCGTGAAGTGAATTTTTAATAGTAATGTTTGTTCATTAAATGATTTTAACATTTTAAATACTACAATTTTTATTGGTTGTAAAATGACAAATACAAATGTTGGCATCTTAAATGTAATATCGTTGTTGAAGAGTTAATGTATTACAGATTTACAGCTCATTTTAAGATTTCATATGCACAAAAAAATTAAATTTTGCGTCTGACACAAATCACAAAAACCAGATAAGCAACATCGATTGTAAAATGACGAAAGAGGATTATGTTTTATGCTTTCGGTTTGTTTACGATTGACTCTCCGTAAGTGATTTCATTTTCTACCTCTATAAAATTGTGCTTTCATTCTCGTTTATGTTTCACTGATATGAGTTTTGTTTCTTTTTTAACTTCTTCTATGAATTCAGTGAACTACATAAGTGTCAATTAAAAAAGATGAACATCTGTAAAAATTAGCTCCACTCCAGGTACATATCTAAGAATCAAAATTTTGAAGAAAACCATGGAAAACTCTATTCACAGGTTAGTAGTGTTCAAATCTAATATATCAAGTTGTTCTAGAATATAAGTGCAAACTCGAAAGATAAATGTATGTATAGTATATATTCACCAGTTTAGTATAAAAATTATCTAATTCTAAAACAACAAAACAAATTACTTATTTTATTAATACGCTTTTGAGATTACTTAAGAGTGTACCGATAAAAATATATAGAATATTTTACCATTCTAGTATATGTAAACTATGTATAAACTAAGAATTGTTTGATTTACTAAATGATCAACCATATAACTTATAATAAATAGTTCATATATCTCATTCTTACAATTATAATAGCTAGATAGAGTATTAGAGAGAAACAAATATTAGACGAATGATCAAATATCTCATTCTTTTAACAAACTCAAAATGAGGTGATTGAATTTTGTCATGATATTTCATTAAAAGTTTTTTAAGAATACAAATCAAGATTATAATATTTAATCTGAATGAAATAATATATATAGTGCTTTCAATATTAAAAATCACTTCGATTTGAAGAAGTGTATTTCTAGGATTGTCATAATCAAATATCATATTAGAAACCACCTATTTAAAAATAATTTGTATACATAAGAGTATATACATTAGCGTAAGCACATAAATCAAACCAAAACTTTTTGTTTTTTTACAATCATGTTTTTGGTAAATAAATCAAAACAATAATTTTATTTACTTTATTTGGTATATAATTAAACTTTAGTGATATTGACATATATATAGTATATTTTAATATAAAGATTTACTATTGACACTTTGTACTCATATGATTTTAATAACATTTGTATATTTATTGTAATAAAAATTTAAGCCATTAATCACAAAACTTTTAATGTGAGATTTATAAATAAAAATTTCAAAATTAAAATATTAAGATCTCAATAATTTTTCAATGCAAATTATGAAATTAACATATTTATATATTTTATATTTTATATTTTATATAGTATATAATTTAATTTTAATGATATATATATATATATATAAAATATGAATATCTATTAATTAGACTTCATATTCATATGATTTATGTTCATTTGTATCTTGTTTGAACAAATTAAAGTTAAATCATTAATCACAAAATTTTCAATGTGAAATTTTTACCCTTTTTAGTAATTTAAAGAATTGAGATTATTGTTCTGTAAACTACTAATCAACTTGATAGTTAGTTTAATAAAAAATATAATGAATATTTGTATGGACAATCTAATTTTTCTAAGGATTCTAAGAGTTATACTATATTGATGACACAAAGCTACGAAAACATGTTGTAATGCTCTAGGACTATATATAGTGGGTGTAGTATTATTTTTGCTTCGTGTTTGGTGTTTCTAACCACGATGATGATGAAGTTGGGTTCAATTTTCTGTTCGTTTCTCTTCTTTTTCTTTGTTTACTTTTATTTTCTAGGAAACACAGAGTTCAAAAACATCTAGGAATAAAAAGAAAAACATAGAGTATATTCCGGATGATTTGGTAGTGAACATACTCTCAAAGGTTCCATTGGCATCTCTAGCAAGATTTCGATCGGTATCCAAAGGATGGAATGCTTGATATTAATTCTATTTTTTTAAGGGATGAAGCCCATCAAAATAGCTTGCTATCTGGATCTCTATGAATCGTCTATGTGTTGCACTATTGCATGGAGCTGGCTCATCCTGCCAAATATACACTTAAGTATTTTTTTTTTCCTTTTTAAGCCCCAACTAAATGGCCCTATTAACTCAAAATTCAGCCCAAAAACTATTAAGTAATGATTTTAAAGGCCTGACAATCAAAAAACTAATCATCCTATAGTCACACACTAAACCACCAATTACAACTCGATTATCGTAAAACAAAAAAAAAACAAAGAACGAACTCTAACATCGATATCAACGAAATCGTTGAAACCGAAAAGAGATTTTTGAGGGTTTTTGCTTGATCACATCCGATAACTAATGTCTGTTGCGTCGTTTCATGGAGTTCCTTCTCTTGTCGACGAATCCGACGATGAAGAAGCTATGGAGCGAAACGCGTTTCGAATCGGATCAGAAGAGTATCTCCCGGAGGATTTGCTAGTGGACATACTCTCAAAGGTTCCACTGGCATCACTAGCAAGATTCCGATCAGTATCCAAAAGATGGAAAGTTCTGATCAATTATTTGAGATTCAAGAAGTCGTCTCAGATCATGTTGATTGATTCTAGGGTTTATCTAGTGAGCATTAATTTACTTGGAGGTCAAGACAACGTTGTAAACATAACAAGTCAGTTTAGCCTCAAAGATCCTCTTTCTAGTTCTTCCAAACAAGTCAATATTCGTGAGGTTTTTCACTGCCAAGGCTTGTTGTTATGCACCACCGAAGACAATAGACTAGTGGTTTGGAACCCATGCTTAGATGAAACCACTTGGATCAAACCAAGAAGTTACTACGAGAGATCTGACATCTTTGCTTTAGGTAAATCCTCATGCAACAAGTACAAAATCTTGAGGATTGCTCTGCATGGACCTAGACGTGCTTTTGAATTTATGAAGCCGCGCTTATATGAAATCTATGACTTTACCTCTAACTCATGGAGGGTTGTACATGATGAAACTAAAGACTGGTCCATTCTAGGGTTAGCGCGTCGCGGCACGTGCGTGGATGGAAATACTTACTGGCTTTCTTTTAGTTCAAGTCAACAGCTGTGGATGGATATCTTACTATGTTTCGACTTTTCAACGGAGAGATTCACAAGTATGCATATTCCTTCTTCTGGCAGAATGTTTGCTTTGTCTATGACTAGAGAGGAGCAAAAACTTTGTATGTTAGCTTCTGTTGCCGCCGACGATGTAGATGTATGGATGGCGAACAAGATTGATAGTACTGGAGCCATGTCATGGAGCAAGTTCATAACAGTGAAACGAGTCTATAACAACCACCAATGGATGTTCTTAACTGGGATGAATTACTTGGTGGACGAGGAGAATAAAGTAATAGTGTGTCCCGGTAAATCTTTGGACTCTGGCAGATTCTTACACATTGTGGGAGAGGATAAGTGCATACAGGTGAACCAGCATGATGCAGGATCTAGATGCTCACTTCTCCTCAACTATGCTCCAACTCTGGTCTCTGCTTCAGATATTTTATAAAACTAAATGTTGGGTTTGCTACTTTATTATATGTTTAATTTTTCATTTGGTCTCTGCTTCAGATATTTTATAAAAATAAATGTTGGTTTATTATATGTTGAAATTTTCATATTAGTTTAGCATCTCTTCCTTTAACATAACCATAAGAAACATATAGTGTTTTTTTGGTTGAGGTAAGCCTAAAAAGAATACAGTGAAATCGTGATAATAAGAGTAGGTAAGTTCAGACAAAAGTAAAACAACAAGATCATTCATCTCTCTTCTTGTCTTGTACGCCAAGTAGCAAAACCTTATTCTCGGGATCAGGAAATGCTAAGAAGGCTTCTCGGCGAGTTACATCAGCTTGAATATGGGCTATCGATGAAATGTATAAAGGTGACCACATCCTTACACCATAGAGATTTTTGAGGACCTTCATTGTGTGTGAAACACACTGGTCATCGGATCTGATGACTGACTGCAAAACTGCTCTATAATTTTCTTAGTGCGGTTTTGAAATGCGCTTCTTAAAGAGATCCTTGCTGCAATGAGATTATCCCAACTCATCTTCCAAATGATCAGCAAGCATTTCAGACAACATAAAATTCAAAACGTTTTCTCCTTGGCTTGATCCTTCCTCTTGCACAATCACTAGTCATGATTCATGAATATCGGGACCTGCTTCGTCACCCATGTCAATTAGCTAAGCATATTTCTGTTATATATGTCACTTGCTAATAATGTAGTGTGCCAAGTTCAGAACATGTTGAGGAAAAAAATATATCAATTATGTTCATCACTCCATGAAAAAAAGAGGGCATTGTGAACAATTTAAAAACAAATCATCATCTAGTAAGAATGTATGAAACAACACATAGCGCAATGAAAATGAATTACTGTGCAACATAAAAATCAATCATGAGTGTATACAATGCTTTTAAAACTTATCTTCAGAGACTTGCAGCAACAGTAGCATAAGCTGAAAACAGTAGATCATGCTTCCGCATTTTTATTCCCCAATAACTTTATAGTTGATACCACCAAGAGTAGTATATTAAATGAAGTGAAAGGCACGAAGTATTGTTATAAGGTCACTACACAAGTATTCTTAGACTGAAGAAACATTAACATGCATGCATAAGTAAATCCTAATGGACCTTTCATTAACATTCAATTCAAAAAAAAGAAAAAAAACATATAATGAAGATGTCGAAGTCTAGATTGAAAATGTTATATAACAAACCAATTGAGTTTCAAGAGAGTACATGAAGCCATGATCATATAGAAGGGAAGATGAGATACAGCTTGTAATTTAATCTTGTTTGAAAAGAACATTAAAATAGACTAATCACTAATCTGTTAACTTAGATTTGCACAGAGCTTGGAACATAACAGTCCACGAGATTGTCAAGCCGTGAGTATGGAGCTTCTATGCTCTCCACTTCTCTGAAATGACCACTTTCCCCATCAATGATGTATGTCTTGAAAGATCCTTCACAATTATCAAAAACTACAAAGTTTTTCTTCTCCTCGTCGATCAAGAAAATCCCAAACAGAGAACGACAATTGAGTTTCAAAGTTTCAACTTTGAATAACTTGCTCCAGGACACAGCACCGGGCTCAATCTTATCCGTAACCCAAACATCAGTAATCTCAAATATTCTACCCGGTTGTTTTAACAACATCGCAAGCCTCTCTTCTTTAACCGAAGATAGAGACACATAGCCTCCGTAAGCAAAACTAAAAGGTAGAGGCAGACGCGGTCCAAACCTCTCTCTAGTAAAATCAAAACAGAGTAAGTAAACATCTTCTGAGTCATCTTTAGCAATCCAGTAAGTGTTCCCTTCAAAGACAAGCCAGGTATAATATACTTTATTACATTGCTGTGAAAAGCTTCATCAGGAGTCTTCCATGAATCACAACTCAAGTCGTAAATGTCTACGTGGATGACAATATTATCATCACTGCTTAGCCTAAGGATTTTGTGTGTACGACATGATTTATCGTATCCAAAAGCAAATATGTTATAACAACGTTCTGTTGGGGTTTCAATCCGTCTTGTTTTACCCCAATACGGGTTACAAAGCAAAAAGCCTACGTTTGTCGTTGCCTTTCCATATACATAGCAGTAAACCGTTGCAATAAAAGACATGACGTACAGAGACTACTTGATCTGACTTTTCTCGTGTAATAAGTATACCGTTACGGTTTATGGATGGATCAAAGTTTTTCTTGTGAAAGTCATAGAATTTGACGCTAATCAAATCATCTTTGGTATTCACCGTGATCACAAGAACCTCCTTATCTCGTTGTGATGCTGCTGTTTTTTCAATGTGCTTATTGGCAAATCTCTCATCTTTAGATAAAACGTTCCAGTTTTTACAAGTAGATCGCACTGCTCCTATAGATTTCAACAGAACCCTAGAGAGAATCTCCTCTAGCAAGTCCACAGGAAGATTGAATATCATCGTCTTCAAATTGTTTCAAGCTTCAAAAACAGATTGATGAACACAAATAAGTTTAGATCAATCTTCGAAGACTCTTTTTCTTTTTTTCCTCTGTAGGTGTTTTTCTTTTCCCTTTTTTTTTTTTGCAATAAAACCAGTACTAAGACATGGCCACAAGGAGTTCATACAAAAGAAAGCTTGAAAGGAATTAAACTAACGACATCAGTAGATGCCACAATTACTAAGCCCAACAGGGAAAAGAAGAAATAATGAATCCCTTATATATTAATTGAGGAACATTTGAAAAGATGTAACCTTAATTTTGTATTAATTAAAAAAGACCCCAATGCATAGGTGGCACTCAATTAGATAGTCAATTACATTCAATTGAAAAATAAGTAGGTCCACATTCGATTTTTATATGTTGTTAGATACATAAGTTGGTCAAACTATATGATATAATGATATGATATGATATTTTCTTTCCTTAAATAAAACCTACGGAATTACCATAAATGACTAATATATATATGACAATTAATGAGTTTAATAATAAAGATTTGATAACAATGTATATCTCCTCCATCATTTTTTGTTTAATTTTATATTATTAAAATAAATTAAACAATCAAATTAGCTATAAAAATAAAATTTAGATTTTTTCGTATATGTTATATTTTAAATTTTTAAAAACGACAATAAATGACTAAAACTATTAAAATTATTATGTTAAAAATTAATGATCAATGGTTTAACATTTTTATTATAAGAAGATACACATGATTTTAAAACCATATGAGTAAAAAATATCATTTAATAATAAAATAAATAAATATATATATATATATATATATTAAACACTATGTACCATAAGATTACATAAATATTTTAATATTAAAACTTTCAATGAATTTTCAAGAACATTTATAAATTATAAACTTATTAAAGATTTCAGATTGAAAATTTTGTTATCGATGATTTAAATATTTTGTTATAAAACGATATGAACGATCATAGAACCGTATGATTATAAATTCTTATTTAATAAATAACTATACAAAATATACTATTCCTAGAAAAATAGGTTGGTCCATCTTAACTTATATTACACTTTTTATTAAACTAACTATCGAATTGATAAATAACGTACCAAAAAATGTTTTGCACTTTCCTTAAATAAAAGCTACGATACCTAATATGATTAACGTATATGTGAAAATTAATTATAATGAATAATAAATATTTGATAACAATTTTTGTATCTTAGTTCTTTTTTTTAATTATATATTATTAAAATATATTTAAAAATCACATTAAATATATAATAAAAACATTTATAATTTTTCTTATATGTTATATTTTGAATTTTTCAAAACGTCTATAAATTATTAGAAATTTGAAGATCCCCACTCTGAAAATTTTGTGATCAATAGATTATTTTTTTGTCATAATAAATTATAAATGATCATAAAATTGTATTAATATGAACTTTTATTTAATATTATAAGAAGATACACATTATTTTAAAACCATATGAGTAAAAAATATCATTTAATAGTAAAACATATATATTTATATATATATATATAGATTATACTATATACCATAAGATTACATAAATATTTTAATATTAAAACTTTCAATGAATTTTCAAAAACATTTATAAATTATAAACTTATTAAAGATTTCACATTGAAAATTTTGTTATCAATGATTTAAATATTCAGTTATAAAATGATATGAATGATCATAGAACTGTATAATTATAAATTCTCATTTAATAAATGACTATATAAAATATATTATTCTTAGAAAACTAGGTTGGTCCATCTTGACTTACATTATATTTTTTATTAAACTAACTATCGAATTGATAAATAATCTACCAAATTTTTTTTTGCACTTTCCTTAATTAGAAACTACGAAATTACCTAATATGATTAACGTATATATGAAAATTAATTATTATGAATAATAAATATTTGATAACAATTTTGGTATCTTAGTTTTTTTTTTAATTTTATATTATTGAAAGATATTAAAAAATCACATTAAATATATAACAAAAACATTTATATTTTTTCTTATATGTTATATTTAAATTTTTCAAAACGTCTATATATTATTAGAAATTTGAATATTCACACTCTGAAAATTTTGTGATCAATAGATTATTTTTTTGTTATAATAAGTTACAAATGATCATAAAATATAACGCATATGAATTTTTATTTAATAAATATTCAAACTAAATAATATATATATATATATATATATACACTAATGATTTAAATCAACAAGATTGGGTGATCAATTTAGTCGTCCAGTTGAAATCTTTCAAAAGTATGTGAAAGACTAAAGTCAAAGTAAATATGGATTTAGAATAGTAGTAATATTTTACTAACCAAATATAAAAAAAAAAACCGAACCGAACCGAAACCAACCCGATATCCGGATTGAACACCCGTAATCCAAATGAAGCCAAACTATTGTTTCATTCTCCAAAATATAATAAAAATAATAACTTAATCCCGCGCAAGGCGCGGGTCTTATCCTAGTTAGTTCGTATATTTGAGATCTTTTATATTTATAAATCTAGAAAATGTCAGTCATTTTTTGCTTGGTATAAATAGTCGTATGTAATCATGTATACAAATGTATAAAATAACAAATATAACTTAAAAATAAACAATTTCGTTGTTTTATCGTTTTTCTAGATCTTTTTAATCTAAACTTATATTTCTAGGATCATAATACAGCAGGTGTATATAATGCGTCCGATTTGAGAATATCACTTTTTTAACTCTTACTTATATGAAATCTTCAATGCAAGTTTCTATTTGTTTCAAGTATTAAATTTTCATGTTTAAAATTTAAGAATGTTCCTAATCATTTCCAATAATAATTAAACTTCAAATTCAACTAAAAAAATATGCAATTTGTATTAGAGACTCTAACCAAATACACCTATCAGTCGTCTATCTATTATCTACATTTGTGTCGAATCATCTTTAGGATATGACGAAACTATTATATTTTATCAAGTTAATATATCGTACAAATGTAGAATATAAACGAGGACCAAATTAATATAAGCTAAATTCAGAGTGAGTTTGGTATGCTAATCAAGAAAATAATTTATTAATAGTTCAGTCAAATGAAAAAAAAAAAGATTGTTAACAACTGTACGGGAAAATATCACAATAAAATAACGTAAGTGCGATTGACTGGAGAAAGAGTATTTTACCAATATAGAAAAAGGGGGTAGTGACAGAAAATAGTTTCTCATGTTTAACTAACATATTTCTTACACTTTTTAGTTTATAAATGGATTTAAATAATTTAATTTAACTTAATAATTAAAATATATTTTATTTGGTTTTAAAAATCCACGAGATAATTGAACGATGGAGATGTTTCTAGCTCTACACTAAAAGTTCGAATGGTTCAAACGTATCGGTTGTAGTTACGGATGCAGATGGTTGCGGTTCTAAGTGTTATTAAACGTTTTATAGACTGGCATAACGTTTGAAAATTTTACGTTTGCAAAATATTTGTGACTGGTTGATTATGAAATATTGCAGCAATTTAATAATAAATTACTAATATTAACATATTATAATATTATAAAAATATAAAGTATACTATTGTGATAAAATATAATGATTATTAATATAATATAATTTATAATAATATTATGTTTATTTAGGATACTGTTTGTGAATTTAAATTAATTATATAAAATGTGTGTATATTTTTTATAATATTTCTATTTTAAAATTTTAATTTTTATATTTATTTATCTACATGGAACCGTTTGCAACGTAAACACTAGCTGGAATCAGTTTTTTATTTTAAGAAGTTTGAAATGGTTTAAAATGATTTGTAAAAGTTTGTATGATTATTTCGAAACATTGTTAACCGCTACCATAGTCACAAAAGTTGCGTTCGTGAGTGGTAGACCCCAAATTAAAGTGACGCGTGGGCTGAAAGAAATGTTAAATTATTACCAATAGAAGAATGGAGTAATCCCCTATATATTATTTGAGAAGCATTGTAACATTTTTTTGTAGCCACATGTCATTACTAGAATGATTCTTAGAATCCTTAGAGAAATAGGTTGGTCCATTTAAATATATAATAAGCTTTTTATTAAACCACAATAAATGCATTATTAAATGTGTTTCATTATTTCCTTAAATAAGATTACGGAATTGTCTAATGTGGCTAAAGTATATATGACAATTAATGATTTTGAATAATAAAGATATAATAAAAATAAGTGTGTATTATAATTATATTTGTTTAATTTTAAGCTATTAAAATAAATTAAACAATCATAGTAACTATATAATAAAAAATTTTAAAAAATATTTATATATTATATTTTGAATTTTTAAAAACGAGTATAAATTACTAAAACTGTTAAAAGTTTCACATTCAAATTTTGTCATCTATGATTTAAAACTTTTGTTATGACATGATACAAATAATTAAAAAATAATATAAGTTAAAAGTCTCATTTAATAAGTATCAAAAATAAAAGATATATAAATATATGTATCATTTTAAATTAAACTATATGCCATATAAAAATATTTGAAAAATATTGACAACTTAATTTTTTAAAATATTATAAATTACTTAAACCATTAATCCCACAATGAAAATTTTGTTATCACTAATTTAGATTTTTTGCTATAACAGATACAAATGATAAAAAAAATGAGCAAAAAGCATCATCTAATAAATATTAATATTAAAATATACTATATATATGTTACTATCATTTAAATTTAATTATATATCATATCAAATAGAAAATATTTTTTCGATTTATAAAATTTATTTATATGTTCGCAGCAATTTAATTATATAAGTAGTAGATAATGACTTTTTAATTATTCAATATATATTTATTATTTCGTAATAAACATATAATATATAAAATAATTTTTATATATAATTTTTATCCCGCGCAAGGCGCGGGTCTTAACCTAGTGTTAACGTTTATAACTCAACTCCAAGGACGATCATTGTTATTGGACCTTTTCTTATTCAGGTCCAATGATTAGGGAATCCCTAATAGGAATGGACAAAAAAAACCTGAACCAAACTAACACAGACTGATCCAGCCGAACCCAAACGATTCAAGTTAAGGCAAAGTATATGTTCCTAACCATTTGGTTAAAGTTTTAGCAAGGCTTGGTTCATTTTTAATAATATTTAACCATCTAACATTTAAAAGAAAACTAAAGATATTTTTATACATTTTACTTCTAAATAAATAGATAAAAATATAAATTTTATATACTATCATTAAAACTGAAAATTACTATCACATTTATATTAAACTCGAAAACAATAATATAAAATTATTGAGTTATATCTTCTACATTTTTCATATGATGTTTGACTTTGCATATAAATATGAAAAAAATTGATAGATGATTTTTTATATTTATAAATTATATTTTTGTAACAGAACTATAACAAACATAAAAATTAACTCGAATGAATTAAATAAACACAAACAAAACTGAATTCAAACCAAACCAAACCAAACTAATTTATATTAGATGCACTCATCTTATTCTAGAGCATGTGATGTTCGGGAGTTTTACCAAAAACCCAAAAAGCTAAGTCTAGAAAACCAAAATCAAACTGGAATTCACAAATACATGAAGGGTTTCTAGTTCCTAATTTTCTAACTTTTCTTTATGGCAAACTTTTAAAATTTTACTATTATCAAAATGGTGTATGTTGTTGTTCGGTCCAGCAATGGGGTAGTTTGGTTTCTTTATTGCTGTTTTTTTTTTGCTCTTGCTTGTCTAGCATGTCTTAAAAAATCATCAAAGCTTTTCCCATTATGTTCACTGACAGAAGCAGGCGGTCCTCTCAGTTTTGTCAAAGAAATTGTAGAGAGATGCTGTAATGATTTAGGCATGTTTGTTTGTCTGTTTATGTTTTCTGAGACATTGGTTATGTATATGTTGACTACTATGTTATGGTGTACAATGTCGTTGAGAAGCTGAAGCTAGCAGGAGAAGAAAAACAGTGCTTGGCCATTTACGTACTCAAGCGTTGTTGGCGGAATTCAACCGATCCAACAGCTATGTTGTTCCGTGATGTAGTAGTGTGTCAACTTGAGAACATTAGTGTTGAGAAAAAAGTATATAAAGTCTGTTCATCACTCCATAATAAAAGAAGACAATGCTAACAAAATGAACATAAACCATCATCTAATAAGCATGTACAAAAAAAGTAACAACACAGAACATAAGAGAGCGCAACAGTGAGTCCAGTGAGACAATATTCCAAACACCCGGTGAATTATGAACAGTATTTTGCTTATCTAAGCAAACATAATCAGCCAATAAGTATGGAGATCAAAGGGAATGAGATCAATGCTTGCTTACAAACTCAACAAAGACCAATCTAGCACTAGAATTCTGGAAATCTGCAATTAATTTAATTGTTTTTGTGTTGTATAACATTCACACGCTGAGTGATGAGCTTGAAGTAAGCTTTAGCCACTTCATATTCTCTTTTGAAACTTTTGGTACAAATGAGTTTGAGGTTTTATAACAGTAAACCCAGAAAAAAGAAGATACAAATCCAAAAAAAGTAGTTGTTGGGTGTTTAGTTTCTAAGACCTCTTGCTGTTGCATTTGCTTTCTCAGGTTCCCAAGAGGTCCATAAGAAATCTACCTGTTGCCATGGGATCTGATGTCTGACTGAATATCTGCTCTAAAATTTTCTTAGTGCGGGTTTGAGATGTGATACTTGAAGAGATGCTCGCGGCAATAACATGATGAGTAACAAGCATTATCTAAGCTCATCTAACAAGAGTATTCTATTATGAAATGAAAGCCACCCAGTATTGTTATAAGCTCACCACACAAGCATTGACCAGTCACTTTTGGACATAATTGAGAGAGTTAGGCGGTGAATACTATATAGGTACGAGTGCATTGTGTGTTCCTTCGAGAGGCTAACATCAGCCAAAATCAGAGGCACGAGTGCATCATCCCCGACCCGATCAAGAATATACTAGTAACAAGTGACAACCTCCATATGAGTGTAAGAAAGATAGCGCTCTTATTTTAAACTTCAACTATTTGCTCAATGAGGGTAAACAATTTTTGCTTAACATCCAAGAAAAAAACAGTCTCTGTGCGATCGCATTAGATAAAGTAAGCGGCTTTCATGCGCTTCACACGGATATACAAACAAAGATCACGCAGACTAATCAGTTCAGGATAAAGCTCTCAACTTTCCCAGTTAAATGAGCACACAACGATCAAATAAAGATGACTTTGCTAATAGAAACCAAACCCATCAAGCTAAACCTAGTAGTACCATGGCAATACAATGACCAAGGATACCGACCACGAGAATGGAAAATTCTGAGAGACTTGGTTTCTTCTCCTCTCAGACTCCGCTGAACAAGGCAGAACGAAAGACCCGCTGAAACGAATAGAGTGTTTCTTTTGTCTTGTATCAGAGTCCCACATCGCTAACAATACAAGAGTGGAAGGCATGAGGAGTAGCATAAAAGAAGAGGCCATGAGTCTGAACAATTCATACCTTTCTCGGCCTTTTGGCTAAGATCAAGTGTAGTATCTGTTCTTATCAGTTTAATATCTGATATGTGGATGATTTGCTAGTGGACATACTCTCAAAGAAGGTTCCATTGGCATCTCTAGCAAGATTTCGAATGGTATCCAAAGGATGGAATGCTCTGATCAAAGATGTGATCAGATTCAAGAAGTCGTCTCAGATCATGTTGGTTGATTCTAGGGTTTATTTAGTGAGTATTGAATTCCTTGGACCTCAAGACAACATTGTAAACATAACAAGTCAGTTTAGCCTCAAATATCCTTTTTTAAAAATTTTTGTTATGCACCACTGAAGACAATAGATTAGTGGTTTGGAACCCATGCTTAGATGAAACCACCTGGATCAAACCAAGAAGTTACTACGAGAGATCTGATATCTTTGCTCTCGGTTAATCCTCATGCAACAAGTTCAAAATCTTGAGGATTGGTCTTCTACATGGTCCTGGACCTGCCTTTGAGTTTATGAAGCCACGCCTATATGAGATCTATGACTTTACCTCTAACTCATGGAGGGTTGTTAATGAGGCAAGAGACTGGTCCATTCTAGGGTTAGGGCGTCGCGGCACGTGTGTGGATGGAAACGCTTACTGGCTTTCTTTTAGTTGTACTAGTCAACAGCCGTGGATGGATATCATACTAAGATTCGATTTTTCAACAGAGAGATTCACAAGTATGTCTCCTCCCGTTGATGTTCTTTCTTGCAATGTTTTTGCTTTGTCTGTGACTAGAGAAGAGCACAAACTTTGTATGTTAGCTTCGGTTGCCGACGATGTAGATGTATGGATGGGAACCAAGATTGATGGTAATGGAGCCATGTCATGGAGCAAGTTCCTAACAGTGAAACGAGTATATAAGAACCAATGGATGTTCTTAACTGGGATGAATTTCTTGGTCGACGAGGAGAATAGAGTAATAGTCTGTCCCGGTAAATCTATGGACTCTGACAGATTCTTACACATTGTGGGCGAGGATAAATGCATACAGGTGGACAAGCATGATGCACGATCTAGATGCTCGCTTCTCCTCATCTATGTTCCGACTCTGGTCTCTGCTTCAGATCCAACTGGTTCTTTGGGGTAGTAGGCGCAAGGAAAGCACCAGTCATATGGCTTGTTGAATTATTCATATGAGTTTAGTATCTCTTCCTTTTACATAAACCAAATGATACAAATAGTGTTTTCACAATCATCAAGCATTTAAGACACATAAAATTTGAAACGTTTTCTCCTTGGCTTGATCCTTCTGAGTCACTTGCATAATCACTAACCTCCTCATCCTCCTCAGAAACATCCATATTGGGAATGTAGCTTTTGTTCTTGTTATATATATCTGGCTTAGGCCAACTTCTATAATCAAAATGAAATCATTCAAAGAGTTATAAAGTCATGGACTTGCTGCTGCTTTGTTACTCATCTCTAATAGCTAAGCATGTTTCTATTATATATAGATGTCACTTGCTATAATGTAGTGGTGCCAACTTGAGAACATTGTTGAGAGTAAGTATATCAAGTCTGTTCATCACTCCAGGATAAAAGAGAAGATTGTTAACAAGTAAAACACAAACCATCATCTAATAAGCATGTAACTATATATATGAAACAACACACAGCGCAAGGAAAATGGATTACATAAAAAAAACCAATCATGAGTGTATACAACGCTTTAAAGACTTGAAGTAATACTAGCATAAGATAAAAACAGTAGGTCATGTAACTTTTTAAGTTGATAAACCAACAAGAGTATAAGCTCACCACACAGTATAATAATAAGCTCACCAGAAGCATATTAAGTCGAAAGGTAGGCGTATGGTTATAATAAGCTCAACACAAAGCATTGAGCAGTCTCTATTGACACAGTTGAGTCTTGTTAGAGAGTTAAGAGATGTAAATTACAAGTGTACTAGTGCATTGTGTGTTCCTTCGACAGGGGTAATTTAGACAAGCATATCTAAGCTAACATGATCAGCAGATTTACGGATATCAAACAAGCTTATCAATATTGTAAGGGTAATTTAGTCAATTTCTTTTATTGGTTCAACTTTTCATAAACCAAAAGAATTTTAGTGATAAAAGAAAACTCTTTCCAATTGATTCATTTTATAATACGAGCCGCAAGTTTTGTTTCTCCGAGCAACAAACAAGAATGGCGGCGTCTTCGACCACCAACATCCTCTCCCTTGGCTCTTCTTCAGTTCACAGGTTCCCTCCAATCTGCAATCCTCCTCCTCTCCGTCTCTCCTTCCCCTACAAACCTTCCTTCAACCTCTCCTTCAAAAACCCTAAAACCACCACCGCCGCCGCCTCCGCATCTCCAACCCTCTCCCCCGCTAAACCCTCTCCTCAATTTCCCTTCTCCGACTCAACCAAATCAATCACGACCCTCGCGATTCTCGCCGGACTCGTAACCAAATCCCTTATCCACAAACTCTCCGCCGCCGTCGTAACCCTATCCCCACATATTCAAGCTTCCATCCGAGTCTCCGGTCCGCTCTTTTTCGCGGCGGCCCGTGACCGTCCTGCGGGTTATCTCAACACTCCCCTGACGGTTGTGGCGGCTGGTTTGTCCAAGTGGCTGGATATCTACAGCGGTGTGCTGATGGTTAGGGTTTTGCTGAGTTGGTTCCCGAACATCCCTTGGGATCGTCAGCCTCTGTCTGCCATCAGAGATCTTTGCGATCCTTATCTCAATCTCTTCAGGAACATCATCCCTCCTGTCTTTGATACCCTTGACGTCAGCCCTTTGCTTGCTTTCGCTGTTTTGGGTACTTTGGGTTCCATTCTCAACAATAGCAGATGATTTGGGTTATTACTACTCCTTTTGTGTTTTATTTATTGTCTCTACTTATAAGAAGCTAATGATTATGTATTGGATCTTATGGTCTGTGTTTCTGTGGCAATGAATGAGTTTGGTTAAGGGTTTTTGTTAATTTCTGAGTTGCTTTTGCTGATGTCTGTTCCTAAAACTTATTACATCTTTGAATCTCGTTTTACCAATTTTTGTTTCTCCAAAGTCTCTTAAAAGATTTTGATGCTATTCATATTAAAACCTGGGACGAGTAAATGTAATGCGCAAATCAGTAACCTGTGTTTTAAATGGCGCATGGCGCTACAAGGCGCTCGCCTTATGGTTAGAATGCTTTCAAACGTGGTTTAGTTATATACAGCTTTAGAGAACTTATATATGCATTGATAGATGTTCTTAGGTTAGAACTTAGAAGTGTATGTGTTAGCTACAGACGTGTAACTATTTCTATGGTTACATACAGAGGATAGTTATAGAGTAGACTCGTATATAACACTAGTACAGTCAGCTATATCAAACTGTCTTATTTATACACACTAATATAGTCAGCAACAAGTTAGTCATGCACACTAATATAGTCAGCTATGTACACATATATAAACACCAAAACAAAGAACTTGAAACAAAAAAAAACTAAATTCAACTGATCAAATCCAACAAAACCTAAAACACTGAAGATCTAAGCATTATGTTTTAAGGATATTTAAATGGTCGAGAAAGTAGTGATAGAGTTCCAAGATGTTTTAAGGGTTCCGTCAAAGTAGTGTTTTAACGGAAACGCGCGCCTTTGAACCAAGGCGCTTATATTTAAGCCAATGGCGCACCATGGCGAGCGCCTTGAGGAACTAGGGCTCGCCTTAGAGGACTGAGGCGCTGGGACCATCGCCACGGTGCGCCTTGGCGCAAAAGGCGATCGCCTTTTAAAACACAGTCAGTAACTGAAATTGTGAGTTCCAGATTCGTTGAAAGCTTTACCACTGGCTGCTTTTGGGGGGTATGCTAATGAATTGAAACATTTGAGCTTTACAAGTATCGAGCAGGCACTTTTGACACAGTTGAGTCTTCTCAGAGAGTTAAAGCGATGAATACTACAACTGTACTAGGGAGCCTTGTGTGTTCCTTAGAGAGGCTACCATAAACAGTAAGTTGCTTATTAAGCAAACATAATCAGCCAAAAAGTATATGGAGATCAATGCTTGTTTACAACCTCAACAAAGACCAATCTAGCACTAGAGTTCTGGAACTCTGCAATTAATTTCATTTGTTCTTGTGTTGTATAACATTCACACCCTGAAATGATGATTTTGAAATAAAGCTTTAGCCACTTCAGATTCTCTAATGAATTTTTGGTATATTTGAGTTTGAGGTTTTATAACAATAAACCGAGAAAGAAAAGATACAAATCCAAAAAAAAGTAGTTATTGGGTGTTTAGTTTCTAAGACCCTCTTTCTGTTGCATTTGCTTTCTCAGGTTCCCAAGAGGTCCATATCCTTTATCCTTCTCTTCACTGCCACAATCACACTTCCTCTTATTCAGATTCGCACCGCACTTCAAGCACATTCCTTTACACGCAGGATCACATATCGCATTCATGGTGATCTCTAAATGCACCAAGTCTCTTATATGCTTTGAGATATCTACTTCTTTCACCTCAGGTGGAAAATGGAGCTTATCCTCCCAATCTATCTCATCATCCTCATCCTCATCTTCTTCTCTGTCGTCCAAAGAAAAGGAATTGGCTTTGTCATTACCGAATGTGAATCCTAGATCAATGACATCCGGTTCTTCAACCGGCTCTTCGGTTAGTAACAACGAGAAGTTGGAGAAGATGCTCTCACCTGCTTCCTCACCGCATCTTCAACACACATAAGGAAAAAACAAGTAAACAACAAAGTTGATGCAGTGACAAGACTAGTAAAGACTCATAAGAAAGCTACCTGTTGCAGCCAAGTGTGATTACAGTCCTGACAATCCCATCGAGTCTCAGCTTCTTCTTCTTCCTTATGACATCAACCGAAACTTGAACAGGTGTCCCGTCCGGATAATCCTTAACATCTTTTGTCACTCTCAGTCCCATTGAAGAAGCTCTCTTCTTAGAGACCTCAGTGGACAACTTCCCCAACCCAAGCCTCTCTAAGGTGGTGCAGTATTCAACATGTGTGACTGACGCATTTCTCCTGTACATAACCGAACCTTCCCATGGTGAACCGGTATCCTCGACGTCCTCCTGATCTTCCCAATCAATATCTATTGTGCTGTTGTCTGTAAAAGACTCCGGACTAACTAGTATCTGACTCTTTGCTAGCCTAGGAAGCTTATGCGGTCCTGTGAACAAGTAACTGATGTCCTTCTTGATACCAGTGATGGAATTGGGGTAGCCGAAGGCAGAACATAGAGTTAAGGAACGTGTTTTGGGTTTCAGAAAACTTGGAGTTGACAGTTTGGTCTGTGGGAAAGGGGGAGCTACACTAGATGAAGAGCAAAGCAGAGACATTTTTACCGCACACTGGCACTGTATGTAAGTTGGTCAAGCTATCATACTAACACATGATGGGGGAACAAGTAGAGAAGAATCAAGTATCAGTCTTTCACCACACCTGCAAGAAACATATGATGTTGAAGTGTTAAGACAGGAAGATTCACAGGAAGCATTAGAAGGAAACTAATCTCAAGGAACTAAAGAGATTGTAGTAAGCATTTTGTCGAACACCTTCTATGCATCATTTCATATAGATAAAGGTCACACCTTTCGACTTCCAATTTACAGCCGATGAACAAAATCATGATCGAAATTTTCCAAATTGTCTAGTGTAAATTAAAAGAGAGAAGAAGGGCTTAAGGTATGAGATTGCTTACGGACAAAACTCGCTTCAGGGCTGGACTGTGTTCCTTTCCTTTATCACTTTGGAGAGGAATCCTTAATTTTATGCTTGGAAGGAAGAGAACAGCTTCCCTCGTTTATCTTAAACCCCCCACCCAATCCACTCCTTACTCGGTCCAATTCGGTTCAAATCTCGGTTTAATCTAACCAAACCAAATTGAAGTGATAAATTCATTCCCTAATAGTAAAGCCATGCGGGTTCGGTTCATCCAGTTAATTTGGTTTCTGATAATTCTATTGAAATTAAACGAGTATTTGTTTTTGGTAATATTTAGTTTAAATTAATTTTGGTTAGTTCTAAATAAATTCAACTATTATTATTTGAAACTTTAGTAAGTTCGGAATTTGGTTAAAACTAAATAAATTTGAAAACCGAACTAATCGGATATCATACCAAACATGGATTTTAAAAAGTGTGCCAAACTGAACCAAATTCATCATCAAACATGAATTTAAACCAAAAACTAGATTTTGACTCGTACATCTACACAACTGTTTTTTCATTTTTGTAGTATATAACATTCATAACTGATCGGCATTTTTTATTGGTTGTATATATGTTTGTTATCTATATTGTGGTTGGATATTAAATAAATAAAGTGGTATATTACATAAATTATTTGTCATTTAATTATGTTTTACTATATGAACTATTGTTCTATAATATTTTTTTTATAAATATAACCATTACTATGTTTCTATATACTAGTACATTTATTTTCAAAAATATATATTGCATAGCCAAATATAAGCTATTCTTAGTTACTAACCAATAAAAATATGTCATGTACCATATCTTGTTTATGAAAAAAATATTAATTGTAAAAAAAAATTGACATTGCAAAATTCTAAATTCTAAACCCTGAACCTTATAACTTGAATTCTAAACACTAAACCTTAAATCTTAGTATTAACATTAAATCCTATAGCTCAAACTCTAAACACTAAACCTAGAGTTAATCCTATATTCTAGGGTTAATCCTAAACCATGGGGTTAACCCTAAACCTTAATATTAACCCTAAATCCTAGGATTTAGAGTTTAAAGTTTAAGATTTTTAGGGTTTAAGGTTTTGCTGACACTGTTTAGGGTTTAATGATAATCCTAAGTTTTAGGACTAATCCTAGGGCTTAGGATTTAGAGTTTAATGTATAGAGTTTGAGCTAAGGTTTAGTGTTAATCCTAGGATTTAGAGTTTAATGTTTAGAATTTGAGTTAAAATGTTTAGAGTTTACCAAGTTTTACAATGTCAATTTTTTTTTCTTTTTAGCAATTAATATTATTTTTACGTTTTCATATTTTTTTCATAAAGGAAGTGTCACATGACAGTTTTTTATTGGTTAGTATCAAGAAGGTGAACCTATAGATTCAACTTAGGAGGTAAACCCAAAATAACCCTATAATATATATAACCTACTCTAGTTTTACAATATCTATATTTTCTTCTTTGTCAAAAAATTATAATTTCTTTCAAATATGCTTATCTTTTTCTTTTTTATTATTCAAATATGTTTATCAGTTATGTACACATGTATTTCCTCTTTGATATATTTCAAAATCATTTTTTTATTGATATGATTTTTAATTGGGAGAATTTGCCAATTAGCCAATTTGTTCAATTATGTTCTTAGCATTTCCAAGTTACCGGTGACAGAGAACAAATCATAATGTTGACGAAAACACATGTGACCAGAAGAATTAAGGTTGAAGATGGACAATCAATAAATAACTACTATGCTCAATTAATTATCGTTAACACTTATCTTCGATAAAATTCAATTTTTTAATTTATTTTTTTTGCTACGACCAACATATTAGATGTTTAACTCTCCAAAAGATAAAATAGAAACATAGTTTACTAAGGAAGATGATAAACGATGGGGAGCGATGCCGACAATATTGTTCTCTATGTACAAAACAATAAAATAGAACATTCATAAATAGTACAGAATAAAAATATTTTGTTTACAAGTGAATTAAAACATAGTATATAATATAGTACAGTTTAATGAAATTATCGTGTGTTCTATTTTGATTTTTCTGACATTGGTAGGCACACATGTCGGCATTCTAGCTTTGTTGAAGTTTTTGGTGCTGTCGAGGACCCCCTCCGGTGGCTCTCCTCACTCGATTGTTGGGCAATCGATTAGTCTCTCTTGCAACCTTGGCGCCTCTGTTTTGGTTTGAGAATGAGATATTATAAAATCATAATATATAATATAGTACAATTTAATGAAATTATCGTGTGTTCTACTTTGACTTTCCCGACATTGGTAGGCACACATGTCGGCGTCCTAGCTTTGTCGAAGTTCTTGGTGCTGTCTAGGACCCCCTACGGTGGCTCTCCTCACTCGATTGATGGGCAATCGATTAGTCTCTCTTGTTTACAAGTGAATTAAAACATAGTATATAATATAGTACAATTTAATGAAATTATCGTGTGTTCTATTTTGTTTTTTCCGGCATTGGTAGGCACACATGTCAGCGTCCTAGCTTTGTTGAAGTTCTTGGTGCTGTCGAGGACCCTCTCCGGTGGCTCTCCTCACTCGATTGCTGAGCAATCAATTAGTCTCTCTTGCAACCTTGGCGCCTTTGTTTTGGTTTGAGAATGGGGTATTATAAAATCATGAGGGTAAAACATTCTTAGCTCGTGAAGGGTGTCGCATTATTGTCTCTTTTGGAGGAACTGCGACCTATTGTAACAGTATTCAAGAAATTTCGTATCACTGTCCCTTCTGGTGTAATTCCAACCTCTTGTTGCGGTATTCTGTCCTTGTCGAAGGCATAGTTGATTTTCTTCGAAGTCCTGACAAAATAAATGGAGGTTACCAATACCGGGTTTCCAAGAAAATAGGGTTTTTGCTGAAAACGAAGAATGACTCAGAGTTTATGTTGCCCTTTACGGTCCAACTGATGAAAGGCAGACTATTAGATACCAATAGTTTTCCTTATTTTTGTTATCAATGTAGGAACTTCTTGATTGTTTGCCTTTTGTTATAAACACACATGCAATGCTAGTTTCTTTATAGTTTCTGCTCCTGAGCTTGTCTTTGCATTCTGGAAAATAAGAGACCAAGTAGAGTGTTGAGATCAATCTAGCATCTCTAGCACCATGACTACTAGAGAATCAACTTTGAACTTAGAAGTACATTGAGACAGAGTAAATATCCAGTTTAGCTTTGGTTAAAGAAGCGACATCAACAGATGTACATGACATCTGAGAGTTGAACTGGTTGAGAGAATAGATGTGCGGTGCCACAATCTGCGTTTGGACCAGTTGGAATCATCACGTTTACTTCTAATGTTCCCAGTTTATTATCAATGTAGGAACTTCTTGATTGTTTGCCTTTTGTTATAAACACACATGCAATGCTAGTTTCTTTATAGTTTATGCTCATGAGCTTGTCTTTGCATTCTGGAAAATAAGAGACCAAGTAGAGTGTTGAGATCAATCTAGCATCTCTAGCACCATGACTACTAGAGAATCAACTTTGAACTTATAGTACATTGAGACAGAGTAAATGTCCAGTTTAGCTTTGGTTAAAGAAGCGACATCAGAGAGTTGAACTGTTTGAGAGAATAGATGTGTGGTGCCACAATCTGCGTTTGGCCCAGTTAGGAACGTTAGGGAATGCATTATTTCTCGCCGTTCTTTGGTCACCATTCATAACCTAAAACAATACTAAAACCCCACCCTACTCGGTCTATTTCGGTTCAAATACTTGGTTTACTCTAACCAAACCAAATTAAGTGATAAATCCATTCCTTACTAGGCAGCGGTTCGGTTCGTCCAATTAATTTGGTTCGGGTAGTTTGGTTTTCTGTTCAATTTCATTTTTAATTATTTATCAAATTTAACCGAAGTATTTGATTTCGTTAATACTAAGTTCAAATTCAAATAATTTTGGTTACTCTTGGATAATTCAGTTATCTGATTAGTTCGAATTTGGTTAAAACTAAATAAATTTGAAAACCAGACTAATCGAATATCAAACCAAACCGATATCCAATTTTTTTAACCAAATTATTGCCAAACTGAACTGAATTCATAACAAAACATGAACTATAAACCAAAAATCTGGTTCAGGTCAAAATTCCAGCTCTAATCCCAACTATTAAGAATGATTTATGTCATGGCATGATCTACAAGAGAACCTTTATTTATCTCGAAACCAAAAGTCTCAGAACCAAATCCAAATCTCCAAATCTAAAATTCATTCAAATCATAAGTCAAACAAGAACCAAACAACAATAAGCATCACCAAAGACAATACTAAACTGAAAATAGGAAACGCATAAGTCAAACAAACTGCAAAACAAAAGAAACACTACCACCCATAACAATAATCTCAAATTCTCAAGCCTCTCTCAAACCCACATTTTCATTACTTAATCTGCCTCAGCATAAGCTGTTTCGAGATGAGCTTGCTCTGCTTCCCTAACTTCTTTCTCAGTCTTCCTTCCTTTCTTCGACTTGTAGTAAACACTCATGAACGTTCCCACAGCTCTGTACTTCTTGCGGCAATGCTCGTACAAGTCACCATCAAACATCCTCCAGAAACTCTTCTCATCAAGCTCAGACACCGCGTACTGAGGCTGGAACCCGCCGTTCTCTATCAGCCATTTCTCCATCTTACGCACAGCTTCAGACCCATCAAACTCTTCACCTCTCAGAACAGGACCTGGTGCGTAGTACACTCCAACGTCAGTGTACATCTGAGCATCTTCCGTGTCTCCTTGTCTCTTCTCGTACTCAAAACCTGCCTCAGGGTAAATCTGCTGTTTGATCGGTGCCTTGTAGAGTTTGTGTGGGCATAGCCAAATCGGATACACCTGCACAAAGGATACAACAAGTTTGAGTGACGAAACTAATATTAAATATTGTGGTTTTGGGCCTAAGAGGATTACGGGCTTTTATTTTACCTCCATTTCGCGGTGGACCCATTCGAGAGCATCACCAACTTTGTAAAGAGGAACAAGCATGTCCTGAATCACATGCATATCATGGTAATAGTTTCTGATAGCTTCACCTTGAGTAGCCTTAAGAAGAGAGACCTTTGGAGGCATCAACCAACCAAATAAGAACCTAAACCAAAACTGATCACCAAAAGGAAGAATCAGCTTCCCTTCCCAGTACAAGCACCTCGTGTGCCTATGGTAGTACTCACGAGTAGGAATATACTCAACAAACTCTCCCTTCTTCAGGGCGGTCTGCGCGTGCTGGTAGAACCACGGCTTGAACCACCACCCCACGTTGTTGATCTTGTTCCCTTTCTTCTTGGCCTCTTCTTTAGACGCGTATGTTCCAACCATCATCACACCTTCCGTCGGATTGTAAACCATGCCTTCAACGAAGTCAGGGATCTTCGACGTGTCACCATCTTTGGGCGCGAATGAGTCCATATAGCCTTGAGCTAAGGTTTGTAGATCTCCTTTAACCGGTATGTAAGTGAGTCTCATGTACTCCTTAACCGGTATAAGCTTGATCTCAGCTGCAACAAGGAGCCCGAGCGTTCCTTGAGACCATGGGATCGCGTAGAAGAGATCAGAGTACTCATTATCCTTCGTGGCACGGACAAGCTCCCCACCAGCTAGAACAATCTCGTAAGCCACGACGGTGTCCGCAAACAAACCGTAGAGGTGAGAGCTTCCTTCGATACCGTAACCGTTGATGAGACCACCAACGGTGAGATCATCAAGCTCAGCGACGACAGCGAGAGAGAGGTTCATGGGGACGGTAGCACGAGAGATCTGTCCCATGTTGACGAGAGGCTCAACTCTAGCGATCATCTTCTCCTTGTTGATCTCTAGAATGTTGCGGAACTCCCCCAAGTCGACTTCGAAGTGTCGCGCTCTCTTGTAGTCCACGTTTCGCATACCGACGGCGATCCACGGCTTGCGCGCGGTGCAGACGAGTCCGTCCTTGGCCGCGTCTCTCTCCTTGAGGCGTTTGATGACTTTGGCGACGTTCTGGTCGTGTTCCTTGCGGCGTTTCTCGTAGGATTTGGACTCTGACCACATGTCTCCGAGGTAGATAAGGAAGTAGAGCGTGGCTGAGATGGGGAGGACGACGAAGATGACGATGATCCATCTGAACTTGACGAAGTAGTCGACCCATGTCTTCTTTCTCTTGGGCCTTACGAGCGGTGCCTGGAGATCAGACATTTTTGAGATTCCCTCTCCAACACTGCATCAGAACAAAACAAATCCATGGTTAAGTAAACAAAAGGATCTTAAAGAAATTTTCAGATCCATCACTGTACAACAAACCATAAGAATCAAAATATGAAAATACACATATATATATTATACATGCTTGTGTGTTTGAGTGATGAATGTGTAAGGACTATAGTGTGGGCTCCATGGAAATAATGGACTACTGAACACAAAAACAACTAGGCATGAAGTTATATGCTTGTGGAAAGGACAAGGAGAGAGAAAGTTCTGGGATTGGTTCTAGTCGTTAGATCTACGTATCTAGTCTTCCTACAAAGTAATTAAAAGAATGTTGAGCAGGTTCAATTTTGCTTGAAGTTGGAAGACTGAGACGGTTAAAAGATCAAAATTCACATGGTTCACACTTGTGGTATGTAGTGAGCTATCAACAGAGTACGAGAGATCTAAGGAAGGAAAAAGATGAAACCAGAGACTGAGAGAGATAGAGAGTACCTGAAGAATCCAAGGGAGGAGATAGAGAGAGAGAGGATATTGAAAGTGTCCGGACAGTGAGAGAGAGGATTGTCTTTATAATTCAAAAAAGGTGATTATAGCCAGCCTGACTCACGTGTATTATCGAACAAAACAATTTGATTTTTCCATTATTTTATGATTTTATATTTAAAAGTTTTATATTTTAGTAAAAGATTATTAAATTAATATCAACCAATATTAAGAAAATTATGCCATAAATTATTATCTAAATTTATACTATGTCTTGATGGTTTTTTTAATTTGTAAAAGGCAAAATATCCAACAATTTGAAAGTTCCTAACAAAGTTAACTCAGAACGTTGATTGAGAAAAAGATAGAAAGTATATATCTTTTTAATAGTTTTTATTTCCCATTGGTATAAATTATAACAGATATAAAAGTTTACAAAGGCTGGAAGACATGTATCCAATCAAGGAATTTATATATGTCAAATTAATATTTTCTAAATGCATTTTTAAGAGTTTATTATATGAAAGTTCCTTTCAATAATTTCTAGTGAAAAAGTCCTACATGTTTTTTTAATGTCCCTACCCTAAGCATATGCTTGCTGATCACAATGAATTAATGATATCCATTTTTTCTCATCAGAATTCATATACGAAAATTATTGGTAGCATTATAAGTGTCTGCATCGTAACACGATGATTTTAAAAAGGAAGTATCGTGTAATTTGGTGGAAAGGCGATCAATAAACATTTCTATAGCCAATAATCTCTTACTAATATCTGCTAAAAACTGTTCAGCTGATTTAGCAAATAGAATAAAACGCACTTTAACTTTAACAATAAAATCATGAGCTTTTGGAAAATGGCTACACTTTAAAGTAATCAACTGCTCAAAAAGTAATGGTTTTCTTTTATTTTTGTAACCAAAAACTAATTAATTATATGAAATATGAAAAGGTTTACAGGGGTGATTGCACGTTTGAGAACGATATACAGCTCTGGCAAAATCTCGTAAACTATATCTAAAAATATGCCAACTATTACCACTCATGTATTACAACTCCAAACCATATTTTTATATAAATAAATATTGGAAACTTTTAATTTGACGTCGGTAAAATTTCATTCACGCTTCAAGCTTTTGTTTCCTAGATCGTATTTCATGTTGAATGCATATACATATAGACAAATTCAGAAACTGAAACTTTGCTTGGGTGGTTGTAACTTTATAAAAGCACCAATCATTTTTAACTGAAGTTTTATTTTTCAAAGATTGGTCTTGCATGGTGTACAAGAAATTGTGAACACCAATGTTTACGTTACAGAAATCATTTTTTTACAGCAGCAATTTTGTTTTTATGTAAGCATCCAATACAGGACATTACTATTTGGTCCAGTGCCACGCAAATAAACCCATGCGTTCTCCATCGACAAAGAAACGTCATTTTCCAATTTAATTCTACATATTAATTTCAGATCACACTTCCATTCATCAGAGCGACACATTGTGATTTGTAAAAAGATCGGAGCGCGCATAATCACTAAATAATGTTTCAAAATCTTTCTGTTCATCCTTTCAGTCTTATAGTTGTAACTAAAAATTTTAAATTACTATTTACGACATTAAAGAATCAGTGAAGTACTGAAGTTGAAAATGAAATAAAATGAGAGTAAAAGACAAAAGAGAACGGAGAAACCGAAGAAGAGAGTTTGGGAAAACAAACCTATAAGCGAGGACTGTCCACCACATGTGCCTGACGTGATCTCAACTCCTTCACGTGACTTCTCTTCCTCATATTTGGTAATATAATCATATCATCTCTAGTCTCCATTTTTCTCAACTATTAATCACTTTTTTTATATCATGTGTTTCTGTTTTGTTTCTGTCACTTAGACTTAATTTAATGCACCCACGATCCCCTTGTTATTCTATATGTTTGATTGCATATATTCTTTTAATAAGTGTAGATCTAATTGCCTCTTAACGTGCAGTTAATTAGCATGATATATATATTATTGTAAGTTGTGGTCTTCAGTTTAACATTATTACATAATCTATGATTCTAGCAATAACAATCAATGATTCCAAATCCAGCAGGCCAGCAACATATCTTCAAGTGTTTGTGGCTTTTAACCAGACAATACTACTACTACTACTTGCACTTAACACAACTGTTAGGCAAATATGTTATACTTAAGATTGAGAAAAAACTAATTACTTCTCAACTAAATATACAGAAAATTAGATTAGCTATCTGAGAATCATGTAGAACTTAATGATCCTCCTAACATGATCTATCAAGACAAAGATAAGAGCCAAGAAACCATTCAAAAAGAGAGAAGATTACCTTGTTTATACTCTTGCTCCTCTAAGCACATCCCTGGCAGAGTATTACAGTTGTTGTACCTGAAAAATGGACAAAACTACACTGGAAAGCATTATTACGACTTCCATGTGTAAACTTCCACAACACATTTACAGAAGAAACAGAATCGTTTACTTGTAGAAAGAATAAACTTTATTTGAATGGAGAATTAATTTTCCATGTACTATATAACAAACCACTGGTATACACGTTGATTCACTGTTCTAAGAGATTGTGTGAAATATATCCTAAAACTTTCTGCCGCCAATAAGTGCCCCTCTTCTAGTGACATGCATACAAATGGCATTAGAATGTAAACACAAAACTGAGACTTCGTTATAAGCCATCTCTAACGTCGAGAGGAGAGAATGAACCAACCTGCCATTAAATAAAGAGGCTTTGGTCAGTCAATCATCAAGGGGCACCAATGGTTGAAAACAGCAGAAACTGGAAGCTAGACTATATCAGATGAAATACAAGACTCCACCAGACCATTGATCAAATCACACAATCTTTACAGAACACTAAGTTTCTTATTATACATTGCATGCCAGGTTCTCAGTATCTTCCCACTTACAGACTTCGGTTCATTATTTTCAACTTACATAGTTTTATCTAACTGACAACTCTTTTTCGAGTTTCAAGTATTAATATGAAAAGCCTAAACAGAAACTATGCTAGCTTTTATTCAGTGAAAGAATTGCAACTGATTCTCAACTATATGCAAAGACTTATCTATTCAAGTGAGTTCAACTGATATTGGCAACCATAGGCAGAACTTACAAAGTTTCCATTTCTAGGTTCAGAGACTTACTCCGGCAAAATAAATCGCTAGTGATCCATACAACACCATGTTACGGGTTGAAGAAACTTGAGCCGCCCATGTTAATAGCAACGAGCACCAATACAGAAGTGATTACACTGAACCACAGCAATGCTAATCCTGAAAATAGAAAGCTTAATAGTTTTAGACCAAGCAACCATGGACGCAAATCATAATAAGACCGAGCCTCGATATACCTCCATCATCAACGGAGCTTCTATCAGAACTCGGGGTTTTCACTTCCAAATCTGATATGCCTCCATTGCCAGAATTGTCCGGTTGAGACTTTGAGTCCTCCGTAGCCTTTGAGGGTACTGGTGGCACGCTTGCTTCACCTTCATAAAGTTTGTTCCCAGCTTCTGATGAAACTATGCCTTGAAATTCCTCGCTCAAAATTAATGCAGACAGCACATTCATAAACGACTCTGGACCAAGATCATCAGAAGGAATCTTGTCACGCACGAATGAGCTAGGTTCTTCGGAATCCGACATTTCATCATCGGAAGCATCTGCATTAATGGCTTTTGCATTGCGTTTATCATCTTCTTCATCCTCCACGTATGCTTTGTATGTAAGACGCAGTAGTATTTCTCCAGCAGATCCCTTTCCAAATAAACTCCAACCGCCTTGCAGAACAACAATTCTGTCTGTAGGAACCGTATCTGGTAGTGATCCGAGGTCAACCTAGACGTATAATAAGGTTAGTAATAAGGTCATGCAGACAGCTAATAAGGTTAGAATAAGCTTATGCAAACAGCAAAAGTAATTAATTCTGAGATTCTCGGATTAGGCACGCAACCAATGGGTTGATATTGACAAGTATCAGACCAGATGCTGAGTACTCAAACTGCAGCATCAACATATAAAACCCCTTTAATTGATATATTGTGCAGAGAATAAGGGGATGTAAGTGCGTTCTTTATGTTGTTATTAAACAGTGTAAAGAATTACAGAGAAGCCTACATTTAGCAAACATAAGAAAGCATGACATAGAAGTAAAAGATCATCATCTTGAGAAATCATTTCAGACAACATATCAAGCAGTTCTTATGCATATTACAAACAAAATAAAAGGAAATATATTTACCTCTCCAGTGCCAATAGCCATATCGGCGAATCCAAGACAGTCATTGACTTCAATTTGTAACACTTGTTCTCTAGGATTTGAAACAAGGAATTGGAAGTCCTGACAAATATTTATGATACAGAAATATGCTACACAGTTTTAGCGATTTGACAAAAACTAACCGACCACCAGAATATGAATAAGCCATTGAGATATATAAGCACTTTACCTGATTCCAGATTGGCTGACCAGGAGCCCCAATCACAGTAGTTTGACTATTCTTCTTACTGCGGATAACTTGATCACCCATTCGTAAAATAACATATGGATCCGTTCTACCTATTACAAAATATAAAAAAAAAATGTTCTCAATGGAGGAACAAGTAAAGTGATGAAGAATATGTGATGAATGCATAAATAGAACTGATTTTTGTTGCTCCACGTATTCGAATGAACCTGGCGTTATATATATATCGACACTAAAATAACAGACTGCCAGAACGTAATCAAAGGACGAAGAAGGAAAATATGGAGGGAATTCAACTTACCAGAGAACATGTATGGGAGTTTCTGGGCATTTACAAGAGTAACAGACAGTTCCCCAACAAAATCCTTGTTCCCTTCCTGCATGTCTCCAGGTTTTATGTCTTCTGAAACAGGTCCAACAGCTTTTCCTTTCTGGAAATCCAAGACAATTTTCTTTGGCCGGACAAATAAGCGAGGCAAATCTTCTGTCAGCAGTTTGGTCAAGAACCTGAAAGAGGTAAAGTGGGAAAAGGAGGGAAGAAACTGATATATCAAAACCTTGAGGAGAGCGAACAATCAACAGAGAGAAAAAGAAAGCTAAAATGAATAGCAGTATCAGATCAAACTATTCACAACTACAACTTAAAGTATATGCTCCTAAAATTCACAGAAGAGAAGAACAAAAAACAGTTGGCTAAAGGAGGTTACGAAACCCCTTTCTACAACTATTTACCTCATCTAAACAGGAAACAGCTTTCAAGTACTAATCACTTATACTAATGCAGCATTGAACCCAGTGGTTGAAAAATGTGCAGCAAATAAGATGCATGAAGACAAGCATAGTAGGACTTACATGGATAGAACAGGAATTCCTGATGTTATCATCCGAAGCATTCATGCAAAAAGAAGTAAAATTTATGAGCAATTACTCATGTTCATATTTTCAAAATTAAAGGAAATGCGCTTTGCACATTATTCAGCAATAATTGATAGCATAACATGTCCACATTTTATAAGATCAACAACTCAACGTATCACTAAACAAGAGATTGCGTATCTACTCTTAAAGAAGATACAAAAAAGATGTGAATGAGATTACGAGAAAGTATCAGATAATCATGATTCACCCATACCCATTAGATTAAACAATCGGAATGGTGCCAGCTCAAATTTGATCTTCGGAAGTGATACAAATGCCCATGATGCAGCTCCAACCCAAGGCGCTGACGGTATCAATCTTAACTTAACCCAAAGCTCACCGTCGATGTCAAAATCTCGTATACCAACTGGCACAACTACTGGGATGATTCCAAACTTTAAAGTGAGCATTAACAACATCCGAGCACCACCAGTATACCTAAGACCAATCTGGTACCTATAAAAAGAAGAAAAATGACAGCATAAGGAACCTTGAACTGAGCCGTGAGCAAACCGTTTACGTATCCAAACCCAAAATGACAGAAAGTTCATTAACCATAAGTGTATTGAAGCTTCGGTGACTAACAAACAACAACTGAAACCAACAATGCCACCATTTGATCCACTTGCACAATACATTGAGTACCTTAAAGCAAGTAAGAGTAAGCAATAGCACCCAAAGGTATGAAGAACTTACTGCAAGTCATTGACGCGTCTTGACGTCCTCCTCTCAACATTTCTAACAGACAAAGGCTCATCCCCAAGCGAAAACTGCTTGATCTCAACTCTCTTAACATAATCAGGCTTCTTCAAGTCATCAATCACAGGCTGCAACAACCCAACGAGCCAATTCTCAATCCCACCTCTGTAAACTTTCCAGAGCTTCACCAACACCATGTTCACCCACTCCACCGACTCTTTCCTCTGCAAATCCTTCTCGAATGACGGCGAGGGAAGCTGCGCCCACGGCCCGGCTCTCTGTTGCCTATCTTGCCTCCGCCTCTTTCTCCACGCCCAGAGCTTGTCGCAAACAACGCCAACGAAGAAGAAGAACGCGAAGAGACCAATCGCGTTGCGGTTAATCGGCGGGGAGGGGATGGGGTGGATAACGCCAAGCTGAGTCCTGAGCTTATCCACAATCGGATCTTCTCTATAGTTAGTGAAACTGCTTCGCCCACTCTGAATCTGTGACGATGATGATGGTTCTTGTTCGTCTTCGAATTCATTCGAGAACCGAGCAACCACAAGGCTCCTCGCGACCTTTCTCGCTGAATCCCCGCCGGAAACAAACCTCGAGCTCGCATTCGTGACCTGAACTCTGGTTTTCCGGCGGAGAATCCGCCGCCTCGCGAATCTATCGCGGAAGAGAATCAGGCCGTGCTCGTTGGAGCAAGGGCATAACAGGCGGCGCGAGACGCTAGCGTGAGATAAGAAATCGAAGCTAGAAGATTGTGGAATCATTTATCAATCGTCTTTTTATTTCACCGGAAGCTCCACGCAGGAGAGTCTAATTGACGCATCTCCAGAATAGCGAAGGTCTCTCTCACGGTAAATATGAACAGTGAATAGTGTACGGCAGTGACGACCGTTTCTCCCTTAGGGTTTTTTCGGTGAATTAAATTCAAAATCGTGAAGGATTGCAAAAAAAATAGCGACGATGATGAATACAAGAAGATGAGAGAATGCTGAGAGATGGAGAGAGAAGGATAGAATTGGCAAGTGATGGGTTTGTTTGTTTTGTAGTTTATGCGAGAACCAGAAGAATATGCGAGACTATTAGGAAAGCTGGAAAAATACCAGTCACGGCTAATTTTTATGCGCGTTAAAAACTATTTGTGGGAGATCGTTAGTCCACTAGTTTTACTAAACAAATATTAATACTTTTCTAATAAATTTGAATTTTAGAAAATATGATTTTTTTTTTATCAATTATGCAAATTAATAAAAAAAAAATTTACTATGGTATAAATAAAACTTATTAGATATAATTTTTGATAGCAAAATTCTAGTGTGATGCAAATCTAATAAATAATGTATTAATCTTCAGAATTTATAATAAAAGAATAAATCAATGAAATATATTATTTATAAATTTTGATGTTTTTTTTTCTTTTGATAAAAGACTAGTTAGATTGTTTCAAATGTTTAGGCAGCTTTATATATTTGATACCATATATTTGATACGCAGCTTAATCCGTTCGTTTGATACCATATATTTTGTTAATGTCACGAAAAAACATAATACGTTGGAAAATCTTATGGGTTACTACTGTCTTTGATATCTTGAGACTTGAGAGGTCGGCGACCTAAAAGAAGAATGGTACTAGTTTACCCGTAATCTTGCCTTCTTGGACTCTTCCACACGTTAGTCGGCGCTCTCCCACCATTTCCTGTCCACAAAAAAAATACATTAAGAAAATGGCTTAAGAAGCATGTTAGTTAATGGCCCAGCTCCAACCATAGATTAGCGAGTGGTAGTGAATAGTACATGTTAGATAGATAGATAGATCTCATTGGGTGTTAAAAAAAGAAAGGATCTCATTGTTTTAAACTTTGCTACCTTCGTCTGACTCTCTATCAAGAACAACATGTAGAAAGTAGGCATATATCTCCCTTTTGACTCGAATTGTAATCACTACCATCACTATATTTATGGGTCAACTTACCATCTGCTTTATAATGTGAATATGCTTTCTATACCGTATTGAATTTAAAACACTAACCACGTGCGTCTAATATGTATTTTATTCTGACCCGTTGGAGATAGACGACTTAGGGGTGGCTAAACACATACTAAAACTATCGGGCCATTTAAACATTTGATCACAAAACGAAGGTCTTTCCCCTAAATAATTAAAATACATCGTTTCCTTTTTCGGCGGAACGTAATCTCAACCGTCCATCGTTTCCCATCTCCACACCATCATCTATCTTTACCGTCGGCTGAACTTTGCCTTCTCCTGAATCGGGGACATTGATTCCTAATTCATAAACCCTAACTTCTTCCTTCGTTCGCGCTCAGAGAGCTAGAGCCTTCGACGAACAAAGCCGCCGGTGATTCAAATCCTCATCTCTTCAAAAGGTGATGGAAGGGGAGAATGTAACGGAGCCGTTGAATACAGCGGCGCCATCTACGGGAGAGAGTATCTTCGCCACAGCTCCTCCTCCAAGTGATTCAGTATTGGCTACTGCTGCTTCGAGTGTCTCTCCAAGCAGTAAATCTCAGCCGGAGCAATCCTCTATGTCTGTATGTTGTTCATTCTTATTTCTCAGCTCTCGATTTGCTCAATACCTTTAGAAACTTTGCGTTAGTTGTACTTCTTCGCTTTTGTGATGTGGTTAAATAGGTTATTATAGTTTAAGTCACTAATATAATTTGTCAAGACTCAATCTTGTTCGGTATATACTTTCAGCACTTGCTCAGGTCGTTTCATTTTGAGTCTCTAAACTGGTTCCATGGTGTTTTGGTTCTTGTTGTGCAGATTGCCACTACTGCGCAATTGAGTGCTAATGCAGCAGCCTCCTCAATTGCTAATCCCATACCTCAAGCCCCGCATATGCTACAGAATCCGCCTTTTGGTCGACCAGGAACACTCGCTCCTCCTGGACTCATGACATCTCCGCCTGCTTTTCCTGGTTCCAACCCTTTTTCCAGACCCGGGGGTCCTACTCAAATCAATCTTGGTGTTCATCCACACATGTATCCTCCTTATCATTCTCTGCCGCCAATGCATGGAACGCCTCAAGGAATGTGGCTGCAGCCTCCCCCTATGGGTGGTATTCCCAGGGCGCATTTCCCATCACATCCTACTCCTTTTCCTGGTAATTACCCATTTCCAGTTCGTGGAGCTTCTTCTCACCTGCCATATCCCGGTTCTCAACCGCTTCCTGTGGGGAATGCTGGCGCTGTTCATGCGTTACCGGGTCACCAACCGTTAGATGTTCCTCCTGGTCAAAAGCCAGAAGCACTCTCAGGAATTGGTATGCTTGATGATTACTGATCCATGTAAGAGATGTTTGACCTTAATGGTTATTCTATTTAGTTTACATACTCTTTATCAGGATCATCTTGTGTTTTGCAGATGACAGAGCTGGTTCTCAACTAGTAGGAAATCGAGTAGATGCCTGGACTGCACATAAATCAGAAACAGGAGTTGTTTACTATTATAATTCGGTTACAGGGCAATCGACCTATGAAAAGCCTCCTGGTTTTGAAAGGGAGGTGGGTTTAGCTGATTACATGTTGTCCTATTTCTCTGTTGGTTGAGCAATTTTTAATCTTTACTTTTTCTTAACTTCTGCAGCCTGATAAAGTGCCGGTGCAGCCAATTCCTATCTCTATGTAAGTTCTTAGATTGAGATCATAAATTTCTCCGATAAAATTAGTTGTCATATTTTTAAGATACAGTTTAGGATGCTTCTGCATGAGGCATTGTTATTGTTACATAGCTTTGTATAAATCTTCTACTAGGCCGCCAAATATTTCATGCCCATGAAATCAACAGTTTATATTTGGTTGCATCACTTTGAGCCTGCTAACTTGTTCCAAATGTAGGGAGAATATACGTGGGACGGATTGGGCTCTTGTTTCCACAAATGATGGCAAAAAATATTACTACAACAATAAAACAAAGGTAAATATATACATGTAAAGAGGAGGCACCATTTTATTGGCTTTGGAACTAGTGTTCTGTTACTCTATATTTTCTGTTACACTTCTTGAATCCTCCAGTTTTCTTGATCAGGTAAGTAGCTGGCAGATTCCACCTGAGGTGAAAGATTTGGTGAAGAAAACGGAGGAGAGGTCAACGGAGAGTTTAGCTTCTGTGCCGAGCGCTGATTTAACTGAAAAGGGTTCTGAGCAATCAAGTTTGAGCGCACCTGCTATTAACAATGGTGGCCGGGATGCCGTATCGCTCAGAACTACAATTGTTCCTGGTTTCTCAGCGTTGGATTTGGTCAAAAAGAAACTGCATGATTCTGGAGTGCCTGTCTCCTCTACGACAACATCTGAAGCAAATGGTGGTAAATCAAACGAGGTCACACCTAGTGGAGAGAGTGGAGATGGTATGGGCAAGGTAAAAGATGCTACTGAAGGTGGTGACCTTTCTGATTCTACATCAGATTCCGAAGATGAAGATAGTGGACCATCGAAGGAAGAGTGTATCAAACAGTTTAAGGTATTGCGTAGTCTGCACGTATGAATAGTTCTCGTGGTCTTCGTTTCTGTGCTTTTTGACGTAGTGTTTGGTATAGATACTTTTCATTTTTTTCCTTTCTGCACGTCAACTGTATTCAGGTGTATCTAATAAAAGGCAGTCTAGGGAAGGAGTAGAGGAACCATATATTGGAATTTTCTTCTATGAATAGATCTTGTTGGAATAGATGAATGCCGTGAATTCACATATTGAAGTACCATTGGTAATGTTGATACTAGGGGAAATTTCCAATCCTGGAAATCTTGAAATTATCCAGGCTGATGTTTATTTTGACTAAACTTCTTATATCTCGTTTCTTATTTGTTAGTTTTTATTGAATTTTGCAGGAAATGCTCAAGGAGAGAGGAGTGGCACCGTTTTCTAAATGGGAGAAGGAACTGCCAAAAATTATCTTTGACCCTCGCTTTAAGGTTTGTCATGCCTAAAGATCATAACAATTGACAATATTTTGATACCTCACCTGTTCGTATATTTCACGTTTATTGTTTCTTTTCTTGCATACACTTGCAGCTTGTACATTTCCAGTTAATTTTACTTGTTTCTATGCAAGCACTGCAACATCCACTCGTTTTAGGTGTTCAAATAGTGCACAAATAAAACCTTCCTATAATCTCCTACTCCAGGTGTCGAATGATATTATTTGCATGGTGACGTGACAATAATATCATACTCTATTTTCTTTTCACTGATCTTTTTGCTGCTCTCTTTGTTTACATCTGTATTATATTTGTAAACATGAGTTTCAATTTACTTATCTTAGAGTCTTAAAGCAGTTTCCTCTCTGATTAGTTAGTTGGTGCTTTGTATGCTGGCTAAACCATTTATTGCAGAAGAAAGAACTATGTTTTTGGTTTCTTCCAATATTGACTAAGAAACCATATGAGAATGTATGTCTTTACGTGACGTTAAGTGTTTATCCCCACCCATCATATGTCATGTTGCAACTTCATTCTTTGTTAGCTAATGGAAATGACGAGGATTTAGTGTTGTGTCAAATTTTCATTTTGCCTGTTCTACTGTCAGCTTGCACTGTGGCCGTTTTCGGTGCTGTATTTTTATTTGGGAGTTCATTTTTCTTGCAGGCAATTCAAAGTCATTCTGTTCGAAGATCTTTATTTGAGCAGTACGTAAAGACTCGCGCTGAAGAAGAACGTAGGGAAAAGCGTGCTGCTCATAAGGCAGCTGTTGAAGGTTTCAAGCAGTTGCTGGACGAAGCGTCTAAGGTACATTTTTTTTACTTAACCGAGTTCCTCTTTACTTTTGGTTGGGCAACCTTACGTGACATTTTTCTTTTCTTTTTTGGTTTTGGATGTTTCTTAACCCGTACTTCACTTGTGGGAATTTATTATCATCCTGATATTTTTCAGGACATTGATAAACACACTGATTATCATACTTTTAAAAAGAAATGGGGAAATGATCTGCGGTTCGAATCACTTGAGCGGAAGGAAAGAGAAGCTTTGCTGAATGAAAGGTACGAATCCATATCTTGCAATCAGATTTCTATGTATGTGTAAAAGTTTTATTGGATAATTTTTTCTTCGTGTTGGTTTTTGAGTGTCTTATACATATCCTGTGTTTTTTTCTTACCTTTTCCATGAATTGGTTGTAGAATCCTTTCTTTGAAACGAGCTGCGGACCAGAAGGCGCAAGAAATCCGCGCAGCAGCAGCCTCTGATTTCAAGACGATGTTACATGAAAGAGAAGTGTCCATAAATTCACATTGGTCCAAGGTGGGTGACACATTTGTTTCGTCCCTTAGTGAGCAAAATAGATTTTTTTCTTTTTTTTGGACTGACTAAAGTTAGGATTTGAGAAAGTGACCATAGTGGCATAGGCTAAGTTTCCATTCCGATTTAGCACTTAGCAGTGATTACCAGTTGAAGTTTTGAGTATTAGTTGTGTTATCTCTTATCTAAGTTTCCCTTGATTGGCACAATTTTTACTGGTTAGCATGCACGACGATTATATGATTTTTTTCTTCCCTGTTACATATTAGGTAAAGGATAGCTTGAGAAATGATCCAAGATATAGATCTGCTGCACACGAGGACAGGGAGGTCTTTTATAATGAGTACATTGCGGAATTAAAAGCTGCAAGGGGAGATGATTATGAGATGAAGAGTAGAGGCGAAGAGGTAAACTAACTTTACATATTCACAATCCATGTGAACCGCGAGAAATTTCATTTGATTTCTTGTCTGTGTTTCTGGATTCCAGAATGAAAATGATTTATCTTTCATGTTGGGAAAGCGATAAGACACACATGTACTTACATCTTCTGTGATTTCTGAATTTGGGTACAGGATAAACTGAGAGAACGAGAGCGGGAGTTGCGGAAACGGAAAGAAAGAGAAGTGCTAGAGGTGGAAAGGGTACGACAAAAAATCAGAAGGAAAGAGGCAGTCGCCTCTTATCAAGCTTTGCTAGTGGAGAAGATCAGAGACCCTGAGGTATGTCTTCGATCTGTGTTCACTTCTCCCTATGCAGCGTGCTAAAGCTTTTCGTAGAGCCGCGCAGCAGCACTACCATTTAATCCTCTATTGGAACATGTTAAAGAATTGGATAGTGTTAGGTTGTTTCTTCTTTGTCCTTCGATTCTGAAATAATAAGTTGCCTTCTATATATATAACCTGTGGAGATTCTGATCTTTCTTTGTCTATCTTCTTCAACATCCGAAGGCATCCTGGACAGAATCGAAGCCGAAACTTGAGAGGGATCCACAAAAACGCGCCTTAAATCCGGATTTAGATCCTGCTGATAAAGAGAAGCTGTTCCGAGACCATATAAAGACATTGTACGAGGTACTTATCTGTAAACCTTACCAAATTAAACTCTTAGGATTGTCTACATGCAACAAGATGAGAACAAGCTTGACTATCGCTGACCTCTTTTCTACTTCTTCGTTGTGGTCTGTTTGAGAACTTGATTTGTCTTATTCCATGTAATTAATTGCTCTCTGGTTGTGTGTTTGCAGAGGTGTGCCCGTGACTTTAAAGCTCTTCTAGTTGAAGTCTTGTCATCGGAAGCTGCTTCTCAGCAGACGGAAGAAGCAAAGACCGTGCTCAACTCTTGGTCGACGGCTAAACAAGTACTCAAATCCGACATCCGATACAGCAAGATGCCCAGAGATGACAGGGAAGTCATATGGCGCCGATATGCGGAAGATATCTTGAGGAAACAGAAACAAGATAGCCCTCAAAAGGAAGAGAAACCAAGAGACTACAAGATCTAAAAGCTGCAGAATGCATTTTCGTAAGATTAGAAGGCTCAGTTTCTATACGAAGCTCATTTGATTATCATTCATCAATCAGCTTTGTATATTCGACAGAAGAGCAAATTACTTGCGAGTTCTTTTGATTTTCTCGTTAGAGGATTATGTGGTTTTTGCAATTTTAGAACTGTAACAAGAAGATCCTGTCTTTGTTTGATGTCTACTTTTACTACACTTTCTATATATTACAGTTTGAGTAGACGTTTGTGGTTTAATAAATAGATCTCATTTTCAAGAATATAAAATCTACAGGGCCATGTGACGTCGTACATAGCCAAGACAATATTTTGTGCAAGAATCAAACATGTCGATTTCTTTTGTTTGTGTTTCGACAAAAATGTTGGTTCTATGATCATCCTCCAAAAAACTAAAGCTAAAATGGGGGATAAGGCCCATAGAAGATAATAGACGAGCCCATAAATAATGGGCTCTGTTTAAGAACATTTCACGATCTACGCGTAGCCGCCGACTACTCTACACCATCACCGCCATAAGCGAGGTTTAACATATAAAATTGAAACTTAACCTTACACTTTTGTCAAATATTCAATTCAATTTCACGGAAATCACAAGTCAGACATGGAGAACGGAGATATTCCCGAGAACGCCAATGAACGTAAGCAAACATCGATCCAGTTTTTTTTTTTTTTAAACTTTCTTCAGCTAATGGGCTGTTTTAACCTAAGGATTTCGTTGTCTTCTTTGGTTTATAGATTGCCCAGGTCCTCAATCGGAAAGTGCTGGAAAGTCAGATTCTTGTGCAGGTTGCCCTAATCAGGAAGCATGCGCAACTGCTCCCAAAGGACCTGACCCAGGTTCGATTATTTTCCATTCACTGTCTCGATCAGTGTATCTTAGATTCCACTTGAATTAGGGTTTTGGTATGTGTCTGCTTTTGTGCCCATACTGAAAATCTTCTTTGGGTTTTGAAGATTCTTACAGCGTCGCCTTAGTCCATTTTGAATAAAGAAAAAAAGTAGATGCCTTTTGTATCTCTGTCTTCATAAGAACTTTACTTACTTAAATCATTCACTTCTTAATCTGTTTGTTATTTGGAAGTCTGTGTAATTTTGTATTATAAGATCTGGATCTCTAGAGTCTAGTAGCAGGTAAAATGCTGTGTTAGCTAAATCAGAACTTACATCTTCTAATTCTGTGAGCTATATTGGACTTGTGGCTGTATTGTTCTTTTGAGTATAACATCTTGTGACGATTTTACCAGTGGTTTGTTTGATTCTATTGTCTGTTTAAGTCTCAGCCCTCACTTGTTTACTAGTTGAGTTTTGTCTCAGCGCTGACACTTTGTGTTTCCTTCAGATTTGGTTGCCATAGCAGAGCGGATGAGCACTGTTAAGCACAAGATTCTCGTTTTGTCTGGTAAAGGTGGGGTTGGCAAGAGCACTTTCTCTGCTCAGCTCTCATTTGCTCTCGCTGGAATGGACCATCAAGTAGGCCTTATGGACATAGATATCTGCGGTCCAAGCATGCCTAAAATGCTAGGCCTTGAAGGGCACGAGATTCACCAGAGCAACCTCGGATGGTCCCCTGTCTATGTGGAAGAGAACCTTGGTGTCATGTCCATTGGTTTCATGCTCCCAAACTCCGACGAAGCTGTGGTCTGGAGAGGTCCCCGCAAGAACGCTCTCATTAAACAGTTCTTGAAAGACGTCTACTGGAGAGACATCGATTACCTCGTGGTTGATGCCCCACCGGGAACTTCGGACGAGCACATCTCCATCGTCCAGTACCTTCAAGCCACTGGGATCGACGGTGCGATCATCGTCACCACCCCACAGGAAGTCTCCTTGATCGATGTCAGGAAAGAGGTGAGCTTTTGCAAGAAAGTGGGAGTCCCGGTGTTAGGAGTGGTGGAGAACATGAGCGGTTTGTCTCAGCCGTTGGCGGATGTCAAGTTCATGGAGATTGGTTCTTCCGTTGACGTGACGCAAAAGGTAATCTCTTGCTTGAGAGAGAACGCACCAGAGCTTCTCAACGTCTTGGCTTGCAGCGAAGTGTTTGACAGCAGTGGAGGCGGTGCAGAGAGGATGTGCAGGGAAATGGGAGTGCCGTTTCTTGGGAAAGTTCCATTGGATCCACAGCTTTGCAAAGCAGCAGAGCAAGGTAAGTCGTGCTTTGAGGGGAACAACAAGTGTTCTGTTAGCGCACCTGCGCTGAAGAGCATCATACAGAAAGTCCTTGCTTCGATGACCGAGTGAAGTTTAAGACTCCCACTAAACAGATCCTTTGGTTGGATCTGTAGATAGACAATGGACTTTGCTGTGAAGGTGTTGTGTAGGCTTCACATGTGTAATAAGATTTTTATTATGAGAGTGGACCATTAAATCTTGTCGACTATAATATTTACTCTCGTTGAATTTCATTAGAGTATTTGGCTATCGAGGGGTTGTTTTGATAAATGCATAAATTTAAGGCGAAAACTGAAACTAGTCCAAACTTATAGTTTTGATAGTCCATCGCCAAGACCCCCTGTCTACTGGATTCCAGCGTTGATAGTCCAAGACCTACTAAAAAAGTAATAATTTTGTTTCGCCTTTACTCTGTTGCTCGTTATAGTTTTGTGTATCTTCATGCATTCACAGTCTTTCATATTCAGGCATTACTCTATACTTGGCAAGGGTCTTCTTGGCACAGCGAGATTGCTAGATATTAGGGCGCAAGGCGGAAGCATGGTCATTTATCTGATCTAGTTTACATTGTGATAGGATTGATAGAAACAAGCGACAACTGATTTAGTTTAACCTAGTGAACAAATCAAACTCGTACGGTAAAGCTTACTAGAAAGAACGTCGATCGATAACTCAATAGTTGCATCGATGGGTTGAAAGTTGTATCGATCGACAATCCATAATTGGTATCGATCGACACTTTCTCAAGACCAATAAACGACAAGTGAAGTCTTAGATCTGATGACAATAGATAGTCTAAAAATACGGAAGTTGATCGACTAGTCTTTAGTTTGAGTTTTAGAATATCCAACATCCACTTAGTCTCTATATCTCTATAATCTTGATTGTCTCAATAGAAACCCTAACGCTTTTCATATTTGTCTTAAAACCTCAATAAATCAACCAAACAATTACTTTGCTCATCCTTGCTATTTAATTTAAACATGTTTGCCTTGCTTAACCACATAACTGCTAGATCTTTTGTGTGCTTTAGCTCCCTGTGAATTCGATCTCTAAGTGCTACAACTCAACCTCTTATTTGAGAGAGTACAAATCACTTTTTCGGATAATTTGAGTGATATCAAGGATTTTTGTTAGCTACTCTAGAACAAAAGCAATAAATACAATTCAATTGATTCATATCAAGACAACTCATCAATTTTATAGGTGACTAATCCCTTATGACTATCTGAACCCTAAATCTAACATGATAAATCTATTCAAGCATGATAGTTGTCACAGAAAATCATAGATGAATAGATGCAATAGAATAAATATAAAAGCCAAAGGAGTTTCAGAAGGAATCTGAAGGAGTTTCTCTGTTCTCTCCTAACTTAGAACTATGAATAAAAGAAAGCGTAGTCGTCAACATAGCTTAGAAAATACATAAATAGGATTTTAGGTTGTCCATGGGTATTCTGGTAATTTGTGGTTACTTCTAGACCTAAGTAGATCTTCAAATATACTCGGCCTGTGTTTTGGAATCAGCGTCGATCGACACCAAAGGTGTGCCGTCGATCGACATTCCTTCAACTCCTCAAGACCACTATTCAGTAAAACGGACATAACTTCTGATCTAACCGTTGGATTAACTAGTAAATTAACTAAAATCATGAAAAAAATGACAAGTAAGTAAATTCACTTATCAAATAATAGTGTAGATTGTGATTAGTTATTTTTAATTTACTATAAAATATATTTCTATAATATACAAAAATAAATAACTTTATAAATTAATAAAGTATTATAAAATTTAATTATTTATCCTTTTTTTTTTGCTAGTTTTTTTTTACTTTCTAATGGGCTTTTACGTATAAGCATATTTCGAATTCAATTGTATGTTGTTGACCCATATCTAGGCTTAATTATTTAAGGTGACCTATTCTCCCTCTTCTGATCAGATTTTGTTTTCTTCTTGTACTCTGCGATGGCTTCTGACAATCTTATCGACAAATCTAAGAGCATGAGCATTGGTGGACCCCTCTTTGGAGTTCACCAACATTTTTTATTATTTTTTCGTGGGCCCATGAACAGTTATGAATTCGGATATGCTGTTTTCTGCATTAGTGAACCCGAAGAAGGAGTTCATAGAAATAAAATAATAATTTTAATTTTTAAAAAAAAATTTAAAATATTCAGAAAATATGAATAAAATATTAAAACATATTATTAAAATTATGAAAACATTTTATTCAATACATTAAAAGTACATTACATAAATTGAGAAATTTTTTTAACATACATAACTTATTTATTCATCTTCATCACCAAACATTTGCCAAATATTTTCCACTAAATCAGCTTTCAAACGATGATGCTTGTCGCCATCTCGAACTTCTCTCCGCATGGCTAACATATCAGGGGTGACATTAACACTATCTCTGCTTCTCGCCTGCGAACTTCTGCTAGACTGTCCTGTCTCAAACTCAGATGTATCAATTGGAGCGTATCCGTCTCGTTCATCCTCTACTATCATATTGTGCAATATGACACAAGCTATCATTACTTTTCCTATCCTTTCCTTGTCTCATTGTAGAGCTGGGTTCCTAACAATTGCAAACCTCGATTGCAATACTCCAAAAGCCCGTTCGACATCTTTTCTGGCGGATTCTTGCATTTCTGCAAATTTATGTGCTTTACGACCTTGAGGAAGTGGGATGGATTGGATAAATGTTGCCCATGGAGGATAAATACCGTCGGTAAGATAGTAGGCCATACGATAAGTGTGGTTGTTGACCTTGAACTTCACTTTAAGGGCTCGACCATGTAAGATGTCATCAAAAACTGGAGACCGATCAAGAACATTGATATCATTTAGGGTACCTGGTAAGCCGAAAAAAGCGTGCCAAATCCAAAGATCTTGTGATGCCACGGCTTCTAAGACAATTGTCGGCTTTCCCGAACCACGTGTGAACTGACCTTTCCAAGCTGTTGGGCAGTTTTTCCACTCCCAGTGCATACAGTCGATGGAGCCTATCATCCCCGGAAATCCCCGTACCTCTCCAATATCGAGTAATCGCTGAAGATCCTCGGCTGTAGGTGTTCGTAGATACTCATCCCCAAACAATTGTATTATTGCATCAGTGAATTTTGCCAAACATAAACGTGATGTACTGTCAGCCATCCGGAGATATTCGTCATATGTATCTCCTGACTGACCATATGCGAGCATACGTATCGCTGCCGTACACTTTTGAAGTGGAGATAGCCTGTTCCTTCCGGTAGCATCTCTTCTTTGCTGAAAGTACGGAACTTCAGTACTTAGACGGTCGACAATGCGAAGGAACAATGGCTTGTTCATTCGAAACCGCCGCCTAAATATATCTTGTGTGTACGTTGGATTATTACTGAAATAGTCGTTGCATAGTCGAATGTGTCCTAGTTCTCGATCTCTTTCAATATAAGCTCGCCTCTTTGGTTTGTTGGGTTGACCATCAATTATCGTATCGATGAAATTATCAACTACTTCATCGACCAATTCATCAAAAACTTCATCCGCTTCATCACTTGATGAGGAAGACATTGTTGATGATATTTATTGTAATATTTTTCCTACAAAAGGCAATAGGGAGGGATTTTTTAATAAACTTTTGTTTTGGGTTTTAACCTTAGTTTTTTTTTTATTATTTTTTTTTTAACCTTAGTAAAGTTTTTCATTAAAATTATAAATCAGTATATTTCTCTATTTCTCTTCAATTTTATTTTGGGTTTTAACCTTAGTTTTTTTTTTATATTATTTTGGTTTTAACCTTAGTAAAGTTTTTCATTAAAATTATAAATCAGTATATTTCTCTATTTCTCTTCAATTTTATTTTGGGTTTTAACCTTAGTTTTTTTTTTAATATTATTTTGGTTTTAACATTATAAACCTTTTTTTGGTTTTAAATCTGATAATATAGAATTTAGAATTTCATTATTTAAGGATGTGTTCATTACTTAGAATTTTTGGTTTTCAACTTACCTCTGTTGAATGGTAGAGATGATCCGTGGGGTTGAGGAGTAGTAGAGTTGATTCCTTGTGTTGATTGGTGATTCTTGTTTGATTGTTGTTGTGATTCTCGTGGTGTTGGTTGGTGATTCTCGTAGTGGTGTTGGTTGGTGAGATTACGAGATGGTGAGATAGTTTAGATAAAAGTATGGCTGATGGTAAGATAGTTTTGATAAAATGCATGAATGAGATAAATAGAATGAAACACATAGTCATTTATATAGAAAAACATTGAAGCAAGTAGCATGTGGGTACATACACCCGTGAGTACAAAAGCAAAGCCGTGGGGACATACCCTTGATTTGATACATAAAACGAGTGTAGAAAGTTGAAAAACACTACACTCTCCCGTGATTCCATCTTACATAACCTACCACTACAACCACCTACTACTACATTACCACCCGTGACTTGATTTGATACATAAAGAAACAGAGACCTGCAACCATCCACGCATCCTCCTCCTTGAACCCGTGTCCTACAAAGCACAACAGTTACAATATCAATATACATCAAGGAAAAGATTTAAACACAAACATCATACACTGCATTTCCTAGCAACCTACTATAAATTTCAAAAAATAAATAACCACTCACCAACTTAAAGCAATTCAGATATGAGTTTGTTTTTTAGAGCAAGCTCTTGATCTGTAAGTGTATCAGCGTTTTTTCCTAGCAACCTATCAAGTATTTTCTGTTTGGATAACATATTCTTGGCTGCTAGAATGGTTTCGATCTGATCAAACGCTGCTTCATTGCCATGCTTCTTGCGTTTTGCTGCTTTGCTAGCCTTGACTCCGGGAGGTCTAACATTTTCCTCGCGACCCACCTCATCCGCAGTTTCCTTCCTTTTCTCCTTTGCACCATTTGATGTCAGACTGTGTGATCTCCATTTTTGATCAAACCGAAGCTCCCTCCAACAATGTTCAAGAATGAACTTGGCTTTGTAGTCATTAAAGAAGATGTCATGAGCCACCTTCATGACATCATTCTCATTATGTCCACTCGCCTGCTCCTTCAGAGCAGCTTCATGACATCCCACGAACTTACACACCTGCTCATTAACCCTTCCCCACCTCTGCTTACATTGACTCCACTCCCTAGGAATAGAGCCAACGAGCAGAGGGCTAGCATTCAGGTACTCCTCTATTCTCTTCCAAAATGCTCCTAGCTTCTGCTCATTACTGGTTATTGGATCCTTGCTGGTGTTCAACCAAGCACTGATCAACACCAAATCTTCTTTGGTTGTCCACTTCCTCCTTTCCGGAGGTTTAGGAACCTCAGAAGATCCTATTTCTATTGGCTGAGTGGTCTGGGAAGTAAGCAGGTTAACAAAGCCGGGAGAGTTTAGGGGAAAAGGATCCATTTTGGTTGAGTATTGAAGTTTTTAAGTTTTCGTTTCTGTTTTAAGATGTCGATTAGCTAGGTTTTTAAACTACTTTTGGGTTTGAAAGTACAAGGAAGTAAACACCTTCTAACCACCAAAAATTGATTACACTTAACTTAACTACACAACTACTTCACACAGACCATTCAATAAACATCAAATCAGGTTTTCAAATTAATTATTTCAAGTTTAAATTTAGTTCTGGTTCAGTTGAAGTTTAAATTCAAGTTCACACAGACCATTCAAAAATTGATTACACTTAACTTAACTACACAACTACTTCAGTTCTGGTTCAGTTCAAGTTTAAATTCTACTACTACTCTAACCTACTCTAGTTCAAGTTCAAATTCATTAGGCAACAACTCTAGGGATAGTGTGGTTACCTTTGTGTTTTCAGTCGAAGCAGCATTTCTCCAAGTGATCCACCTGCACGGTCAGGTTATAAACCTTCCCAGTGAGCCTATCAACCTCCACAGTGAGGGCTTTTACCTCTGCCTGTACAAGGAAATGACAATGAGATGGTGTTAGTCACTGTATAAAATATAAGAAAAAAATTACAAAACAAAATTCAAAAGTGGGAAGTCAGATTACCTCCAGACTCTTAATCTTATTATTCACCTCCGGCAGCCACTTGATCACCGCCTCCACCTCCTCCACACGACTTGTGAGCCGTTCGATATGCTCCTGCACACCAATGACCCAAGGCTGACGATAATGAAAACCATCAGCCTTGGTAACAACACATAAACTATATCAGATTGTTAATTAACAGACAAAAACAGAAGACATAATTTAAAAGACAAGAACCCGTTTTTTACCTCGTAGTTTATGCAGGTGAAGAAACGCTTGCCGGGGAGAGTGTCGTATTCCTCCTTCCCACGAACCTCGTGAATTATACTCCCACCACAGGGACACCTCGTCGGAATCCCGTGTTCTGAATCACACACGTATGAAAGCATATCGATGTGCTCCTTTCTTCTCTTTGTGTCTCTTATCTCTGCTTCGGGATCCATCTGTATCAGGAAAACAAATAATTAGAACAGAAGCAACCGAGAAACAAAAAAAAAAAATTTGAAAGACTAACTAAAAACCCCCAAATCCAATTAAAATCCACGATGAACGAACAGTAAAAGAAATCCGTATGTTGATTTAAACGAAGAAATTAAAACCCCCTTTTAGATTTCGAACCCTTACACGAAACCCCCAAATCGAAATGAAATCCACGATAAACGAACCCTAAAAGGAAACCGTTTGTCGATTTTAACCAAGAAATCGAAACCCCCTTCTCGATTTCCAACCCTAAGACGAAACCCCCAAAACGACATCCTTAACCTAGAAACCTCTCGAGATCAAATCGAAGCTATCTCGTCCCGGAGTGATTGAGACTCACCTGAGAGCGTTTACGAGTGACTCCGACGACGAATTGATCGAGAAAATCTCCGGCTCTGGACTCCGACACGAAATCGCCTCAGAGACGGAGAAACCCTAGATTTCGAAGAGAGAAGGGAAAATGGGATCTTTCACGCGAAACCCTTTTTTTTTCACTCAACACGCGAGATCGCGTAGCCACTCCCTCTGCGCCGCGTGGCATGACCCCGTATCATACGGGCTCACTTGGAAGACCCGGTTCACGGGTTGAAACCCATTTATTCATTTCTTTTAATCGAAAAGGCCTATGATACCGAGCCCATGACTCTCTCATAAACCCTCGATGCGGGTGGTCTAATATTTTCGGACATCTTACAGAAAAATCTGACAACAAGGTTTGAGATCTTCATCAATTAATTCTACTCTTTTCTTTTTGAGTTTGCTGTCATTTGATTGTGTGTGTCTGTCTAGTTTTTGGATCGGGAATGTGTTATGTGAAATGTATTCCCAAACAGAGAACAAAGCAAATACAAAGCTGGATAACGATTATATTGATGATAAACTGTTTACAAGTACTCAAGAACCGTGAGAGAACCGTGAGAGAATTATTAATGGAGTCCCTCACTTCCCCTTTCACTCTTTTGTTCTAATCTCTAAATAAGTCTCACTCTCTCCTCTCTCCTCTCTCCCTGCTTATATAGAAAAGTCCCTCTCCTGTCACACACTCTGCGTGAAGCTCTCCTCAGCACATGCCTCTCACGTGGTGTGTTTATTCAGCATAAAATAATATGCACATATGCATAAGATCCACCTCATCCTTCTAGAAGCTCATTGCCATTTCACTTAATCAAATGTGTACTGTTGTATCAGTAAATGTAACAGAATGCTGATTTTTTTGGTTTTGCTTCTCAGGTCTGCTACGATTGTGGTGCAAATAATCCGACGTGGGCATCGATAACATACGGGATATTTCTCTGTGTCGATTGTTCATCTGCTCATCGAAATCTCGTTGTTCATCCCAGTTTCGTGAGGTAAATTTTGGGATTTTTGGAGGAACACAATCTTAATCCAATTTTTAGCATCTGGTTTGCTTACAGGTAGAGTTTGAGCGTTTGATAGCTTTAGATCTGAAAGTGTAGGATTACATGTCCTCTTAGTTTTTTTTTAATGTCCTCAGTACAATGACGACTTGAAATCTGAAATAGAAGGAAGAAGAAACTCGAAAACGAAGAAGAAGCCCGAAACTTTGGGCTCCGCTAGCATTGGCGGTCTAAAAGGGTAAGAAGGAACTGTAAATTTTTGTTGTCATATGATGCTACTATTTATCTTTGTTTGTTTGAATAGAAAAGTAAAAGTGAGTTTAAATGTGATAAGATATTTGACTGTTCCTACTGTTTGCAATGGACAGGTTTTTTAGGCATCCTCATTATGTTTCTGCCCTTCGGAAGGATGTGACAGATTTGATGCAGAAACTTCGTGGCAAAGATGCCGAAGCCATCCCTTGGGCCACCCGAAAGGAATGGGTCGACAATATCTGTGGCCGAGTAAGTTCCACCACACTCGAATGATCGAATCTCTCCCGGGTTTAGGAGCTTTCTAGTTTTTCTGATAAACATCATTTTGGTTGTTTTTTCTAACAGGTCTTAGCAGCTAAATTTCGGGTTGATGCGCAAGGGAATCGTAAAGATCAAGTTGCAAAGCTGCGGAATGATACGAGGGACATGTTGGAAGTCTTAGTAAATAAGAAGGTTAAAAGGATCAAGATTGATTAAGAACTAGGAGTATACTATTGAGAATAATACTCTTACCGTATATTACAAAACAGTGTTCATCTTCTCTTGAAAACAAGGCGTTACGTACTCTTAAGGGCAATTCTCTCGGATAAACTTTTTAAGTTTTTTTTTAAAGTTTTTGTCACAAAAATAGATTCAAATTCAATGACCAAAATAGCATTTTTTTATTTTGAAAATTTTAATTTTATTTTATTTTTAAAATTTGAAATTCTATCTCCTACTCCTCAAACCTAAAACTTTAAATCCTAAAACCCACTTCTTAATTCTAAACCCTAATGTTTTGAATCTAAGACTCACTTGTTTACTGGTTGATTTTTTTTTATCAGCGCTGACACTTTGTGTTTCCTTCAGATTTGGTTGCCATAGCAGAGAGGATGAGCACTGTTAAGCACAAGATTCTTGTTTTGTCTGGTAAAGGTGGGGTTGGCAAGAGCACATTCTCTGCTTAGCTCTCCTTTGCCCTTGCTGGAATGGACCATCAAGTAGGCCTTATGGACATTGATATCTGCGGCCCAAGCATGCCGAAAATGTTAGGCCTTGGAGGGCACGAGATTCACCAGAGCAACCTCGGATGGTCCCCTGTCTATGTGAAAGAGAACCTTGGTGTCATGTCCATTGGTTTCATGCTCCCAAACTCTGACGAAGCTGTGGTCTGGAGAGGTCCCCGCAAGAACGCTCTCATCAAACAGTTCTTGAAAGACGTCTACTGGAGAGACATCGATTACCTCGTGGTTGATGCCCCACCGGGTCGGGTTTCAGTAACCTTAGGACTCTTGTGGTTCGAGAGATTCTAAGTACTCTGTCATGAGCCAGCAATGTGTAGTCATGTGTCCTTTGATTTTCTATGTTGGATTTGAATTATCTAACTTGTTTAGGATCAGGACAGCAGTTGGGCCTTCTGAGTTTATTCCATGTTTTGTGGTACAAAACGCAGCCTCTGTTTTGAACATCGTTTTGGTTAAAATTTTCAAATAGGTGTTCTTAGTTTTAAACACATGTTTTGAAATCTCCAATAATTATATTTAATTAAATCCAACCAAATATATAAAATTTAATATCAGCTGCATCAACGTTTAAAAAGTTGATATACGATTATGCATTGGGCTCAATCTTTAGTTGTCACCCAGATCTTACCTCAAAAGGAATCGTAGGATTTAAATAACAGCACAAGCTGATCTTCTCAACCTCAAGATAAGTCCCAATATCCAAAATATAATAGTGATCCAAATCTCTCTCTTGTAAAAGTTCAGTTTTCTTTGCCAAAATAATGGACTTTTATTTGCGTTCTTGTAACAAAATGGGTCCAGTAGTACTTATTACCCAATCCCACATCGCTAATGGCTGAAGGCGAGGATGTGTATATATGAGGTATATGTCGTCTAATGGAATGTCAACTGATGGTGAGAAAGAGGTTCATGATTCTTGATATGGTGAAGTGTCTAAATAGGTCTTTGGACTGAAGATTAACTCTGTAAAGGGAGTTATGAGCCAACCTTACTTATTGTCGGTTGACTTTTTAAATTACTCTAACAAGTTTTGTATGTTTTTATATAGATTTTTGATAAATATAACCAACGACATCTCATATAATCATCACACTATACCTACAATAGATATGGTGGCGATCACTTCTCCGATGATAAAGAAGCACCATAGCTTCAACCTATGCGCAAATAATTTCATAAGAATGTAACAGTTGAAGAAACGAGAACCAGCGTGTGGAGAAGCCTCTTTTAAAATCTAAAAACAATTCAAGGCAAAGATGGTCCCTTTCTTATGAATGTGGTCTCTTCTTTTATAGCATAAAGATTATATCTAAGACAGTAAACAATGTGGTTTTTTCACTCCACCACGTTGCAAATGAAGAAGGTAAGCTCTTTAGCTGCTGCCACACAGCACCACATTATTGTCTTTGTCTAGCACACTTTGTTGCATATGTTTGTAATGTTTCGTATTCTTTAGCTTTTGGTTGATTCTTTTCATTCATTCGGTCAAATTGAAGATATAAAGGAAAATAACTATTTTAACAGAACTAATGACATTGAAAAAAAAAGGAATGGAGGATATGCAAGCAAGTAATAAAACTAAAGCTAGTTAGTTGATTTGCACTAAACTAGGAACATAAGAGCACACAAGTGGGCAGCAATACGGATTTTCTCGCATAGGAACATGGCGATACACAGCATCTCCAAGATCCAAATTATCCAAATATCCATTCTCTCCAGTGATGCAAACTGAATGGTAAGAGCGCGTCTTGGCCATTTTCTCCGCTCGGTATATATAGAAAACCACAGCGATTTTCATCTCCTCGTCAATAAAGAAGCTGGCGCCAGAGCAAAGGACAAACTGAAAACCACGGTCGAGTGGTTGCATGTCAATGTTTAAAAAGGGGGTCCATGACACTGCATCCGGCTCAATATTGGTTGTCACCCAAATCTCTACCTCAGGACAAACCATGCGCTGATATAATACCACGAGTTTCTCGTCTCTAAGAGTAGACAGAGTCCCGATATCCTCATTATAGTGCAGAAACGGCAAAGGTAGAAACGGTCCGAATCCCTCTCTTGTGAAATCAAAACATAGTAATAAATTATGAGGCTCGTCTATCTCTACCTCTCCTACTACATCCTCGTCTACTAATGTTTTTTCTTTAGCCACAAAATAAGTATTTCCTTTTAAAGAAGCACCTCGTTGACGAGACCATATATCATCATCCGGAATGATATCAAGAATCCTCCATGAATTAGAGCTAAAATCATAGATTTCATACCGGTTAACATCAAAAACTCTCAAGATTTTGTGGTTACGGTTTTTGTGGTCGTATCCAAAAGCATATTTGTCTGATGACTCAAATCTGTGGTAATTATTAATGGGTTGGATCCATCTGGTTTGTCCTAAATATGGGTTCCAAACCACGAGGCTCCTAGTCTTGTCTTCCTTGGTGACGCATAGCAACAAACCGTCGCAGTGGATGATATTACATATCTCAGCTTGATTAAATAAATTACCTATCTCTTTTATAGATGAACCCACACCATGGAGACTGAATCTCATTGAACAAATCCTATACTCCTTCACCATAAATCCAATAAACTGATGCGTTATGTCTGTTTTACATAAAACCCTATCTTTAGATAAAACATTCCACAATTTGCAAGTAGATCGCACCGCTCTTAGACAGGTTATTGGAACCTTAGAGAGTATTTCCTCTACCAAATCCCTCGAAAGATCTGAAATCATCGTCATTGTTAAGGTTTCTAGATTTCACGCTTGCCCATTCTTCTCTTTTTATACTTATGTTCACACAAACACGTTCTACAAGTGTTTTCCTTTTTTTATCTTTCATTAAAAAATGGAATGTATTCGCCTTTTCCTTTTCCACATTAATTTCACCATAATAGATTTTTTGTCATCTCGTTTATTAATCAAAACCAACAAGACAAAGAAAATAGAAAACTAGGTCCACATTGATAAGCCCATACTTAACAATAATACAAATTGAGGCTCAAAAGGGCCCAGACTAAAAGAAAACTAAAGCGGAAGAGGAAGGAAAAGAGATGACGTTGCCGATCTGCAGGAGCCACGTGTGTGAACGAAAATCATGGTAGAGACACTCGGCAGAAGAGCACACTGCACTCCCATGATAGTTTACTCCAGCCATTTATTTGACAAATAATTCCTGATAAAATACCAGATGGTCCCACCAACAGTTTCTAATTTCGGTTTAGTTTCCGGTTTGTTCGGTTCAGTTAATTGGGTTTTGATAAGACTCCAAATACTAATAAGTTTGGCTCAGGTTTAATTTGGTTCGGTTTAATTTAGTTCCGTAATGGATGGTCACACCAACAGTCTCTAATTTCGGTTTAATTTCGGGTTTGTTCGTTTCAGTTAATTTGGTTTTGATAAGACTCCAAATACTAATAAGTTTGGCTCGGGTTTAATTTGGTTCAGTTTAATTTAGTTCTGTAATGGATGGTCCCACCAACAGTCTCTAATTTCGGTTTAATTTCCGGTTTGTTCGGTTCAGTTAATTGGGTATTGATAAGATTCCAAATACTACTAAGTTTGGTTCGGACTTAATTTGGTTCGATTTAATTTAGTTCTGTAATAATTTGGTTCCAGTTCGATCCCAAAAAAAAATAGGGAAAATTGCTAAAAGAGAACAAAAAAACAAGGTTGTTGTCCCCTTGGTATAAAACCAACATGAAGTTGTCTCAATAGTATAATTTTTCTCATAATCCCAAAACTATCCCTATATTTAATCTAATTAAACACAATTTAAAAGTTAATTTGAATTTAAAATAGAAGTTAATGGAAAAAATGAAAAAAAAAATTGAAAGGCAATCGAAAAAAAAAAACGGTATAGATATGCATCATAGAGAACAAGAGTTTGTGAGAAGAATCAAAAGAAAAACTATGGGAAAACCATAGATTGATGAAGAAGAGAAGGGATAATCATTTTTTTCTTTAATTTTTTCAAGTAAAATCGACCATAACACGTTTTAGGAAGTTAGAATATTTTTAGGAGATTTTTATAATATTTCCTTAACTGAAATTTCATTAATTTTCGCAAAAAATCAGGTATTCTTATCCGTAGAAGGCGACTTCTAAAAGTTTAGAAGAATGATAAAAATTTTGAATACATTTTCTACTTTGAGTAGACGTAAGAGTACATTGTAGAAAACACATTCCCTAAAATTTAGAATACTTTATAAACGTAGAAGATGCATTCGGAAGGAAAGTGGATACCTTTACGATTAGTAGAATGCACATTCCTCTTTTTTAGAAATTTAGTAAATAGTAAAATGGACGTTCTAAAAGAAGTAGATGAACGTGTTTATTTTAGAAATTGTTTTCTACTATACTATTTTATGTTGAAGACGCATTCTACTTTTAGTAGAACGTATCTTAAAAATCTTATTTACCAAGTTTTTGAACAAAACAAAATTACCAGCTTGTGTATATGGATGTTTTATTAATTGTTTATATTTTTAATAATTTTTTTGATTCTCAAAATTATTTATTTCATTAGTTTTCAGAAATACAAAGGGTAAAAAGGAGAAAAAATGGACAAAACTAGTTTTATACCAAAGGGACAACAACCTGGTTTTTTTATTCTCTTTTGGCAATTTTCCCAAAAAAATATACTATAGTTATAAAATGTTAGAATACGAGAAATAAACTCTCTTGTCAAACCAATATCTATAGCTGAATCTGGTTTAACTCTCTGCAACTTGAAGAACCTTTGACACTTTAAGATTCTAGCCTGGAGATATCTCTCTCAAATATTTATCAATCAACTTCCCCATTCATTTAGAGCTTATCACCAAATCCACAAAGTAAAACCCTTTTTCTCTCTTCCCATCTTAAGAATCCGATTACTCTGAGATCAAATCATAAACCCCAGGAAAGGAAAAAGAAAACAGTGAGACAAATAGAGGATTACAGTTATCCAATCATCCCAGCTATTATCATTTGATCGTAGAAAAGATATACAAGTTTCTCTGAATATAGACAAGATAAGAAAGTTTGGTAAGACATAAAAGTCTTTCAAGTTTTCGAATATAGACAAATGTGCAAGTTTTGTAGAACATAGAAGCCAAAACTGATTCAGGTGAGCCTGCGGTAGTGCACCACAGCCAACTCATCACCAAAGCTGAATCAAACAAAAAGCAAAAAAAAGTTAGTGTTTTTAACTTAACATAATTTAATAGCTAACTTTGAAAGTTAGCACTTACTTTTTGGAATCCCTATGCACCCTTCTCACATAATTGTCTTCTAGCAATCCAGTGGACTCCATCACATTTACGCTACATCCATCATTTCCCGAAAGCTTCTTCTTCTTCTTTCCCAGCCTGTTGTTTCCACCTCTCTTCCTCTTACTTCCACCCACGTCATTCCACCTCCTAAACAAACAAACAATCAAACTATATTAATATATTAACACTTTACACCTTAATATTTTCCACTCCCCTCATATTTAAATGTTGATTAAGTTACTTACCAATGATCGTAGAACTTCTTCTCTCTGAAAATGAACAGTCCAATGGAATCTATGGGAGGCTTTTCCACAGACTCGGTTAAGTTTTTACTCTCAGCTTGTTTCAGTATTTTGCAAATCTCCTCAGCAGAAAGCCAGCTAGTCTTTGATTTAACAATCAAAGCACCAACCTCCTCTAAAAACCACCGACATAAGAATAGATATCAAGAGATAACGAACCAATTATATATACATAAGTCAAACTAAAAACATATATGCAGCTAGATGTTACTAAAACAGAAAAGAAAACACACACAAAATCTAAACTAAGTGATTCAGACAACAAATCAATGAACGCCATATACAATTAAACTCATGGTTTGAACTGATAGACAATATATGAGAAGCAGTGTATAATAATGAAACAAGAAAACAGGAGTTGCAGAAACATAATATACTCTCAGTACTTGTGTGAAAATGATACAAAATGTTCAGCCGGATCAAAGGCCTATGGCATCACTGAGATAGCCAAAGCTCAAGCTCATTTGTAAGTGATTCAGGCAACACATCAGTGAACGCCATATAGTGACAAAAGAAGCCAGATACAAACCACATTCAGGTTTAGTTATTGACTGAACAATGGAATGAAACAAGATACCTTCAACAAGCTACTTTACCAAACTGTTCCTTGTATCTTACACAAGTGCTCTACACACTGAGAAATGGAAACGTACAGAACCTAACATCTACGCAACTGAGACAAACAAGATAAGCTCATTTATCAAACTGTTCCTTGTATCTTCCACAACTGATTTACACATCATGACTGAACTATGGAAACGTTAAGAACCTAATATCTAAATCATTAAAACAAACAAGATAAGCTCATTGATAACGGCTTTTTCCAGCAGCAACAGAGTAGTAAGAGATTCGAGCCTTGATTTTGATAAGTGTTTCCCGAGGGAACATGAGAACATAACCACAAAAACATGACAACATGCCGTGCGTCATATACAAAGCACAAAATCTAAACGAATGCAAGTGATTCATGCAACAGGTCAATGAACACCATATATTGACTAAACTCATGCATGGTTTGAACTGATGGACACGAGTACAATATATATCAAGCAATGAAACATAAAAACAGGAGTTGCAGAGACATAAGATACTCTCAGGACTTGTGTGGAAATGATATGAAATGTTCCCCCGGATCAAAGGCCTATGGCATCATTAAGATAGCCAAATCTCAAGCTCATTCGTAAGTGTTTCTCACTAGGAAGCCATTATCAATGGCTTTTCCAGCAGCAAAGAGCAGTAAGAGATTAAGCCTTGATTTTGATAAGTGTTTCCCGAGGGTTTTCACTCCAATCATAACCACAAAAACATGAGAACATGCAGTGCGCATCTCCTATACAAAACACAAAATCTAAACGAATGTAAGTGATTCAGGCAACAGGTCAATGAACGCTATATATTGACTAAACTCATGGTTTGAACTGATAGACACAAGTTCTGCATATATAAAAGCAGTGTACAAAAACATAGCATACTGTGCGCATCTAAATGAATGTAAGTGATTCAGACTACAGATCAATGAACGCCACATATAACTAAACTCATGGTTCGAACTGATAGACAATATGTGCAAAGCAGTGTACAATAACGAAACAATGAACAAAAATTGCAGAGACACTAGCAAGATACTCGCAGGACTTGTGTGAAAATGATATGAAATGTTACCCCCGGATCAAAGGCCTATGGCATCACTGAGATAGCCAAAGCTCAAGCTCATTCGCAAGTGTTTCTCACCAAAAAGCCACTGATAATGACTTTTCCAGCAGCAAACAGAGCAGTAAGAGATTCTAGCCTTGATAAGTGTTTCCCGAGGGTTTTTCATTCCGATCATAACCACAAGAACATGAGAGCCTACAGTGCGTATCTCATACACAAAACACAATCCGTTTTTCATATCGAACGTGAAGCGATGATCAGATCAGCGAAGGCAATAACATACATATGATCGATCAAAAATCATGAAAATACATATGATCAGATCAACGAAGGCAATAACTTACCTAATATACGATTGATTGCTCTCTCAAATTCCACACAGATCGTGATTGAACAATGGATACGTACATAACCTAACATGTAAGCAACAAACAGCTCCTCGTATCTTCAAGGATTGATCTCATCAAGTTCCACACACGTGAAAACGCAGAGAAGCTAACATTCAATTCAACAAGAAATTACTTAATCGGAAACCAACGAGATCTCAATTACGTAATCGAAACAAACATGATAGCAATTACTAATCAGAACGATAGAAGAAGAAGAAGAAGCAGCTTACCATCATCTCCATGTTTCTCCTGGAGATTGCAGTAACCAGGTAGTCTCTTGCTTGGAACTTCTTGGTTCGCTCCCGCCATTGAGCTGAGAGAGAGAGAGAGAAACTTGAGAGCTTGAGAGCGCGATGTTGTTTTGTTTGAATTAGTTATTTTATAGTGGGGAAGAAGAAAAACTAACTGCCAGCAACGAGAGGAGAAGACTTTTTTTTTTTGACTTTTTGACTTTTTTGACTTCTAGTAACTGAGGTATATATACTCCTTTCTTGATCAATCGAGAGACGATGTAACCGCACATCATCGTCGGAGCTCTTTCTTCTCAAACTTGTGAGATTCCAAGTTCTTTCTCTAAGTTTAGGGATTTTTTTTTTTTTTTGTCAACTGCTTCTAAGTTTAGGGATTTTAATTTTTGTTTATTTATAAACTGTCTTCCCTTGTATGAAGTGGTATCATAAATAAAACTTCAATTATATTAAATTTAAGCTTTTAAATTAATAGAAGTTTTCTTCCATATTTACTAAAGATAACACTTCATTTAATCTGTCTCATCAAAAATGTAACGATGAAAGATGTATTCATTTTTGGTAATATAAAGACTTAGATCCATTTAGATTTTGAGATTTCACGGCTAGAGATTTAAGTCTCAGTTGGATATTTATAGATTTTATTTCATATTTAAATAAAAATGTTAGTTGGTATTTAAATTTTTTTGAATTTTGATCTACTTATTTATGTTATACAAATAATTATATATGTGTCTTTATTTTTATTCATTGTTTTCATATATAATCTGGATCCGTGGTTGAATCGGTAATCTGATAAACTGTATATTATCCAGTTTAAATTAAATAAAAATCTGTAATTAAAAACTTAATAAATCTTGGTGAAAAAACTGACATTAATCTTTGATCCCACACTGGTTGACCCAGTAAAACCCCAAAAAAATTGATATATATAAAATCTATAAAATAATATTTATCATCATGTGTGAAGAAAAAGCATCAACATTATTAAAACTAATGTAGTACAATGAAACATATATCACTGTACACCAATATGAAATCTTTAAATAACATATAAACGTTTTATTAACATATGAAGTCATTAATATTATTTTAAAATTATAGTATAAACTACCAGGTCGACTAAACACCTAATCAACCAATATAAATACTATAAAGTGACGTAAAAAGATTTATTGATGTATTGATATTTGATATATAACTACATCCGGCATAAATTAGGGTGTATTAAAGTCTTACCATAACAAAAATTAGTTTTAAAAATGCTAACATTATTAATAAATTTATTTAATTCTTTACCATAAATAATAATAATTTCATTTAATCACTTACCATAAATAATAAGACGAGATTGTAAGATGTTTTTTTTTATAGATATAAATGTGTTAGACTAAAGAATAATGGATTTGACATGTTGATTATATAGTATAGTTTTTAAAAAATATATTTCACCTAGAAGCAAGTTGGGTACAATTTTGTGTTTCTGTTTTAATATTACTAATATATGTAAATAAATTAAATATTTAAAATTCGTAAAATTCAAAAATAAAAACAACGTACAACATATAAATTTGAATAATGTATTCTAAATATGTAAAATTAACATGAAAATTGGTTTGGTTTATATATTTGGATAGAAAATCAATATGTATTTCAGTGTTTTTAATATTTCGGCTATTTATTTTAAATTATTTTCAAGTATTTTGGATAATTTCTTGTATTTATGAACATTTTGGATATTTTCTTAATTTTTTTAAATTTAATATATTTAAGTATATAAATTGTGATTTGAACTTTTAGGTACCATAAATATTTTGGCTTGGACCAGATTTGGATTTATTAGTTATATGAATCCATGTCTATGAAAATGCTCAAAGCCTGCATGAAGAGATGAAATCAGCTGAGACCTGCAGTTTCTCCTATCGACTCAAGTGATTAAACTAATGTCTTAAGGTTTCTGTTTAGGCTTGATCCTCACTTCACTATTCGTGGTCGCTCCTTCAACTTTGCTAGGCTGTTACAGATATGTGAAACTGCTCCCCAGCATTTCAACATGTTGGCTATATCAAGTCTTAGTATATATTCTTCTTCGGTTAGAGTAAAAGATTTCTAGGCAATGAAGAACAAATAGAGATAAGATGGTGAATTAGCTTACAAATATAGTGAAACCACTTAAGCTAAAATCACAACAAAAGGATTCTCTTACTTTTTCTCTGTACTTTCACATGACATTCATTGCAAGGAGATTGCGCCCCCTTGCGCTCCAATCCCATGAACTCCTACATCAATCACATCTAACAACTATGATCTAAGTTCTAAACTTCTGAAACGACAAAACTCTCTTCACAATCGTAATATGTCTAAAGTTATGGCATTGACATGTGATACAAAATCACAAACATTCTTGAATACAGAAAGGCATACCTTCTAAATGAGCTGAACATCATGAGATCATCCATACTTCTGCCTGATGAGGGTTGCAAGATATAAGCCGCTGAATGCAGAATCGCCTGACTCAACCATTCTTTCAAGATTTTCCCGATTCACATCATTGGCTTGCTACAGACAAACAAATGATGTTTCATATATGTATTAGTTTCTTTTAACAAATTAAAGGCATGCTTGCTTTTATCTTATGTCACTAAGAAATGGTTCAAGCAGAACTAGAATAACTAGGAAGCTTTACGCTTTATTTAGTTAAGAGTGACATCGCCAGTCAACATGAACACGGGAGAAAGGCAAATTAAAAACTTGCAAAGAAGTTGAGGAAGAACATAACCTTACAGCCGGCAGAGCTTGGGGAAGAGCACGGCGGTGCTGCGGAGGAGGAGGAGAAGCAAATAAGAGATAAAAAAATCAGTAGTAATTAGAAATGAACGGTGGATGAGGACAGACAAAAATGAATTTCTAGATTCTTAAACAAATCAAACTTCTTTTTATTCCAACAATTGTCATAATATATTTGTTTAAAAAAATTATAAAGCATAAACGTCTAAAACTAAAATATATGAGTGATAAGAAGACAAATGAAAAAAAGAAAGAAGATTTTATAATATCTCCATAAAACTAGTTCTGAGAAATGTTCCAAAAATAAATATTATAAACGTAACGAGTTGTGCTTCAAATAGCATAAAAAACTAAAACATGCTGTTCACAAAAAAGCTATAAATCCTCCAATACATTAAAAGAGAAGTCACTTTAGTGATTTCTGCTAACATGACATTAATATAGAGTTTCTCAGAAAAATTGTTATAATTCTATTGGTCGATTTTTTTGAATTTTATTTTTCATTTATTTTAATTAATCGCTTATGTAGACAAGCCCAAAACTATTGTCGATTTCGTTAAGTCCATATATAGCTAGGGGATAATAATTATCGATTTAGTTTAGCCTTGGGCAAGATTTAGAACTAAAACAAATATTAAAAACTTTCTTTATTATTCAAATAGTAAACTTGCGCATGTTGATATCATATTAATTACATTTGCTTAGAAAATATTTTAATGTTTCTAATTAGTAGGGGTGGGCGTTCGGATATCCGTTCGGGTCGGATATTTTGGATTTTCGAGTATTTCAGTATAGAGGTGTAGAATCCGTTCGGGTATTTCTGTACTTCGGGTCGGGTTCGAGTATTTTTAGTTCGGATTCAGTTATTTCAGATCGGGTTCGGATATTTAGATTTTGAAAAAAAAATTAAAATTTTCATTTCTCAAGTTTCTTATATTTAAAAATATAACTTTCAGATAACTATTTTTTTATTTTTAATAGATTGAATGGTTAATAGATTTGGACACAAAAATTTAAAACTAAAAAGGCATTAATTTAGTTATTTTTAAAAAAAATTGGATGTAACTTTTTGTTAATTTTTTAAATAAAAAACTTGACTTGCATTTTCGGATCGGGTTCGGGTGCCACTTCGGATATCGGGTAAAGTGCCCACCCCTACTAATTAGGTTGTTTGTTTTTAATAACTTACCTTTCTATTATGGATTACTTGCGCAAGTTGAAATCATTAAATATGCAAATAACTTATTGACAAAATTTGTTTTTAATAACTTACCTTTCTAATATGGATTACTTGCGCAAGTTGAAATCATTAAATATGCAAATTACTTATTCACAATATGGATTACTTGCGCAAGTTGAAATCATTAAATATTATCGATTTAGTTTACTCTTGGGCAAGATTTAGAATTAAGACAAATATTAAAAACTTTCCTTATTATTCAAACGGTAAACTTGCGCATGTTGATATCATATTTATTACATTGCTTACAAAATATTTTAATGTTTCTAATTAGGTTGTTTGTTTTTAATAACTTACATTTCTAATATAGATTACTTGCGCAAGTTAAAATCATATCATATGCAAATCATTTTTTAACAATACACATTTAATATCTTTTTTTAAACGATTTCATTATTTATTGTGCAAAATATTGTGCGTCATTAATATGAGAAATAAATCGACTGTATATATATAGGAGACACCCAAGGTCCTCTATACTTCTATCTGTTAAAATTTTGTTATTACATGACAGTGGCGATCGAACTCCAAAACAGAAGGTGAAACTAAATGTTACAGAGGAGAAACTGTTAAACCTGATGCTGAAGTACAATGGTGGAAAGCCAAGAGCTGAGGTGCGAGAGGCTCCAGCTTTTCTGTCATCCATCTTTTATCAGAGCCTTGATTCATTTTAAATTTTTTTTTCTTTTTGTAGACAAAACTAAAAAGTGTAGTCCAGTTGCAAGACCTATTAGATAAAACAAGAATGTTAGTTCCCCGTACAAGGTAGAACCATAAACTCAACTCTTTGTGTCTTGTCTCCCAAAAGCATGTATGATCTATCATTTCCATTTGTTGAATACTGGTAACGACAATATGGTCTTCCTTTTTTTATATGTAGACCAGGTCGTGAGAGTGATAGTGATCCAGAAGACCTTGAACATGCTGAGAAGCTTCGCTAAGTTAAAGCAATTATTGAAAAGGTTCTTTAATATTTTTTTTTTTGTTGAATATAGTATGGGAAAGTATTACATAGTATCATTTAGTAATACTATCTTATATCATTTTTTTGTTGAATATACTATCTTATAAGTAAGCTAGCACTATGCATTTTTTTATTTAATTCATGAGGTCATTTTCAAAGCAGTCAAAAAACCTAAAAAATTAATAATCGAACCAGCTACCTTTTTTTATTAGACCGGATATGAGTTCCACCAATAATCGTGGTCAGCTTACCAACATGGTGCATATATGTCAAATTGACAAATCTACGTTTAAGTAACCCAACCTGTAAGGGATTTAGATTTTTTTTGTGAATCTCGTGGACTGATCTATCGCAGATTGGGGTTCATAGGTGAAGTTTCAAGAAATTGTTATAATTTGATTGGTCGATTGTTTTTAATTTTTATTTATTTAATTTAGATCTAAAAATTTAAGATAAATTTAAAATCATTTAACATCACTTGCCATATAATCTAACGAATATTACAAATAACAATTTATGGAAACTAAATCTCGAAATTATAGAAAGATTAATAATGTTTTATTTATTACTTTTAATATTTATAAACTATAAAATACAATGAACGAAATTTTATATAAGATAATTATAATAGCTTTATACTCTACTTGATGAATTGTGTTCAAATATAATTATATAATAACTATTTTAAATATTACAAAATCCAAAAATGTTTATTAATATTATTTTTAAATTATTTATCGTTGTTTAAAGAATAAATTTATCATAATTTTAAAATAATTTATAAAATGCATAAAAAATGCAAGGCAAAGTTGCACTTTCAAGAGTTAAGTCGAGATCTGGATTAAAAATCCTAATAACTGGTAAAGAAGGGAAGCCGCATACAAAAATATTGAATGTTGTCTACAAATAAGTTTTTCAGAATATTTCGTAGTCACGGTACGTAATTTTAATCTACTTTTTTTTTCAAATACAAATTTAAAATAAATAAACTGTTGCAATTATTTATTTTTTGTATTTGCTTGATGGGTTGTGATGAGTTAGGAGACCGATGACGGTATCTCAATTTAATATTATTTCATGTTCAATAAAATTTAAAAATTTATAAATCTATCAAATAATGTTAACCCGTCAAATTGCTTACAAAATTTATTTAATTTTTTGCAAGTTTCTAATTGAATTTGCTTTCTTTATCGAGAAATGTACTTCATAATTTATATTATTTATGGATAATATTTTGATTTTTATTATATTTTTTTTTAATATGTCTACATAAATGTTTGTTTATTATTTATAGAAAAATAATTTTATTCACCTAAAATAAAAAATTATGAAACATATACAATACAATTCTAATTAATGATAATATAAAATCTGTTACTTCTAAAACTATACATTATTTATTCCATTTTTTGAATGAAAGTATCTTCGTAAACACACAAAATATTTTATGACGTTGCAATTATACATACACACAATATCTGCCTCTTCATACTGACGTTACTGTGTTCCTTCTCGTGAGGTACGGACCGAGAGAGAACACAGGGTGCGAGCCAGTCATGTTTTTATGCCCGCACAGGGTGCGGACCGGTCACCTAGTATACTCTAACAAGTAACAACACTCTTAAAAATGATAATAATAATTAACATTTAGTAAAAAGAAACATTATTCCAAAAACATTAACGATACGCCAAGCTTTTGTATACATGTTTACTTGCACGTCTCCGCGAAAAGTCTTGCAGTCCAGGCCCTTCTGCGCATATTAACATGTTTATACCGCTTGGCATTTGGTCGGCTCATTATCTGCATTTTCTTTCCTTGTCAGTGGTCACTACTCTGGATTTGTTTTTTCCTTATAGATAGGAATTAAGAGAAAGAATCGATAAAATTATCAAAAATTCAAGATAATAATTGGATTATGGGCATCTTCGAATAAAATAAAAACAATTATAGCATCATCTAGGAATAAATAATAAAAGTTATAGTCGAAATCATAGTTAATTAAATCTTATATGTTTTATAACATGAATATTGCATTGCTTAATTTATCAACCTTAATTTGAATTATGATATTGGATTAACACATACCACCTACAATGTCAATGTGTGAGGAGGTGCAAATGAAAAAAAGAACATAGTGGGTGAGATTAGAAAGAAACAATTAATATAGAGGGTCCTTGAAATAAAATCCAGATTTTCAAAATTTGAAATCAAAAGCATACGGAGAAACAAACACTATTTGTATTTCCCTTTCTGGTCTCTGCGTCGGCGTCGCGTCATCGTTTTCTCAGATTCCTGGAATCATTCTCTTTCGATACCAATCCCCTTCCTTCCTTCCTTCATCTCCGATTCGAACACCCTAGCTTCCAATCATGCCTATGGAGAACGACAATGACCACGCTGCCAAGGTCGTCCTCACCGTCGAGCAAGCGAGCAAGGTTAGCGACACTGCCGTACGGTTGCCGGAGAATCTTCCGACCGGCGTCGTCTCAGAATCCGGAGGTGGAAGCGAGAAAGGAGAGGAAGCGGTGGAGACGGCGGTGGCGGAGGATGTGGATGAGAGCGGATCGAATACGGAGGGAGAGCTACCTCCCCGATCTTCCTCAGCGAGAGTTCCGTTCACTAATCTGAGCCAGATTGATGCGGATCTTGCTCTCGCTCGCACTCTCCAAGAACAGGTGGCTCTTTCTTGATGCTGTTTGGGCTTTGTGGATTATTGAATATCGTTGTTTTGTATGTGTTGGATTTAAGGAGCGGGCGTATATGATGCTGACGATGAACAGTGAGGTCAGTGACTATGGGAGCTGGGAAACTGGAAGCTATGTATACGAAGAGGATGAGGATGACGACGAGGACGAGTATGAAACAGATGATGATCCTCAGGGAGATGCGCCAAATGTTAATGCTCATGAGGATGATCAAGAAGATGAAGGCAGGAATGCTGACGAAGAAGAAGTTGGGTATTCAGATGATGAAGCCTTTGCTAGAGCTATTCAGGAAGCTGAGGAAAGGGAAATGGCAGATAGGTTGTCTGCCTTAACTGGGTTGGCAAATCGTGAGTACACTTATTGCTTTCACTCAAGTTATTTTTGATCGGTGTTTTAGGATTGGTTGGAGATTTATGCTAACTGTTATTGGTTGCAGGGGTTGAAGATCTGGAAGAGGATGATCATACTTCTCAGGTAGGCTCCTTGCACTACAACAAAACCATTTTTTTGATTTTGAGCTTTAAACCTTTTTATGCTCGATAATATGAACCTTACTGCCCTAAAAGAACTACTCTCCAACGCCTTTTTGTTTAGTCATATGGTGGCCAATGGACAAAATTTTGACATAGAACCTGCCATTTCCGAAGTGATACGTCATACATGGTTCCATCTATCTACTACCCTTCTATCATGGCACTAGTTTGTTTTGTTTCGTGACAGTTTAGTTTATGGTGTTAACCCTTTTAGTCCGTAGGCCTAAGCAGACACTCCTGCCTAATTATTTACGGTTTATGCTACTAGAACTTTGCAAAACTGTGTGTTTGGAGGTAAAAAATACATTAACCATTATGGTAATCAGATCAATTGTATTCTGGTAGCGTTAGGTTAAGTGGTACTGGCTTTAGAGAAAGTTATGCTCACACCTTGCAGTATAGTAGCTCGCAGTGGACTGAAATTTGATGGATTCTGGTCCATTTTATGGAAAAAAAAAAATTTACTTACAGGGTAGAGAATCATATAAATTAAGGCTTCTTTGAGGTGATTTGATTCTGCTTCCACTCACGTTATGTATGCTTTATTTTTGCAGGATGCCTGGGATGAGATGGATCCTGATGAACTTTCATATGAGGTATGAAAACCTTCATAAAATGCTATGCCTTTCGGATCCTCTCATGATTTTGTGAAACGATTTGTAGCGAAAACGAATAGTATTGTTCCCAAAGTTGGACTCTAGTGTTAAGATCTGTCACGCCCTTTGATATGCAAAATTCAGAAGCCCAACACGTCTGTCGGCTTATAACTTTACGCTATCTAATGTTTGCAGGAGTTGCTTGCGCTTGGCGATATTGTGGGAACCGAGAGTAGAGGGCTGTCTGCTGATACAATTGCATCTTTGCCTTCAAAAAGATATAAAGATGGAGACAATCAGAACGGAACCAATGAATCGTAATGCGTTTTACTTAACCAATTTAGTAGACCATTGACAACTTTGTGCATGTTGCTTGGTAATTAGCCTTTTAATGCCTTGATGCAGCTGTGTTATATGTCGTCTGGACTATGAGGATGATGATGACTTGATACTTCTTCCATGCAAACATTCTTACCACTCGGAGTGCATAAATAACTGGTTGAAGATAAACAAGGTACGTCTTTCATAAAAAAAGAAGAAGAAAGAATCCTATTAGAGATGAGAAATCAATTAGTTATTGTTGTCAGCTGTGCTACGGATACATACCCTTTCTGATGAGGATAGATATATTCATGCTAGAAAACCGCGACTGGCAATTCCACAAACAAAATAATCTTTCATAATGGGGGATTGTATAGTCAGTAATGTAGAACATACAGACTATACATAGTTTCATGTTTGTTGAGTTTAGGGATTGCATTTATGGTATTGCCGATTGTGTTCTTTGACATTTTCGAAAATGAGGGGTTTGGTTGCTAGTAAAGCACAGAGTTGAACTTGTTAGTACCATTTTAGACAATTTACAGCATGCGACCATCTCATCAACTTTCCTGGGGATTAGGAACACTTCTCAGCATGTTGAAATTGGATTACTCTCAAAGACTAACAACTCGAAACTAACACATTATTCTTCAGAGTTGCCCGGTATGCAGCGCAGAAGTTTCAACTTCCACAGCTGGACAAAGCTAATGAGAGCAAAGGAAGAGGTTTCCAGGAAAAAAAAAAATTGTAAGCTAAAAAAACTTTGTCACCTTAGCTGTCTGTTTGTACACTATATTAAACAAAAGCATCATCAGATTTGCTTTGATCCTTTAAACAATCTCATAAATTGGAACTTTCGAAAAAGTTTTTGATTCTAGGTTCTGCTTTCATCTGTTTCCGCATTCGCAATCATTTTTATTCAGAACAGCTACAATCGATCTGTTTTTTTTTCCAGAAAAAACATTTAAGCTTAGACTATGTTCCTCTGAGATTCGAGGAATACATCGACATGGTTTTATGTCTGAATCTTTGACTAGGTTGAAACTAGTCTTATTACCTAAAGATGAATATCTGGACACAAAAAGTATTACGAGACGCATCCATGTGTTTGTTGTCCTTTTTGGAACATGAACTTAACGACTATAATATTGGTCGCCTACATGACAAACTGGCGAGTGGAGTTGCACCAACGGTCGTACGCTGGGGTGAGATTGGGCCACTCAGTGGCGGAGACTGAGAAATCTTGGAGCCAGTTTGTGAGTAAGATCTCTTGGTCTAATGCAGGCAATGTCGAGATCGCTTTGTCTATGGCTCGTTCCACCTCAACCCTCTCATAACCTGTCAGAACGGGAAACGCTAGCCCAAGCCTTGCGTGACTGAACAACGGTAGCCAGTTTGCAAGGAGCCTGAACTTCACTTGTCCTGGAACTTTTGTACTGTCTCGTGCCATCTCACCAATTAAGAGCGCTGCAAAACATTAGTGAGAATGTTTGAGCAAACAATGGACCATACAAATGAATAAAAACCTGATGACCAAGAATTAAACTTAGTAGCAACAAATCTAATAAAGTGAAATTATTCAAAACTAACGATATATTTAATCAAAATAGGCTAAACTACGTTCAACTAGGTAATATTAATTTAGAAATATAACAAAAAGAAAAATTCGCAATGCCAAGAAGAAATATAATGCCACATGTTATTACCTGAAATCTTAACCAAGAGGCCTTGCACTCTAGGAGCAGCCGTAAGAGACAAGGAAGCTAATCCAGAAGCGTAGCTCCACCGTTTTATACCTTCTTCCACCGCACCATAACGCCTAAGTTTCTCCGTCATCCACAACAGCTCCTCCGCCAGCTTCTCCACCGCCAGTTCAACCTCATTCTCCTGAAAACCACCCGCTCTCACCAACGCAGACTCCCTCCTCCTACTCTGCGATAACAAGTTACCAGTCATATCCGCCAAGGACCTCACCGTGTTGATGCACGTGCTCACCCCTCTCGCGTAAGAGGCAACATAGCCTCCTAGAGGAAGGGCACTGACCAGACGCAGAGGCAGACCACCAACGGGTTCGTCTGCGGTTCTAGAACGTTTCAAGGAGTCATGTAAACGCGCAGTGGTGCGTGCAAAGGAAGACGCGAGGGCCACTCGATTTACGTCAAGTAGTTCCACGTTGCAGCTCTGGGCGTTCTCTTCCATGATCTTCTCAGCCATTCCCATGGCAAATTGGTACTTTCTTGAGGTTACTGGAATCTCGTTCATTAGCGCTAGTGCCTACTCATAGTCATAGACAATGTTTAGATATTAGATGCATAAAATGGCAAATAAAAACCATTAATAAGTATACATATCGGACCATAGTCAATCGAATTATCCAAACATATCGAACTTTTGTATATGTGCATATTTACATTTATCTAAACGAGCAATAATTTCTAGCTCGAAACAGACAATTCATTTTTATAATAGCTTTGTTTATTAATTATGTCTACTTATTCTAGACACTAATTTTTTTGATCGAAAGACACTAATTAAGAATACAATTACAACTTAAAGATGTGTTCCACTCCCTCTTTGTTTTCATGTATGACGTGGCACCATGCATGTTGACCACGTAGCAATTACAGAGAAAATATGTCCACGTTATGCACCTCGTGTAGTATCCAATAATAGAAAGGTCCATAATCAAATGTTTATGATAATAGAAAAGAAGATATTACATTCAATCTGAGATCTGGCTATGCAAACATAACCTAGAAATAACACACAAGTCTACGTATGATCGCCATGACTCATGTCCTGATTGGTTTTATGATAGTTAGACCAAATAAAACTAAAACGCTAAATGTTTAAAAATGTTAACCAAAGTACCAAACAAAAAAAAAAACTTAAACGTTAATGCTAATTTAACATCAAATAATGAAAGATTACATGTTAACACTTACGTGACAAAGTGCTCTACCGAGAGAGTTAACGGAAGGCACATCAACGCCGTCACAAACCATCGTACCCAAATCCGCCGACCCTGAATACTTCACCAACGCCGTTGATGACGAGGAGGGAGCGGAAGCCGGTACCAACGCTTTCTCAGCCGCCGCGGTAAGAAGACCCGAAGCAAAACTAAAGGGATGATAAGAATCAGAATAAGCAGAAGGAGAAGAAGTGATGAGAGGAAGAGGAAGATAGTCCAAGAAAACCCTAAGAACCCAAAGGGCTAGCCACGCCATCATCATAGACATGAACCTGAGGTGGTCCGAAGCCGACCACCGCCTAGAAGCCAGCTCCGGTGTGGAGGCGGTGGTGGCGACGGAGACGAGAGAACGAGCGGCCGTGTTGACGGTGGTCATGAAGATGGAGTTGAGGAGACCCGTCGTGGGACGATTGTTTCTGTATGTGTATTCCAAGTATTGTAGCTCCCTTGACGACGACATTCTCTTTTCTCTTGTCTGCCTTTGTTCTTTCGTAGAGAAGTTAATAGTTGTTGGACCAGTTATGTATATGTGTATATATATGAAGATAGATCTTGGTTTGTATATTTCTTCTTTTCGAAGTATATGATGAGATGCACCGCCTATACGAGTGTGTTTTTCATCGTCGTGTAAGTATTTGATGTAGTGTCGGCTAAATCTTTGTCGGGGTCCATGCGTCGTCGTTTTCCCCGCATTCGTCAAAATGGCAAAATATATTTTCCACAAAAAGTTAGATGTGCGTAGAACGTCACTACTGGAGTTTACATAAATGGTTACTGGGACGCTTCATTTTTACATATTTTGGCTTACTATATTTATTTGGAATTGGAATATTTTCGGAGTTATTTGTATTCTTGGTTTGGAGATCTTTTGGTGCGTGTTGGTTGATATGCAAATTAATACGGTCAAATAATCTTCATAAGATGTCTTTCCGAATAACTTAGAGCATAACTTAGAGCATGATTAATCCGGGATTTTTAGGATAGGGTTCTTAGCGGAAATTAAGAAACAGTTTTTTAACTTCCGCTAAAAACTCCACTCTAACTCCAAGAACCTCGGGTTAATCATGGTTGTATGTAATACTATTGAACGATCATGAACATATGGTAGATTACATTACATGCCACTTCTGATGGCTATAAGTGGAACTCAAACGTGCTTGCTTCTCTATCCTTCTACGGGCTAAGCGTTCGTATTCCACCGCTTTACATAATTTTGGGAGCAGTGGAGGGAGGTATTCACATGTCGTTTCATGAATCAATACCTGAAAATCAACCATGATCTTATCATTTTTGCACGTAATTTTTCGGATGTTTGCATTATTGTTAGTAGCTGACTAGCCGTTAAGGATCGCTAAACACCAAATGTAAGTAGGTTGGTAACATATATAAAAAGGAATACCAAAACCCATGTTCTTAATAATTTTATTTTCCCATAAATAAATACTATGATATGTACGATTGCATAGTTGTCTTCCCTTTTCCAATTTTGTTTCCTCTTGATGTTCTGTTGTACTATTTTATTTTATTCGTACTTTGGTTTTTGTTTTTCTATTGTCAGCAAATGTACAAAAAAAATATCTAAAAGCCAAATTGACTTTACCCATGTGATCGAAATCCTTAGTTGTCTTGTTTCAGTGGTTTGCAGCAACGTCTACAGCTTCTATATACATGTCAAAATTAGTGGCGTTGATTAGTAAACAACAAACTCTATCAAAAGAAAATTAATATAATAAAAGACGTAACTGAGAACAAAGTTTACTGGTCTGAAAACAAGATCTGATTAGTCGAGGAAGAATGTCACTGATATCGGGTAACATTACGGCAGGCAAGCCAAAAAGTAAAGATAATATGCTTCTCTTGTTCTGCTTGTGAAATGCAACAAAAAAATGGCCAATACTTTATTAATCATATTTAAAATCGACTGATGTGTGTTCTTGAAGGTCAGACTATTTATGAGATTTTTTTATATGCGTCAGTTATATAACCTTGAGAAAAACTTTAACTAAGACGGTTATAATAGATATAACATTTGTGGGACTAAAAGTTGACTCCGTTCTCCACCTTTAAACTTTGTTCAGAGCTTCGAGCAGTTTCAGGTTTGAGGGCAAGGCCATACACTTGATGTAGTAAAACATAAGCTTGTGTCACGCCTGCACATTCTATTTATCATTACATCTATTTATCATTCTATATGACGAAACGTTATCGAAACTACAGAACTCAAGAATCGAAATAGGAAACACTCTTTCTTTCTAATCATTTCAATGCTTTAAAAAAATATCTCAAAAACTAAAGCTCACATAAATCACACAACTTATAGCTTATGCCATTGTTCGACATAGCTTATATAAAGATATTAGCAATCCTATTCCTAATCGTAAACACACAAACATTATCATCCTTATCTCTTTAGATCATAAACCAACTAGGGATGGGATAGCTTGTTTCTCAAGCTTCTTTCAAGCTAATTTCAACAATCTTCTCCTTAAGTTTTAAACTCATTTTCACTCCTCTCTATTTATTCTCGGACACATACTCCACTTCAACTTGTTCATTCTCTAATGAAGTGAAACTTTCTAGTATGTTTTTACTCCGGCCGTGAAACACATGGTTTTTAGTAAGTGCAATCAAAGACTTATTATCAATCTGTATTGTTACTTTCTTGTATGATTTTTTTCACGATCTCGCTGAGTACTTCCTGTAACCAAATCGTCTGTTTCATTGTCTCTGTAACAGCCATGAATTTGGCTTCACACAATCTTTTGTTTCTGAGAACACCATGTTATTGACCTTTCATCGAGATAGAATACGTGACCACAGAGCCGGCTCAAGAGGGGGGGCCAGCAGTGCAATGGCCCAAAACCCATCCCAAAATCATACAAATTTAATTACAGAAAGGGGACCAAATTTTTTTTTTGTTTTCTATCAAGGGCCCCTAATTTATTTTTAATCATCCACGTTGAATTTTGTGTAACCAGTTGTGCTTTTGCCATCAGTTGTGCTTTTGCCATCAGTGCCAACTTTGTGTAAACTATCGCTATCGCCCACCAGTTCAAGTTGTGTTGATCGCGAAAACAAAAGTCCAAGTGAAGTTGTTCCACGTAGATACCTTACTACAAGCTAATTAACTTCAACAGAAACATCATAGAAATTGACAATAATGTAGTTCGATGATTAGCAAAAATAGAAGAAGTAATTCGACAGCTTTTACATTTCCAATGTAAACCGAAGAAGTAAAGAGCAACGGAAGAGTACGACTAAAAAGTATGGAACTACGTATAGTTTACGAATATAGTTATCCATATATAAAAATAAGGGCTGATAGTCAACTTTTTGTTTCCATATCGTAATCAATAGCCCCACAGATACAACGTACTTTTCGAATAACATTGTTTGATTATCTTCTGACACATGAATATTATCTTACAGCAATTTGACGTACAATATGCTTTTAATAATCAATAAATACATAGATTTCCACTAAAGTTTGTTCTGGATAATATTAAATTGTTACATTCAATTAGATCAATGCATTCATGTGAATGGAAAGGCTGTCACGAGTAACAAAATTATTAAGGTATCAATTGCTGTCCTCAGATTTTGGATAGAGATTGATTATTAAGCATCACTTTAAAATTTCAAAGGATAAAGGTAATAATAAAGAGCTTTTCTGTTATCAAAATTTCTCAAATAAATATCTAAACTAAATAATATTAACATTTTAAGAAGATTTAATACTTTAATTAAGTTTTAATTTTTTTTTTAAAAAAATTGAATTACTTAAAAATTGACAGATGTAATGAGAGATTCTTCTCATCTACTTTATTAAAACAGAAGTACACTTATAAATTAACCCTTAATTTTTCAAATTATTTACAATCATATGGCACTGAAGTAATAAATTTACCTACCTTTTAGTATTCTTGTCTTTTATAGTTTAATTAATGAATTTTCCTAAAATAATGTATAACAAATTATGTTTACTTGATTAAAAACTATTTCATATAATCTACCTCAACAATAAATTATACAAAATCAACGTCAAAAATATAACAAAATTTTATTATTACGGAGTGATTATTTTTTATTTTGGTGTATTAACTATGTCTAAAAAACATAAAAGTATTATAAAAATACATAATATAAACCACAAAATTGTAAATAATATATTAAATTATTTAATTGTATAAATCAAATATAAAAATAGATAAATATTTTATTTTACATTAAAATTTTGATTCTAAAAAATACATTTGCACAAACACACGGGTTATATTTTAAAAATATGGTTGTAACAGTTGACGGATCAAAAAATAAAATAAAATTATTCACTATAAATTATAAAATAATTTTATTTAGAAATATATTAAATAATGATTTAATATATATATATATATATATATATATATATATATATATATATATATATATATATATATATATATATTTTTAAATGTATATTACCATTTATATAAGATAAATATATTTTTTTGCTAAGCAAAAACGAATATCCGCGTGAGTGCGCGGATCAAACTCTAGTGATTATTATTAAGTTTCTTGTTTTAAAAAAATATCTTACTTTTTATTTTTATTTATTTATTTGTAGGTGATATATAATCTATTAACTAATGTAAAGGCTCTAAAAATACCCATTAGAAGCAGACTATCCAGTTTTGAAAACAGACTTGGAATGTAATTTCAAAAGGAAATAAAATCTTATCAAAAATCTTATCTGATTTTAGTGACAAAAAAAAATCTTATCAAACAAAAAAAATAGTAGCGGTCTTCTCTGTCTATTGACCCAGTTTTGCGGGCGTTTACTCATTTAAAGCCACAAAATCAATTTAAAATATCTGCCTTTTAGAAAAAGTGTCAATGAGAAAACAAAAATATATTTAGTTGAGTCAAAATTGTAGTTCTGCTTAGGGGTGGGCACTTTACCCGATATCTGAAGTGGCACCCGAACCCGATCCGAAAAAACCGAACCGAAATCCGAACCGAAGTAGCAAAATATCCGAACGGGTATTGAATAAGGAGAGATTGGATACCCGAATCCGAACGGATAATACCCGAACCCGAATGGATATCCGAAGATAACCGAACATATGTATAATTAACCTTATGTTTTTAGTTTATATCTCTCATTTTATATAAAATATTTATATTGATACTTCACATAATTTAAGTTCATATGATATACATACAATTACGGAAAAAATGATTTGCTACTCACTTAAAATGCATGTCAAGTTTTTTATTTCAAAAATTAACAAAAAGTTATATCCAAAATTAAAAAAAAATAACTAAATTAATACCTTTTTAGTTTTAAAATGTTATGTCCAAATCTATTAACCATTCAATCTATTAAAAATAAAAAAAATTAGTTAACTAAAAGTTATATTTTTAAATACAATAAACTTGAGAAATGAAAATTTTAATTTTTTTTTTCAAAATTTAAATATCCGAACCCGATCCGAAATAACCGAATCCGAACTAAAAATACCCGAACCCGACCCGAAGTACAGAAATACCCGAACGGGTTCTAGACCTCTATACCGAAATACCCGAAAATCCAAAATACCCGATCCGAACCCGAACGGGTAACCGATCGCCCACCCCTAGTTCTACTACACAAATGTGAAGAGTGTGTTTATTTTAACTTTTTGTGTAATAGTGTAATTATTTACTTTGCAGCGTTATTCTTCACCTAACGTTATACTTCATCTAAACACAACGTTATATTTAATAAAAATCAATAAATAAAAACTATTAAAAGACACGAGATTTATGGAAGAAGATTAGATCCAGTGAGCAATAGCAAGTGGGTAAGAACGAAGAACAGCTGTTCTTCTCCTTCGTTCTCACCTCAAAGTCAGCTGACAGTTAGTCACTTCTAATCCTATAAATTTCAACCCTTCTTCTCCATTTTCATAATCATATCGTTTCTTGTCTCTTCTTGACTTTTCTTCTCCAAATCCTTTTCGGACAAGATCTACCACAAGTAAATAATTGTCTGAAAAAACAAACAAACACAAACACCAAGGAGAAGAAGAAGAATAACAAGATCTGCTCTGTTTTTGTTTCCTTTGTGTGAAACAGAAAAGTCAACACTGAGTCTCCACGACGTCGTTTTAGCAAATCGGAGAAATGGCCGGAGGATTCGTCAGTCAAACGCCGGGAGTACGGAACTACAACTACAAACTGACACCGAAAGTGTTCGTAACATGTTTCATCGGTGCTTTTGGTGGTCTCATCTTCGGATATGATCTCGGGATCTCAGGTTTTTGTTTTGTTCTCAGATTCAAGTCTTGTTTCTTCTTTGACCTAACCTAGGAGGTATCCCCAGTGAGTAATTTATGGGCTTTTTTTGTTACTTGTAGGAGGGGTAACCCAAATGGAGCCATTCTTGGAAGAGTTTTTCCCTTACGTGTATAAGAAGATGAAGAACGCACACGAGAACGAGTACTGTCGTTTTGATAGTCAGCTTCTCACTCTCTTCACTTCATCTCTCTATTTAGCGGCTTTGGTCTCTTCCTTGTTCGCTTCCACGATAACCCGAGTCTTCGGAAGGAAATGGTCCATGTTCCTCGGTGGGTTCACCTTCTTCATCGGCTCTGCTTTCAATGGCTTTGCCCAAAACATCGCCATGCTTCTCATCGGTCGTATCTTGCTCGGTTTTGGAGTCGGATTCGCCAATCAAGTAAGTTCTACAAACAGATAACTTGATGAAGAAGCAACAACGGCGGTTTATGCTAACCGGTTTTGTTTTGGTTTCAGTCTGTTCCGGTTTATCTATCGGAGATGGCTCCTCCAAATCTAAGAGGAGCGTTCAACAATGGGTTTCAAGTAGCGATTATATTCGGTATCGTTGTTGCAACGATCATCAACTACTTCACCGCACAGTTGAAAGGTAACATCGGATGGAGAATCTCACTAGGGTTAGCTTGTGTCCCTGCGATGATGATTATGATCGGAGCTCTCATCCTTCCCGACACTCCGAACTCTCTCATCGAACGTGGCTTCACCGAAGATGCCAAGAAAATGCTTCAATCTATCCGAGGAACCAGTGAAGTCGATGAAGAGTTTCAAGATCTCATTGATGCAAGCGAGGAGTCTAAGCAAGTGAAACACCCGTGGAAGAACATCATGCTTCCTCGTTACAGACCGCAGTTGATCATGACTTGCTTCATTCCTTTCTTCCAACAGCTTACCGGAATCAACGTCATTACGTTTTACGCTCCCGTTCTGTTTCAAACCTTAGGGTTCGGTAGCAAAGCCTCGCTCTTGTCGGCTATGGTAACGGGAATCATCGAGCTCTTGTGTACCTTTGTCTCTGTTTTCACAGTTGATAGGTTCGGAAGAAGAGTCTTGTTCCTCCAGGGAGGTATCCAGATGCTTATCTCTCAGGTAACACAAAACCCTAGCCCTAAACTTAGTTTCTTGATAAACACGCAATCTCTTGAATGCCATCATATGTGTTACAGATTGCTATTGGAGTCATGATCGGAGTCAAGTTTGGAACGGTTGGAACAGGGAACATAGGGAAAACAGATGCTAATCTGATCGTGGCGCTGATCTGCATCTATGTAGCGGGTTTCGCCTGGTCATGGGGACCGTTGGGATGGTTGGTCCCTAGTGAGATATCTCCACTAGAGATCCGATCAGCAGCTCAAGCCATAAACGTTGCGGTGAACATGTTCTTCACATTCCTTGTAGCTCAGCTCTTCCTGACTATGCTCTGCCACATGAAGTTTGGACTATTCTTCTTCTTTGCGGTGTTTGTCTTCATAATGACGATATTTATCTACTTGATGTTGCCTGAGACGAAGAATGTGCCCATTGAAGAGATGAATAGAGTATGGAAGGCACACTGGTTCTGGGGAAGGTTTATTCCTAATGAAGCTGTTGGTGTTAGTGCTGCTGAGATGCAGCAAAAGTCTGTATGATGATGAAAATGTTATCTTTGGGCAAAAAGACTTGTGAGAAAATTTGAAAAGAAATGTCAAAATATGTTTATTCCTGAAAGAAAGCTGCTCTGCTCTTTGATGCATAGACTTAGTATATTTTTTCCTTACTCAATGTCTTTGTTGTAATCGTAATTTGGACCTAAAGAAAGCTACGAAAACTAAAAAATATTCAAAAAGGGAAATCAGTTTGTCTTATGTTTTTAAACTCTTACTTAACATTTCTGTGATTCTTTGTTTGAGAAAATGAGTTATAATGCTAAGAAACCAGTAATAGTCACCAGTAAAATCAAGAATAGTCTTATATTTAAGAAAATGAGTTATATAAGTTTCTATTGTTTTTAAAAGAGATTAGGATTTGTTTCATGACAGGTTTCAGTTTCTGATATTATTGTCCACAGTATTTAAACAAAAGGGTTAATTAGGTGAATATACAAGAAAACTTTCGAAAGGAATTTTTTCAGCTTTTTTATGTGAAAATGCAAAAATAAATAAGAAGACAGGTCTGTAAGAGAAACTTTCTAACAAACAGTCAAACATGTCCATGATATTTGGTATCAAACATTAATCAACTCTTGTTACTAGCTAACTACTTCCCCTTATCCTAAGATCAAGAAAGATAAGGTAAAAAAGTTATTACACAACACGCAACATTTAATCCAACCCCTAGTTAGGTCACTACATTATCTATTTAAAAAGATCAAAAAGGTGAATCAATTTTTTGAGTTTTTAGTACATAAAGTTTAATCAGTTTCTAACTTTTACTAGTTTTACTGATTCTGTTATTTTCTGCACGCTATCAGGTGGCATACCAGTTTTTTTTTTTTTTTGTCATCAAAAGCTTTATTTCAAACTTAAACCGGTCCTATCGTACTAGCTTCATGAGCTAGCGGAATAGAGACCAAACTGTCAACCAACATGTAGTGTAATTCACGTGATCGGGCCTCTTTTGCAAGAGCATCCGCACGGAAGTTCAAAGAACGAGGTATAAAGCTCAGCGAAAAAGAAATAAAAGATGTTCTCAGTGCCTCAATGGCATCAAGCTCTGGTTCAAGTGCTAGCCACTTCTTAGAGAAATTGATGACGTGTACCAGCTGTTGACAGTCTGATTCCAAGCGCACCTGCTGGAACCCACGACTACTAAGCTCCTCCATAGCCCACACTAAACTCTCCGCTTCCGCGTGTAGTGGGGATGGGACGTTGGTTAGTTTCCTTTGCCCTCGCATTACCTCCATGTCGCCATCGAACACAATAAAACTCAGCCCCACTCCAGTATCTTCTAGGACCCAAGACGCGTCGAGCTGGCATCTCCATCGTCCCACCCTTTCTTGTTCCTCCACCTCCGCTATCCTCTCATTCCCGTCGTCTACCGCTTCCAAGATGTCCGGCAAGATCTGCGCTAGTTTCCATGTTGTAGCTTCCGAAACCGCTAGTTGCAGGGTATCCACAGGTGATGTATCCTTGTTATTAAAACATTTATCGTTTCGTGCCTTCCATAAGTACCAGATCAACCATGGAAAGAAGGCCGTGCTCTCTGCGCTGCTAGGATCTGTTTGCATATTCAGTAGCATATCAAAGTTGACAAAGATTGAGGAACTCGGGAACCCCCCCCGGAGACGTCGGGACTGTCGATAGTGCCCAACATTGAATCGCTGGTGGGCATTCAAAAATGATATGGTTAAACGTTTCACTCTCCGCACCACAGCGTTGACAGACCGAGTCGTTACCACAATGTCTTTCTTTTAGCTTGCTCGCTGAGGCTACATATCCAGACAGAGCTTGCCACAGAAAATGCTTGATTTTCCGCGGAGCTTTAAGTCTCCAAACCTTTTTTTTTAAACCATTGCAACTCGGTCCCAGGCTTATGTCCCCACGCAGCTTTTTCCGTTGTTCAACTGCAATGGTGTACCCAGACCTCACTGTGTATACACCCGACTTTGTATGCTTCCAACTGTAGCCGTCTTTGCGTCCCGTTTTGCTGATCCTAAGTGTGAGAATACGAGGTACATCATCAGCAGCAATAAATTCGTTTATAACGCCAATATTCCATTCAGCCTTGTCGACATCAATAAGGTGGTGGACTTTAAGATCAGTATCCATGATCACTGTCTTTGGTTTCGCCGCGCGAGCAGGTTCCATAGGGATCCATGCGTCTTCCCAAACTTTCGTGTCTGCCCCTGTTCCTATCGTCCTCTTGATTCCACCGATGAGAATCGGTTTAGCTGCCATCAAGCTGTTCCACCCAAAAGATGGGGAATTTGCTTTACCTGTTACAAGTGGATTCGAATGCCTGTGGTATCTACCTTTGAGAACTTTTGCTAGAAGGGACTCGAGATGTGTAAGCAGACGCCAGACTTGTTTAGCGAGAAGGGCCAGGTTGAAATCCCGGAAATCTCGGAAGCCCAAACCTCCTTCCTCTACTGGTACGCAGATTTTGTCCCATGCCACCCAATGCATCCCCCGATTGTTATTGCTTGTACTCCACCAGAAACGCGCCACTGCGGCGGATAGTTTGTTACAGATCTCTATTGGTATCAAGTAACACGACATCACATAAGTCGGTACTGACTGGGCCATTGATTTGATTTGCACCTCTTTACCACCCTTTGATAAGAGTTTACCTGACCAAGAGTTGATCTTTCCATTCATCCTCTCTTGAACGAAAGAAAAAACTTGTTTCTTTGATCCACAAATCTTTTCTGGCATTCCCAGGTACATTCCCATTCCTCCTTCGTTGTTAATATTGAGTGATCTTTTCAGATCGGTTTTTGTGGACGCTATGACCTTAGAACCGAACAGAACTGAAGATTTAGACTTATTCAGTTGTTGTCCTGAGGCTTTCCCATAGACGTCAATGATGCGAATGATATCTTGCATATTTACATTGTCTTATCCATTTATTCATGTGCATTTTCATCATATAGATTAGGATTTAGCCATGTCTAGGTTGCATTTTGCATACATATGTCTCTATCAGGTATTTGAGTACCACATGGAGTTTCTGGAGACATTTGGGTGCATTTGGAGCTCAAAGGAGGTGATTAGAGTGGTCTTTGGACGAGCACTGCCTGGAGCGACTTCTCGGAGCGACGGCATAAGGTCGCTGTGCACCACATCCCGGAGCGACTCATCCAGAGCGACTGCACAAAGTCGCTCGCGTTTTCACATCCAGAGACACACATTTTGACCTCGGAGCGACCTTCCAGAGCGACGTGCTGAAGTCGCTCCCGAAGCTTGGAGCGACCTTACCAGAGCGACAGGGAGAAGTCGCTCGCCATTTTGGTTCTCGGAAACACGAAATCGCTCTCGGAGCGACCTCTCGCAGCGACCCAGCGAGGTCGCTCCCGAAGCCCAGAGCGACGTGCTGGAGCGACTTGCCGAGGTCGCTGCGCGTCGCCATATCTGCTCGAATTCATGTTTTCTCAAGGGCCTTTTTGTCATTTTATTATGCACGTTTTTTATTCTGAAAACCTATGTTTTAATACTCTGTAAGCCACCAAGAGGGGATTATCTTTGTTCTTAGAAAAACCACCAAAAACCTTTGGAAAGTCATCTCTTTGAATCAATTGATCAGTTTATTATTGAGAATTCTGTGTTCTTATCTATTTTTCCTGTGTTTCTCTACATGATTAATCTGAAATCCAACATGGGTTTAAGAGGAATCATGGAGATTAGTGAGTAATCCCTTTTGAATTCATGGGTTAGGGAGATTGAGGGTGATTAGGTTAGAACTAGGATGTTTTAGTGTAGATCATTCATATTTCCTTGCTAGTTGAGTGAGCATAATGCATCTTCTGAGTTGGCCACTCAGTAGTTGAATCTTAGGCATTTCCCCCGAAAGGTGTTCGAGGAAATGCCCGAGACAACTCTTCTTAGCTTTTAGCATACTTTGCCAAAGACATTTGTTGTTAGAGGTGCTAAGATAGCCATTGGACTTGCTGTTATGATTGCTTTCATATTATTCAACCAAAGACATTTGATGTTTGAATTGTGTTAAGTAAATGAACATTCATCTAGACATAGAGTTTGTTTAGGATTGTGTCCAAGCTTAAGGTTAATAGATTGATTGATCGTTTGCCATCTTTAGTTCGAAACTTGACCACCCGAGGTCTAATCCCTATATCCATGAGTTCTCTTTTCCAATAGTTAAGAAAGTATCATTTAGTTATTTCTTTTAATTAGTCATAGTTTAAAAACCCATCTAAATCATTGATTGCACTTAGATTAAGTGATTACTTGCATTCTCGGTGCTTTGATATCTCTCAGAACTGGTTCGACAATCATTTATACTACAGCATTTGTCTTAGGAGCCTTGAAAACTCCTAACATCAAATTGGCGCCGTTGCCAAATTCTGAGTAGATTTAAACATTGAGATTTAGTCAATTGCTTGAGACTAAGTCATTTTTATTTTCTTTTGTTACTGACTCTTCTTCACCTCCCTTTAATCTACAGGTGTATGAACTTGCGGAGCAGGGGTCCATCAAACCTAGTTCCAAGAGCAGCAGACATCAGAGCTTTAGAGAGAGAGTGTGCTAGAAAGAGAAGAGAAGAAGAACATCAGGCTCAATCGCAGAGACTGAACACTGACATGGGAGACGTTCATCAAGAAGATGCAGGCGTCAATGGCGCTAACAACAATGGTCCACCTAACCAACAGCGAGCAGCTCGACCCATTGGCACTTACGACCGTCCAAACATTCATGGTCATAGATTGGGAATCCGAGCACCCGCTGTGGCAGCCAACAACTTTGAGATCAAGTCAGGACTCCTCAACGTGATCGAGAACAACAAGTATCATGGCTTGGCTCTAGAGGATCCATTTGATCACTTGGACAGGTTCGACAGCTACTGTGGGTTGTCAAAAACCAATGGTGTGTCCGAAGATGCTTTAAAGCTCAAGCTATTCCCTTTCTCTTTGGGGATAAGGCACGTCAGTGGGAGAAGTCTCTACCCAGCGACTCCATTACCACTTGGGATGACTGCAAGAAAGCATTCTTGGAGAAGTTCTTCTCTACTTCAAGAACTGCTAAGCTGAGAAACGAGATCTCCAGCTTTCAACAGAAGGGCTTGGAAGGTTTCAGTGAAGCCTGGGAGAGATTCAAGGGCTACCAAGCTCAATGCCCACACCATGGTTTCTCTAAGGAGAGCTTGCTGAGCACATTCTACCGTGGTGCTCTCCCTAAGTACAGGGCCAGACTGGATACAGCTAGTAATGGGTTCTTCTTGGGGAGAACTGAGGAGGATGCAGAGGAGCTGGTTGACAACATGGTTAAGAGTGATGCAGTCTACAGTGGAGACCACGACAGAGGCAGTAGAACTGATGATAAGCAGACGAGGAAGGAATTGAAGGCTCTACAGGATAAGATAGACATCCTCATTGCTGATAAAGCTACCCAAGAGCAGCTGCACTTTGTTGGCAACCCAAGCCAAGAGACACCAGTTGTTGTCCATGAAGTTGAGGGTTTGGAAGGTCAGGAAGAGCTGTGTTTCATCAACAACAATGGTAGCTGGTACAAGAAAGAACCCAACTTTCAGTACAACAACTACCAACAGAAATCCTATTCCAACAACCAACAGAGTGGTTATCAGCCTCGGAACAATCAGCAAGGCAGCTATCAACCTCAGCAAAACCCTCCTCCTGGTTCAACAACAAGGGCAACCATTCTTCCCAACAACAATCTAATCCCTCTACCTCCACTCCTCAAGTCAGCAGCACTGATGCTCTACTGAAACAAATCCTGGAGTCTCAAACAAGAAGTGAGAAGCATGTTGGCTATGAGTTGAAGAATCTTCACTCAAAGATTGATGGGAGCTACAATGAGCTCAACAACAAGTTCAGAGCTTTGGAGAACCAGTTTGCTGCCATGAACACTCAACAAAATCGCCAACAAGGTTCTCTACCTGGAAAATCTGAGCAAAACCCCAAGGAAACCATGAAAGCTATCACTCTCAGGAGTGGTAAGGAGTTACCTCAGAGAACTCTCACCAAGGATGCTGAGAAACAAAGTGAGGGGGTTGCCATCACCATAGATGATGAAGTGGTGATTGTTGATGAGAAGATCAATGACGAGATCTTGGAAAAGATAGTGGAAGCAAAAGGAAAAGGAAAGGTTGGAGAAGAGAAGAAAACAGTTAAAGATGGTGAAGTTGTCACTCCTGCAAGTGAAAACTCTTTTGTTCCTCCTGCCTATGAACCCAAGCTTCCATTCCCAGGTCGATTCAAGAGGCAGCTGCTAGAGAAGTACAAAGCTTTGTTTGACAAGCAAATGAGTGAAGTCCAGGTCACAATGCCCATTATTGACGCTTTCATGCTGATCCCTCAGTACAGCAAGTTCCTCAAAGATGCTGTAGCTGCAAAGAAGAAAGAGATGGAGGGCATGGTGATTCTCACTCATGAGTGCAGTGCTATCATTCAGAGACTGGTCATTCCAAAGAAGCTAGAAGATCCAGGATGCTTCACATTACCTTGTGCTCTTGGACCTATGGTATTTGATAGATGTCTCTGCGATTTGGGAGCTAGTGTCAGCTTGATGCCCCTATCTGTTGCTAAGAAGCTGGGTTTCACTCAGTACAAGAAGTGTAGACTTTCTCTGGTATTGGCTGATCGTTCAGTGAAGTACCCTGTGGGTATCTTAGAGGACCTCCCAGTGATGGTTGGAAATTATGAGATCCCTACAGACTTTGTGGTGCTTGAAATGGGTGAAGAAGCTCAAGATCCTTTAATCCTTGGAAGACCTTTCTTAGCCACAGCAGGAGCTATTGTTAATGTTAAAGAAGGCAAGATTGATCTCCATCTGGGTAAAGGGCACGTTCTGCATTTCGACATCAAGGAAGTAATGAGGAGGCCAACAGTTCAAGGACAAGTGTTCTACATCGAAGAGATGGATGCCCTTGCTGATGAACTCCTTGAAGAGTTGTCACTAGAGGACCCTCTACAGCATGCTTTAACTGTAGAGAAGGAGACTGAGGTGATTGAGAACCTGGAGAGTACTGCCTATGGGATGATGCTGGATTCACACCAGGCGTTTTTCAGTAAGGACCAGTACGAGGAGCTTCCACAGATGGTTCACCAACAAGTCTCAGTCACTCAACAAGAGGACAACCAGCAGGATGACTGGAGTGAACTTAAGGCACCTAAAGTGGAGCTTAAACCTCTTCCCCATGGTGTAAGGTATGCATTCCTTGGTCCTAATGAAACTTACCCTGTCATTGTGAGTAGTGAACTTACTGAAAATGAGCTATCTGAACTTTTGAAAACACTTAAAAGATTTAGAAAGGCAATAGGTTACTCACTAGATGACATCAAGGGGATATCACCCTCTTTGTGCATGCATAGGATACATCTTGAGGATGAATCAATGACTTCTATCGAGCATCAAAGAAGGTTAAATCCTAACCTGAAGGATGTTGTAAAGAAAGAGATTCTTAAACTCCTAGATGCTGGTGTTATTTACCCTATCTCAGATTCTAAATGGGTATCACCTGTGCATGTTGTACCAAAGAAAGGTGGTATCACTGTGATCAAGAATGACAAGGATGAATTGATACCAACAAGAACCATCACAGGTCATAGAATGTGCATTGATTACCGAAAACTAAACTCTGCATCTAGAAAGGATCATTTTCCACTACCATTTATTGATCAGATGCTTGAGAGACTTGCAAATCACCCATTCTATTGTTTCCTTGATGGGTACTCAGGATTTTTCCAAATCCCCATACATCCCAATGATCAAGAGAAAACGACATTCACATGTCCCTATGGTACCTTTGCATATCGAAGAATGCCATTTGGACTATGTAATGCTCCAGCCACCTTTCAAAGGTGCATGATGTCAATTTTCTCTGATCTGATTGAGGATGTTGTGGAGGTATTCATGGATGATTTCTCTGTCTACGGATCTTCGTTTTCTGCTTGTTTGTCAAATTTGTGCAGGGTCCTACAGAGATGTGAAGACACCAACCTTGTGCTGAATTGGGAGAAGTGTCACTTCATGGTCAAGGAAGGGATTGTGCTAGGACACAAGATTTCAGAGAAGGGGATTGAGGTGGATAAAGCCAAAATCGATGTTATGGTTGGTCTGCCTCCACCAAAGACAGTGAAAGACATCCGGAGTTTTCTTGGTCATGCTGGATTCTACAGGAGGTTCATCAAGGATTCTCCATGATCACTAGACCTTTGACCAGACTGCTGTGCAAGGAAGCTACCTTCAGTTTTGATGTGGAATGTCTACAAGCTTTCAAGAAGCTGAAAGGTGAACTCGTTAGTGCCCCAATTGTCCAGCCACCTGATTGGGATCTCCCTTTTGAGATCATGTGTGACGCCAGTGACTATGCTGTGGGAGCTGTTCTGGGGCAGAAGAAAGATGGCAAAACCCATGTGATCTATTATGCCAGCCAAACCCTCAATGATGCCCAGATGAAGTATGCCACAACAGAGAAGGAGATGCTGGCAATTGTTTTTGCCTTTGAGAAGTTCAGGAGCTACTTGGTTGGGTCTAAAGTCATTGTCTACACAGATCATGCCGCCTTGAGACACCTTTTGGCCAAGAAGGATGCAAAACCCAGGCTTTTGAGGTGGATCCTTTTGCTCCAAGAGTTTGATATGGAGATCAAGGACAAACCTGGAGTTGAGAATGGAGTAGCTGATCATTTGTCCAGGTTGAGGGTAGAGTCTGGTATCCCTATTGACGAAGGACTTCCTGAGGAGCAGATCATGGCTATCGAAGCAGTGATAGCAGTTTGCGAGACTGGTAGGAAGCTGGAAGAAGTCAAAGCAACAGAGGAGAAAGAACCTTGGTATGCTGATTTGGTGAACTACCTAGCCACAGGAAGAGAACCTTTGAATCTTGTAGGGTATGCCAAGAAGAAGTTCTACAAGGATGTGAAAAGATATTACTGGGACGAACCCTACCTCTACATTCTCTGCAAAGATCAGCTTTATAGGAGAGTGGTTGCAAATGAGGAGATTGATGGGATCCTTGCACAGTGTCATGGATCATCCTATGGAGGTCACTTTGCCACCTTCAAAACAGTTGCAAAAGTATTACAAGCTGGATTCTGGTGGCCACATATGTTCAAGGATACACAAGACTTTGTTTCGAAGTGTGATTCTTGCCAAAGAAGAGGAAACATCACCAAGAGGAATGAGATGCCTCAAAATCCAATCCTTGAAGTTGAAGTGTTTGATGTCTGGGGTATTGACTTCATGGGACCATTTCCATCATCTTTTGGCAACAAATATATCCTTGTGGCTGTTGATTATGTCTCCAAATGGGTGGAAGCCATTGCAAGCCCCACCAATGATGCTAGAGTTGTAATCAAGATGTTCAAGAGCATCATCTTCCCAAGGTTTGGAGTTCCAAGAGTTGTAATCAGTGATGGAGGTTCCCACTTCATTAACAAACTGCTTGAGGGACTTCTCAAGAAGAACGGTGTGAAGCACAAGGTGGCAACTCCTTATCATCCCCAAACAAGTGGCCAAGTTGAGATTTCTAACAGGGAGATCAAATCTATTCTGGAGAAGATTGTGGGGATTACAAGGAGGATTGGTCTAATAAGCTTGACGATGCACTTGGGCTTATAGGACAGCGTACAGACACCA